>NC_072897.1:62115405-62423905 GCF_027943255.1 Anastrepha obliqua
TACAAATTTTTCAGCGTAGAAATATTCTGGAACTCGCTTAAATTCCTTATCACAAAGCCAAGCATAGATCTAGACTTGGCAATCATAAAGTCTATATGTTTAGAAAACGACATTTTCGATGTAAATATGACCCCCAAGTCTTTGTTTTCATACATTTTTTTGAGGGTGGTAGTGCCCAACTTGTAATCGAAATCAATCGTAACTTTGCGTCTACTGAAAGACATGTGCTTCCATTTACAAGAATTAAGAGGTAAGGAGTTATCATTACACCAAGCTTCGAATCTTGTGCAGTCAGTTACGTCCTCTATCCGACTGTAAATTTTCAGGTCATCTGTATACATCAGACAACGTGATGTCTCAAAAACGTCTGGAATGTCATTAACAAATATTAAGAACAATAGTGACCCAAGATGGCTACCTTGAGGTACGCCTGAGGAAACATATTTTATGTTATTTATACGAACGAATTGAGTTCTATCTGTTAGATAAGACGCAAGCCACTTAAGTAAGCTAGGATGGAGACCAACTGAACGCAGCATTTTTAGTAGGATACTATGGCTGACTCTATCGAACGCTTTCGAAAAATCGGTGAATATGACATCGCTGTTTCCAATTGGTTCAAACTGATACCACTCTCTACTTTAGTTATGTAGTTCTGATATAAAAATTTGTTCAGAACATAGAATTCTTTTTGCATCTGATTGTACGGTTCATAAAGTTTTGCGCTATTTTTAGATTTGCGGTATACCTAGTTTGTATGCTTTGGTTTTTTTATTGTTAAGATTTATGAGCCTAGAATTCCACCATAGGAAGAAACATATGAATTGCCATTTCCAGTCTTGCTACGAAATCATCATATGTGGATCTGTGATAGTTCGGGTTTGTTTAAGACAGATTCTCAATCTACTAAATCTAAACACCGCGATATCTGATTGAAATTGGCTTTATAGAAGTTATAATTTTTGGAATTATTAATAACTGATTTAATATAGTTTATATGTTTACAAGAGGGGGTAAAGAGAGGGGCTCGACATCAGACTTTAGATCATTGATTATGAATACTAAATCCAGTAAGTGATTGATATCATTGTGTGCTCTGTTAATCTGTTATTATAAGTAATTATTTATATATACAAAATGTTGAGGGTACACCAACTTTTGTAACAAGGAATGGACAAGAAGTCCTATTGTAAAAAACTGGCTCAAAACTTGGTGTCCGGTTGGAAAACTTCCTCCGAGCCTTCCCTATCTGACCACAGGATCATCCACTTTGAAGTAGGAGCAGAAGTCACTCAAGGAAATCCGAGAAGAAATTCCAGGAACACAAGTTTAGAAATGTGCTAGATATAAATTTACCCAGCATGAGTAAGCCATTACTACTGCCTTTGAATGTAGCTGTCCTGAGACCAAACTAAAAGGCAAAACCAACACGTTATGGTGGTCGAAGGAACTCTCATCACTTCGAAAGGCGGTGCGAAGACAGTGCGTACACTACACTGTATCAGCTATGTACGGAGATCCAGAGTGCTTTAGACTGTGTGGAAACAGTTCTCAGTGCCTCACTCAGGGGTACGCCGCGCACTTGAGAAACTTGCAGGGACCCCTCTGCAGATGGATAAAGTCCCTGCTGCAGACAAGGATAGCTGAAACTGCAACAGCACCAATACCATTTCATGAAACAAAAACAGGGCTAATTCGTCAGGTGAGCTTGTTCATACTGATCTATGGTGAAGAATCCATAATACCACAAGAAAACCAAACATATGGAGGTCAAATTTCATTTCATTAGAGACAATCTTGACAGTTTGTTCATTTTTTGCAAATAAATAATCTGATCAATAAAAGTGGAAGTGTTAGGCCCACAAAGAGCTGCGCATCTTACTGTGTTCATTACATCAGCTTATTAAATTTTTGCATTACACATTCATATGTTGACACACATATATAAATGCATTTTACTGCTATGTGATGGTAACCATCCCGCTAATTACAAGGGTTGCACTATTTACAAAGACCTGCAACGAAGAACGTACCCAACGCTGCGAAAAAAAGAGCTGCCAAATGTTGTGCCTAACTCCAAAGTCTCGCAACCCGCAATAACAAAAAACACGCTGTCCTATGCGGAAGCTCTGAAAATCAATAATCGAGCACAAGAAAAACCACAACCAACTACTGAAAAAGGTACTGTTCAGAAAGAAACTAATAATGAAATAGAAGAACTGAAAAGAATGGTCAGAACTCTAGTCGAACAGATGGGTACTGTACTCAATCTGCTTACAGCCATGCTTCCGAATGTTCCAAAATGAATAGGCCGCTGCTGCTTGCAATTTGGGATGCCAATGGGCTCATCCAGCACCGGTATGAAGTGGAAGTATTTCTAGCAGATAAAAATATTGACATAATGTTAATATCTGAAACACACTTGACAGACAAATGTTACGTAAAAATTCCAAAATATGATTTATACCACACAAATCATTCTGCTGATACAGCAAGAGGAGGCATAGCCATCTTAATCAAAAATAATATTGCGCATATGGTTCATGGAAACACTAAAAATTACAATCTACAGTCGACTGCTATAACAGTCACAGATAGAAAGAGCTCTCTTGTGATTGCTTCTGTGTACTGCACTCCAAATCAATCAATAAAAAGCGTTGAATGCCAAAGGTATTTCAAATCGTTGGGACCTAGATTTATAGCAGGTGGCGACTACAATGCGAAACATCCGCAATGGGGCTCACGCTTAATAACTTCAAGAGGGCGCGAACTCCTCAAAGCAATGCAGGCCAATAAATTATTCCACGTCTCAACAGGACAACCCACTTACTGGCCTAGTGACCCAAATAAAACACCGGATCTTATAGATTTGCATATGCAAAGGTGTATCTAAAAATCAGGTCTCCATAGACACATGTCTAGATCTCTCATCAGACCACTCACCTTTGCTGTTAACAATAAACTCTTGTTTTCAAAAAAAGGAAATGACACCAAAGCTACACAATAAAATGACAAACTGGGAATACTTTAAAGAACTAGTCGAGGATACATAGTGCCTAAATATTCCACTTAAATCCAACTCTGATCTGGACACGGCCGTTGAGAGTTTCAACAACTGCATTCAAAGAGCTGCGTGGACCGATACGCCGGAAATTAAGCACACTCACGCTGAAGCGCACATTAACGATCACGTCAAAATTTTAATATCAGAAAAACGCAAGCTTCGGCGCATATGGCAAAGCACCAGAAACAGGAACGACAAAAAAAAAAATAATAAGCTCACAAAACAATTAAAAAACACTATAAGAGACGCAAAAAACTCAGAACTGCATGAATTCTTATCCAACTTGTCACCTACGGAAGCTACTGACTACTCACTCTGGAAGGCAACGAAAAAGATCTCACAACCAACGCCTCACAACGCAGCGATAAAAACGTGTAATGGAGATTGGGCAAAAACTGATAAACAAAAAGCAATAGAGTTTGGCAAACATCTATCAAATGTTTTCTAACCATTTCCGAGTCAAATTGCGGAGGTAGGCTCAGAAGTTAACGAATTTCTCTCAGCTCCGTTTCAAATGGATTTTCCGACTGTACGATTTACCTGGAAAGAAGTTAGATACGCAGCAACCAAAACTCTTAAAACCAAAAAGGCGCCAGGTTACGATCTAATACTAGTAAGGTTTTAAAAGAACTGCCCAAATGTGGATACAAATTACTCACCATTATATTTAACGCGATGATCAAACAAGAGTATTTCCCAACTCAGTGGAAAGTTGCTGAAATCATCATTATACAAAGGCCAGGGAAGACCCCGAGCGTGGTATCCAATTACAGGCCAATAAGTCTATTGCCTGTTGCCTCCAAGCTCTTCGAAAAAGGATAAATCCAATAATTTCGCAAAGAAATCTCATTTCAGCCCACCAATTTGGTTTTCGTAAGTATCACTCCACCATTGAGCAAGTTAATTGTGTGTATGATTTCGCTAGACAAGCACTTGAGAGGCGGCAATTCTGTACAGCGGCATTTTTAGATATAACGCAAGCCTTCGATAAAGTCTGGCATGAAGACCTGCTATACAAGCTTAAGCAGGGCTTACCGCACAACTGTTATATGCTCATAAAATTATATTTGCAAAATAGACATTTTCTTGTTAAAGTAAACAACGAAACCACTAACCTTCACGCAATCAGAGCAGGTGTACCACAAGGAAGTGTTCTAGGCCCCGTCTTATACACTTTGTTCACGGCAGATCTTCCACTATCAAAGAACACATATAGAGCCACGTATGCAGATGATACTGTCGTCATGGCCAGGAGTACCCTTCCCTCAATTGCTTCTGATTACCTACAAGAAAACCTTAACAGTGTTAGCGGCTGGATGAAAAAATGGCACATAAAAGCTAACGAAAGCAAATCGGCGCAGATAACATTCACTCTTCGAAATGGCTCATGTCCTGCCATATCTCTTAACAGCGTTCCAATACCACAAACTGATAATGCCAAATATTTAATTCTATTAGACCGGCGTCTTACTTGGCGATCGCATATATTTTTAAAGCGAAAGCAACTTGGACTGAAATTGCGATCACTACACTGGTTAATCGGCTACAATTCAGCACTTACACTAGACAATAAGGTGCTTATCTACAAATCTATTCTGAAACCGATATGGACGTATGGCGTTCAATTATGGGGCTCAGCAGCAAAATCAAATCTAGAAATCATGCAAAGATTTCAGTCAAAGGTGCTCCGCATGTGTGCTAATGCGCCATGGTTTGTACGAAACGAGATATTGCACCGTGACCTAAAAGTTACGACAGTTTTCGAAGAAATAAACAACCTCAGCCAGAGATAAAACAACCGACTTGCCACTCATCCGAATAACCGAGCAAATAACCTTTCCAAGATAAGCTACTCCTCAAGATTAAAAAAATGTCAGCCTAACGATTTAATGCAAAGATTTAAACCGTAATATACGTAAATGCAAAAGTTGTAAAATTGTATAATATAATATATGTATATGTTATATGTTGTTCATTATTAAGTAACGAATTCCACTGGGAATTCTTACTCTAAGCTATTCTTATTTAAATTGTAGGTAAAAATAGTACTTATTGTTATTGTTATGACAGATTGTATGGAATAAATGGAGTTCGAAAAAAAAAAAATTTTTACTGATTAATAAAATCTCTGATCTCTATTTCTCGTTTGAAAACGTAAAGACTTATATTTTTGACTCTCGGCTACAAACTTTTTTTGGACGTGATGTAAGAAAAATCGTAAATTAAAACATTATCAAGCAACAATTTGCAACCGTAAGCGATAGGTTTACATTTTACTAATGATTTTTATTAATTGAAATACCCTTACTTAAAAGCAGAAAAAATACCCATCTCGGGAATTGCCCCCTGACACTACCGAATAAATCCATGTATGCTTGCAAGCCATCTGTATTGTCAAAATAGCAGATGAAAGATGTCATGACGAAGTCTGTTGTAGAATCGTCAGAAAATTTTGACCTATTCTCAATGCTAAGCGCACAGCTTCCCTACTTAAACGAAATATGCATAGTGTTAACACACTAACTTCTGTAATAATGGGGCACTGTCTGATAGGCCCATGCGCTTAGAGGCTAGGCGTGCACACATTTTTTTCTTTTCATTTTTTTGCCGATGAGTAGATTTAAAATGCCTAATGTATCATCAAAGCTCCGTCGCAGCAATGGTATCTCCGCAGACTAAAAAATTCCCCCTCGTTTGGAACCGTCGCCCACTCTGCTAATGCGAAAGCGGTTCCAGAGTGGTTCCGGACATACCATTGCTACGACGGAGCTTTCCTGATGCATTAGGCATTTTAAATCTACTCATCGACAAACAAATAAAAATACGTTTCCTCGCTTTTTAGCATCTTGTCGATTATATTTTCAGTGGTTCGCGCTATTAGTTCTGGTGGTGAACGAGGACAAAACGAAGTATATTACATCCTGTCAAACAAATAGTCGGCGCGCTCGCGTATCGACACCCACGTCACTATTGACAGTTATGATTTCGAGGTTGTAAGATACTTCGTTTATCCAGTAACCAGCATTAACACCAATAACAATGTCAAGCTTGAAATGCAACGAAGAATCTCTCTTGCCAACAAGTGCTGCTTTGGACTATCAATGAACAAAATTAACACTCTACAAGGCTCTCACCAAACCCGTTTTAACGTATGGCACAGAAACTTGGACGATGACAATATCCGATAAGACGCCACTTGGAGTGTTTGAGAGAAAGATTCAGAATGGATAAAAACGCTCGGGATCTGAAAGTATTCGATGCGGTACCAGCTAGTCGTGGCAGAGGAAGAGGAAGACGTCCTCTGCGTTGGAAGAGTCAGGAGGAGGACTTGGCTTCACCAGGTGTGTCCAACTGGCGCCGCTTAGCACGAGAAAGAAACGACTGGCACGCTTTGTACTCGGCTAAAATCACGTTATCGGTTATCGCTCCAATCAAGAAGAAGAAGAAGTCTTTACAACATTATCAGATCTGTTAGCTCGGTAACTCTTTAAAATTTTATTCGGTAAACCAGTAATGTAACAAAAACAAAACACACGATAAAAAGTTGTGGGGTCTAAATGAGTTGTACCAAGTTTGGGCAAGTTTCATTAAGTCGTTATCGAGATATACGCATTTATCTTAAAATCCTAGATTGTCATTTTAATCTGTCAAATCATAGTTGTCGATATCGATAGCTCTCATGCAGATAAAAGACACCCGATATATGTATGAAAATATGTCGAAAGGAGAATATGTCGAAATGATGAAAGTGACGATATGATTGATGGTTTAGATGCAGATTTACTTAATATAATACCACACAGAATTCATGGGGAAGTCAAAATACAGTTCTTGAAAAACGAGATGTAAGATGGTCATGGACAGTTGCTGCGACCACGAAGCGTAAGCCCACGAACGCATACTTAACCCAAGATGAAGTTCGTTTAGATCAGATCAATCACTGGCCAGAGTTGGTTGACAGGAAATCAAAAAAACGAGCAAATTACCATCGTGCAAGTTTGAAACTGAAGTTGTGTACTTTGAGCAATTAAATTTTTATTTATTTATATTTTTGTTTATCGAACACAACCAAAAGTCATTTTACAGTGTTTGAACTTATGAATACTATTCTTCATAATAACATAGTACATATTTGTACTCATAAACTTATATATGGAGTTAGGAGCAGGGCGGCCGCCGTAGCCCAATGCGTTGGTGCGTGATTACCATTCGGAATTCACAGAGAGAACGTTGGTTCACATTTTTCTAATAGCGATCGCCCGTCGGCAGACAATGGCAAACCTTCGAGTGTATTTCTGCCATGAAAAAGCTCCTCATAAAAATATCTGCTGTTCGGTGTCGGCTTGAAACTGTAGGTCCCTCCATTTGTGAAACAACATCCAGACGCACACCACAAATAGGAGGAGGAGCTCGGCCAAACACCCAAAACGGCTGCACCCGCCAATTATATTTATATATATAGCAACAGGGCTCAGTAGGATATAAAATATAAAGAATGTTGAAGTTGTGAAGTTATAGAAATATCAAAGAAGAGAAAAGGGGAAAGAAAGATATATATTACATACATATTAGCAACTACTGGCAACAAAGTAATGTATCAGTTCACTTCTGAAACACGGTGTGCTTCTGATTATTTTGATTTTCAGTGGTAAGAGGTTCCAAAGACGGACAACAAGAAGTCATCTGCAGAAGTCATGTGTTTACACACCCATCCGCTGAGCGTGCCTGCTGATTAGGTAATGAACCATTATAACTGAAATCAGTGTGCTAAGACTGTGCTTACTCCGTCTTAGTACAAATTCTGTGCGCTGAGCATTGAGAGTCGGCCACAGTTGTCGGGCGATTCTGCATCACTGCTCTTACAATTTCCTCAAAGATAAACAGTTTACATGTATGCATTGGTATGCTTATATCACTGTCTATGTACTCATCGGTCAATTTGGTGCTTAGTTTTGCTCAATATCGCAATGGCCAGGAACCCATCTTACCTTTAAGTGGAATGAATCACCCATCTTGTTAAGAGTGGGGCATTTCAAGGCTACCTTGGAGGTAGTCGACTGCTTTCTGCCGCCTGACTATCAGTGAAAATGTTGATTTCATCTCCAGGTATTGCATCACACTGTCACGGCTTTTATTATTGCAACCAGTTCAACCTGAAAGACACTAATGTAATCGGAACGTCGAAAACCGAAGGAGATCCCTAAATGTTCGGAATATACATCGTCCGTCCGATTAGCATTCAATCTACAAGTATGAACGAGACAAGCGCACTATTTACTCCCTTTTCAGTTAGCGATTTGGTAATTGCTTCCGGATATATGCTATTTAAGGCACTCTCGATATCCAGAAAAACAGCAAGAGTGTACTCCTTATAGTGAAGCGATTTCTCAATTTTATCGACTAGCGAGTAAAGCGCTGTCTCCCTGATTTGTCTTTGCTGTATGCATTTTGAGAAACTGATAGCGTGTTGCTAATGTTTCCTTTGATCTGCACATCTAAATAGTAACCGCTCTAAGGGTTTTAACTGGAAGGATGATTAGCTAATTGGCTTGCAGTCCTTTGGTTCCTTACGTGTGGTTTCCCCTCCTTTAAGGTTGAATACCACTTTCACTTCAGCCCATTTCTTGGGTATAAAATCAAGCCGTATTGTTGCCACAAAAATTGAGGCGAGTCTAGGTGCAATCATATCTTTTGTTTGTTGCAGATCAGCGGAGATAATTCCATCTGGCCCCGGAGATTCATAAGGTTTAAAACTGTCGATGTAAAATTGAAACTGCCGTTACAAAATCTATTAGGGGGTTTCCATTGTGAACTATAGGATGAGTTCTACGGCCTTCATTGCAGAGACAATCTGAAAGTGTGTCTGCATTAGTAATTCCAGTGTTTCTTCACTATTAGTTGTCCAATTGCCGGCATGATTCATGAGGTAACTAGGGTTTCTGGGGCTCATTGATTCGCTTTTTATCTTTTGACAGAAGTCTCTCCAAGACGCTGTTTTTGCTGCCCTTACGGCATACTTAAATCTGCGTTGGTAGTCTTTGTATCCATCCCATGAGTTGGTTCTCCTTGCTTCATTATACATAGTTCTGCATTCTCTTCTTAGGTTTGCTATGTCAGTGGACGACCATGGAGGTTTCAAAGCACTTCACCAATCTTAGCTACCTTCCAGTCGCTGGTAGGTAGCTCAGGGTTGCCCAGTTGGATAAGTGCCAGCTCGACCTCTGGGTCGGTGTGTAAGTCGAGTATCCAGGCACAGGATCTTAGCCGATTGGGGATGTCTTCTGAGAGGACCATATTGAAGAGGGTCTCCGGTCAAGGTTCCCGTATACGTTTTATTGCCAGGGTGATCAGCGATAATCAGTGAACCTTATTAATTTGACGCGTGAGGTCCTGGATATTCCCTTAAGACACCCCTGTATACTTCCCAGACCTTCCTGTTTAACAGGTCCCAGTTTGCTTGCGGGATCTCACCGTCAGGGGAGCTACGGTCAATCACCGCCTTATGTAGTTTTCTTTCGCTATTTCCGCAAAAGATTTCTTAATCATGATGCTAGTCGTTTGAGTGACGAACACCTTCGTTCCTTTGGCTTCAGCCGCTGTCTCTTTACTCGATCTTTTGCACTTGTCTTGCGAGGAGTCCATTTTAGTCTTCTCCCGGCAATGAATGCTTAAGCTCACGCCTTGGAGTCTGACTGTTCCTACGTTAGATCCTGTAATTTAATGTCCTTCAGTCTATACAGGATTCTGAAGGCTGAACGTTTGGTACGATAATATCTTTCTGAAGCACTGATATCCCAATGGTATTTAGTAATGGCAGTGATTTTTCAGAAGGGTGAGTACTAGTAACCATTCGCTGAGTCACGTGGTCCGATGCCACCGACATTATTAGTGGTGTTACTCCTATCGGATTTCTCGTGTCACCTGGAGTGACGGAGATATCAAGTGCAGCTTGTCTTATGACAGGGCAGCTCTTCCTTTCCGAGAGTTTAGTTGCGAGGGGGGTCTACTTCTGGCACCAGACGTGGGTGGAATGTCATCGCCAACTGGTCTTGAGACAGGGTTCGAATGCTGACCAGTAATAGGCCTCGCTGCTTTGAGGGCAGTCCCTGAAGGGAAGGAGTGATAGCTGGGCCCTGGTTTAGCCACAGGCTTAGCACCACTCTTACGTGCGGTCTCTCCTGCCGAAATACATGACCTTCCCATACGATTTGGTCTTGTCTTAATTGTGCCTTTATCCGAGGCTATGGTTTTTTAAATGTTATGCATTTCATGATCGTCTGCGCTGCTCGACATGGCAAGCGTGGCGGACTAAACTTTTTAGGGGGGGAAGGGGAAACGTCGACCATGGCAGTCCTGAGGTGACTCAGTTTCAGAAGAGCGTCGTTATAATATAGCTGAATACCCCTGGCTGTAAACCATCCCTGGATTAGGAGGGTGCAGGGAAGAGATGATGGGACTCTAGGCTAGGGAATAACAGTGGGACCGTCGTCGGTACGGTAATCTTCTCATGGTGATTGGATGGCCTATTCCAATTCCGCCGTTGTGTGGATGGGTGGCTAGCCAATCCCCATATGGTGAGTTAACCCTCAAGATATGGGAGTTAAAACGCCATTTAAGCCTCTTCCCCGCAGCAAGGAGACCAACATGATGAGGATTTTTCAGTTCAATTCACAAAGTTTTATTATTATTTGTATTAATTTTATTAAGCTTTATTATATTTCACCTTTTCTGGTGAAATATAACAGGCGAGACCATTGGGAGACGGGATACATTTTTCAGTATATCAGTGAGCCCGTCTTTAGACGGTCTTCGTTTTTCTCAACCGTAGCAAAAAGTTATTTTTTTAAACTTCAGTGGAGCTCATTTTCGAATTTTCGAGCTGAAATCACACTTCTTTGAATTATCCAGCCAATGAAAAGGTTCGCCTGCTAGAAGGTTAACTTGAACAATATTATGTTTCTTTGCTTTCCTATGGGTGACTAAAACTGTCTATCACCAACCCATTCGATTACGGCGGCTACAATTCCTACAAACTATAAATTCAAGACTTACAAGCTATGACATGCAACATTGATTTTTATTATTAGTTATTATTTAACCAGCGAACATATTATATTATTATTATTCATTATTATTATTATTTATTATTAAAGTTAAACATACAACCATAGATTATTTTTACAATGATTGACCTTAAGAACAGTTTACATAAAAGGATTAACAGTAAAATCAAAATTAAAATTAAAATTACAGCTAGTGGTAAAGAAGTTGAAGTTGGAGAAGGTATTAAAAAAGGGAAGTAAGGTAAAAATAATAGTAGTAGAAGTGGGGATTAATTGGAAGAGATTTAAATAATGTGAAACCATTTGAGTTCATTCAGCAATTTTCGGCAAGGTAGCGAAACAATTTATTTTTGAAGCACGAGCTTTCTTTTATACGTTTAATTTTGTAAGGTAAGGTATTCCAAAGACGGACGGAGAACACAAGTATTGACGTTCAGTCACCAAACGACTGTATTTCATCGGGGCTATGTTTAACGAACGGCAGGACTTTGAAAACATAAGTCGATCTTTGAGGTATCTGGGTTTCTGAGTGTTTATGATCTTCTGGAGTAAAACTAAACATTTAAACCTAAGCAAGTCGTCAAAAGATACGGTAGCAATTTTTTTCGCAAAAACAGAAATATGGTCATAAAGTTTTTTACAGTAGACGTATCTTGCAATGTTGTTATACAAAACATTAAGCTTACTACGACACACACTGTCACAAGGAGAATATAACTCACAACCATACAGGAACGTTGGTAACAAATATGTTTTAGCTAGTATGTAGCAGTCGAATGTTTATTGGTGTAAAATGTTGAGTTGTCCATAAATTTCGGATCATACCATAAACTTTGCCTATGGCATACCGCAATGTGTTCACCAAGGCGTTGTTATTCAGAAACGTCTTTATCTGGCGATGCATAACACGCTCAAGAACTTTCGATAAGAACGACAATATTGCAATCGGGCCGTAGTCTCCGTTCGGTCTCTTAATTGGTATGATTTTGGCTCTCTTCCAAGAGTTGGGAAAGATTGACGTGGTTAAGATGGTATTCAGATCATAGGTAAAATATTTTAAGATCTTTGATAACATGCATTTTAGAAATTTTGGATGAATACCATTCAAATCGGTCGCATTCGTCTTGACGCTAAGTATGAACTGAACCACCTCACAATCATCGACACATTCAAAACAAAAACTGGACATCACAACGCTAAGATTAGATTTATAATTATCATAACATATATTATTAACATAGCAGGGCAAGCACACACATTTCTCATTTAGTACATTTATATTAACATCACATAAATCGAATGTGGACTGATTTTTGTTCCCAATCCCGATCGCACGAATTTTGTTCCACGTCTGCTTCGAACCCACTGCAGTACTAAACTGTTGTTCATAGTATTTCTAGTTTACTTAATCTAGTTGATTTGTTAACATTTCGTCTGCAAGCCTTAAAGGTGTTATAAGTTTCCGAAGTTCTGAAACTCTTCCATTTGCTATACGCTTGGCCGGTCTTTATGATTTACTGGTTTGTGTACAAGTGGTACGAAGCGATCAAAAAACGAACTAATGTTTTCTTCAATGAAGCTAATTTGCTCATTACTAGATATTAGGTTAGGGATACATCCCTAGTCAATTTCCTCCACCGCCCCTTCAAGAAGTTTATAATCTATGCGTAGAAAATCACGGTACGAATAGTATTTAGTGTCATAGGTCAATTGGAAGTCAAGTGTCATGATAATTAAATCGTGGTTAGAAAAACCTGGCACAGAAAGCTGGTCAGATAGGAGAATTTTAGCGGTATCGTTAGCAAAAAATATATCTAGCAAATAGCTACTAGTTTGCGTGAAATGTGTAGGCATAGAACCGTTAGCTGGGAACAAACCCAAGCTCCGCATGGCTAACACGAACTCATTTTCTCATAGCAGGTCGTTGTTAAAATCTCCTGCTACAACGATATTATTATAATTAAGAGATCATTTTTCGATGAAATCAACAAATGATGCGTAGTCGATGTATTTGTTAGGTCTGTATACACAGCCAATAAGGATTTTGTCATACTTAGTTTTAATTCCGAGGAAAATATATTCTATTAGGGGGAAGAAGAAGAAGGTCTTTGTGATTAGTCGTGTAATTAGAGCGCTCCTATAAAATTCTTAATTTTACCAAGGATATTCGAAGAAATAAAAAGTTTCAACATTGGAAGCGGATGTTGAAGTGTTGGTGATTGCTGTTGTGGTGTGGCAAAACTGCTGGACGAGGGAGTTGGCGAAAATTATTGAATTAAAAAGATTCGCCTGGTGGTGGCCTTTCTGAGTGTCCTTTTTGATCATTATTCGCGCGGAGAAATTAACTGAAAACTGAAATCAAAGCGACATCTAGCGGCAGGAAGGAGTACTGTGATAATAGGTTGGTGTATAAGCTAAGTGAGGTGAATTATCATCCTACAGACCGTAATACCCATTCTATTGAGGGGGACAATACACAATACATTTGTCGCAATAACAAGTTGCTCCGAGACTCTGCGAGTTGAATAAATGCGTTACTGACGTAAGTTTACGAGCCTTTGATTGTTCAGTGAGACTTGGGAACTTCATCAAGATCGGTGTATCTCCTGTCTTTTATTGAGCGGAACAGCGAAGGTGAAATTGTCTGCGATTTACATTTTGGCGCGTTCAATCAACATAACCTCTAATTATTAGCTCTATACATAACATAACAACAAATAGAATTTAGGTACTAGCGTAGCGCCACCTACTGGCGGGTAGCAGAACGAATTTGTATACGAGTAGTTACAGAGGTTAAAGGTGTAACTTATCACAGGCATTGCCACCTAGTAGTAGTTACTAAATAATAATTATTTTATAATCGTTAATACTTGCAAGTTGACAAAATGCATCGAACTCCTACTTCAAGTAATGCGGCTAAGAGAAGAGTTACCGAATTATCTCCGGATCTTTCACTGCAAGATGTAATGACAGCCATACGTGGAATTGAAACCAACCTTAATAAACAATTAGAGCGATTAGCTTCTAAACAAGACATACGAGATTTAAAAGAGTCAATGGGATTGGAAATTGAAAAGCTAAAGGCTGAAAACGAATTCCTTAAACTAGAAGTACAAAAATTAAAAAAAGACAGGGAATTGGAACAAAAAGAAATACTACGCCTTGTTGACCAAAGTAAGCGAAATAGGTTATTTTTTAAAGGCGTGATGAAAAACCAACACTAGCTGTTCAAAAATTATGCGAAGATAAGCTTAGTCTGCATCACATTAAACTTATTTTAGGCACGTTCATTATACGATAAAGATAATAAGTGCAATATAATAGCAGAGTTTGAAACTGTGGAAATGGCAGGAGTTATCCTTAAAAACGCTAGAATGTTGCGAGGTTCGGATATATATATTGAAAAGGACCTTAGCTCTGAAAGGCAACAAAATATAAAAGTGCTATTGCAGTTAAAACAAAAGCTCTTGACCTTAAGTAGAACACATAAGATATTCGTATTATTCGTATTATTCGTCATACAATAATAATAATGTGAGGGACAGCCGGCAGAGAAAATTCTTATTCACTACTTTGGTATAAACGTGTCAAAAATTGATATTACCTATTACTCTTTGTTAGAGAAAATAAATTCAAAAAACTAAAGAATTGTACTAAAGTAACCGCAAAATTAAATGTAATAACCAGCAATGAGAACTTTTAGAAAATCGTAATCAATTAACTAATATTAAAATTGTGTCGTATAACATTAACGGCTAGCCGGCAAGGCATTACTGTAGCCAACCCAAAGACAAAAAAACTCTATCTAGAAACTTTTTTTTTCGACTTTTGGCCAGCTTTTTGGGAATCGGCCGCACTGTGCGGCTTAGCAAACAAAACGTTATATAAAGATTTTTTGATTACATTTGTTCGTTTGATGTTTTCATCTTGTTAGAAACGCATGTTGAAACGGAAAATTTTGAAAAATATTTTAAATTCTTCAAGGGGTTTACTCTAGTTTAGAGATCAGCAGTACGACGTACTCATTATGGACGGGCAAGTGGTGGACTCCTTTATGGCATTAAAAGAGACCTAGAAAATGTTGATGTCAGATATTCGTTTAAGTGTTTAGACTGTTTAGACGTAATCGAATTTTGTGTGGCCGAAAAAACTGTAAACTTGATTCCATTATATTTGAAGGGTAATAACTGGATACATGATTTTGAAATTGTAAAAGAAAGTTTTGTTCAAAATGATTTTGTAAATGGTGTTGTAATCGATGACCTTAATGTACGAATTGGAGACTTACCAGTAAATATGGACGAAATCTTACTAAATGATATTGTAGGAGGAAAAGCAGATAGGAATTGAAGAGACAAAAAAATCAATAGAGGTGGAAGGCAGTTCATAGAGTTCTGTATAAATAAGGGTCTAATAGTGTTGAATGGCATGTTAAGTAGTGATGTTGAAGGAAAATTTACTTATGTGAGTAATATAGGTGAATCTGTCAATGATATATGTATGTGCAATATCTCGGGACATATTGAAACATGCGTCTGATTTTATAGTGGACAATAAAACATAGTCTGATCATATGTCTATTATTTTAAAAATGCAATTGCCTGCAAGAAAATCAGCTTCAATATGCAAGACGAATTTGTTACCAAAAATTGTTTGGGATGAATTACGAGCAGAATTGTATAACAAGAAACTTATTAGCAACCTACAGAAAAGGAAATATGTAAAAAAAAGAGCTAGATCTTGAAGATTTAACTGAAATAATTAGAATATCAACTTCACAGAGGCGAAATAAAGAAAGATTAGGAAAAAAATCGGAATGGTTTACCTGGAAATGTCAGTCAGCTAGAAATATGTCATTAAAACGACTGAGAGTTTATAACAAAACTTTGATTGGAAGTATAAAAAGAAATATATTCAGGCAAATAGAAAATACAAGAAACTATGTGAAGAGAGCAAGAAGAATTACTATGACAATCTTGAACTCAGAATAAATGAGGTTAATAACAGTAAGGATTGGTGGAAGATGGTCAACGTCCTTCGGTGCTCAGTTACAGAATCTTGTCTAGAGGTATCGCCAGCAATATTCATGCAATATTTTCAAACATTATTAAATCCAACTCCCTGTGCACCATGTATACAATATGTGGCAAATTTAGTAAGGGATGATTGTCTAGACAAACCAATCTCAATAGATGAAATCAGATTGATGTTACAAAAAACGAAATGTGCAAAAGCTCCAGGCTCAGACAAGGTTCCATATGAGTTTTTTAAAAATGCAGGCTCAGACAAGGTTCCATATGAGTTTTTTAAGTTGGCAAACGTTTTTAATAGGCTATATAATAAGGGCCAAGTATCTGAATGTTTCGAAACAAGTCTGATATATCCGCTGATTAAAAAAGGCGATAGGAAATCTCTCTCATTCATGAATTGTGTTGCAAAGATAATGATGGGCATTTTAAATGAGCGACTCACAAGCTGGGTAGAAAATAAAAATATGTATTATAACAGAATTTCAAGCAGGTTTAGAAAATAAAAAATTATAACAGAATTTCAAGCAGGTTTCAGAAAGCGACATTCAACTGTAGATAACATATATAACCTAGCAGCAATAGTCCATATTAAGTTTAGGGAGAAGAAAAAAGTGTACGCGTTTTTTGTGGACTTTAAAGCCGCATTTGATACTGTCCCTGCTTTCACCTATGAGGGGGGACTCTTTATAGATGAGTTAAATATCCGTTTGCTATTATATGCTGACGATATCGTCATATTGGCAGATGAGGTTAGTGCTCTTCAAAAAATGATAAGCAACTTTGAAAAATACTGCGATACCTGGAGTATGCAAGTAAACTTATCTAAATCAGCTATAATGATTTTTCGGAGAGGCGGTAGAATAGCAGAAAAAGAAAAGTGGTTTTTTCACGGCGAAGTTATACCAATAACGGAAGAATATAATTACTTGGGTATAAAGCTAACATCAAAACTCGGTTTCAAGTAACATATAGAAAATAAAAATGTTCTAGCGAAAAATAGCATAAATGCAACTTGGCGCACATTTCTTAGTAAAAAGAAAATTAAGTTGCCGGCAAAATGGAAACTGTGCGGTGACTAGAGCAATCCAGAGTTATACTGCTCAGATATGGGGAAACTCGTTGTTTGAAGAAGTAGACAAAATTCAACTTTATTTTTTAAAAAGGGTACTTCATCTCCCGAGTAATACGCCATCTTATTGCATTCTCTTGGAGACAAATGTTCCAAGTTTTCATTTGTATACACTGCAGCTTCATTCAAATAAAAGAGAGTAGAATAGAAATATAATTTCAATAATAGAAAATCTTCATGATTCGAATATTCGAACTTTATGGGAAAGGGCACACCAAAGCACCCGATTATATAAGGAATTACACCATAACAACGCCAGAAGCTATTTAAACGATAATACTGGAATCTATAAAATTATGTGGATTATGAAAGCCAGATGTGATTTAATATACTTGGGAAGCCAAAGGGATTTAAATTGCACTTTATGTATATTAATATAACTTAAATGAATTAGAAGACATCACACATTTCTTAGGAAAATGCCCGATACTTAAAAGAATTCGTCAAAGATTTTTTGGAAAATATAGTTTAAACCGAGATGAAATCATAGACATTTTGAATGCTATTGGCCCTTCTGGATATAATAACTTATTTAAGTTCATCACTGGTGCTATAGAATATAGAAAATTAATTTTAAACGAATTCAATACATAGTACCATAGTAACATATGTAAAATGTAAGATTTTGTTTTTTTTTTCTTTTTTCTTCCGACAAACGACCTAGTGTCGTACGTTCTAATCTTAATGATTAAAAATGAAATGTAATGTTCATTTTAAAAAAGTCGAACAATAAATAATAAATAATAATAATAATAAATATATTCTATTAGGTTCGTAGTTTCCGAAATACACTTGACGGAGCAAGACAGACTATTTTTGACAAACACTGCAACGCCGTCACCACGCTTGGCTCTATCTAAACGGAAAGTTGTATAGCCATTACCACAAAACGAATCGTCATTATGCCACGTAGAGAACCATGTTTCAGATACACACACAACATCTAGATCAGAAGACTCAAAAATATATCTGAATTCATCAATTTTAGATGGCAAACTCTGAGCGTTGAGATGACATTTTTTCAGTCAAGATTTTAGCCTACTTAGTACGCGAATCATATTAAAAGTGGTATCTCTGCCTGTGTGAAATTGTTTATCTTTACCTATCATTGCCGAGAGAAGTAAAGAAGAGAGCATTGCATGTAAAACCCTTTAAGAACCGAATATGACAGCAAGTATGGTTAACCCTAGAACACACACCCGGGTACAAATGTATCCACTTCAACTTTGAAGTGTTGTAACTTTTGAACCGCTATACCTCTATACCGCTAACTTCGGATCTAGGAAGATTATTTAGCTTTGAGTTCAAATTCAAAATTTGAACCTGATCGGACCATTGGTTCAGGAGTTACAGCCTTCCAAACACATTATATACGTAAACACACACCCGGGATACGTTTGTACCCCAATAGTAAAAATCCTCATAATAATAAAAAAAAACATTTTTTATATTATTTTTTTATTTGAAAAATTAAAAATATTCATGTTACACATTATATTATTGACTTTTATTATAAAAATTATAAAAATGCATCTTATATCTAAGGAAAGTCATGGCAAATAGAGCAATTTGTTGATGTGACCGAATGTTCAAGACACATTGGCTTCTTACATTTGGCGTACAGCTTTCTGGTTTTTCTAGGGTGTTTTTCCTCTTGTGCGTAACATAAATAGCAAGATCCGGACACAGGTTTTGGCGTGCGCGCTGCGGCAGATGTTGATGCTGCTGTTAACGCCATTGATTCTAGCGGTCGGTTGAAATATGCTTCAATAGCAATTTTAGTCGAAAAATTTCGCGTCACTTGACGATTTATGGCTCTGGCTTCAATAATGGGCATACACAATGCTTCAGCCAAGCTGCGCAGGATCTGCTTACGCTTGTTGTTTGTTCTCCAAGGCAACATAGGGTTATTCAAATCGTAGACAATGTAGGCTGCAAGAGCTGTAATGTCCAACATGTTGAAGAACATCGCTAGTGGCCATCGTTTTGTTTGTCTTTGTGTTGGATATTCCGCAAACATTTGGTCCATTCGATCAACACCACCTTTGGTACGATTATAATATTCAATTATTTCAGGTTTCCCACTGTCAGCTATTTCAGCATCATTATGCATGGTCGAAAGCAAAATTACTGCTTTATTTTTTTTGGGAACATAAGAGCATATTGTCACATTATTTTCGAAGCCAAATGTCGTTGAACCAATTGCCCTGTTTTTGTTCTGCTTCATTTCTTGAGGAATATATGATTTGTTTTTGTGCAAAGTTCCAACGATCGTAAGTTTCCAGGTGAGAAGCAGTTCTGCAACTGGCAAGGTCGTAAAAAAATTGTCCATTGTAATGTTTCGGCCTCTTCCTTGGTATTTAGCGGACAAATCCTTCACCACTCGTTCGCCTTGGTTCGTTTCCCTACCAGTTTCTGCTTGGCCAGTATATATTTGTCCATGCAGTGGATATGCATTTGTGGCATGGCAAATCCACCAAACCTTGACACCATATTTAGCAGGTTTTGACGGTATGTACTGCGTAAACCGTGTGCGTCCACGGTAAGGAAATAATTGTTCATCAATCGTCAAGCATGAGCTGGGCTTGTAATGTGCAGCAAGATTATTGTTCATCATCGTCCACAACTCACTGATCGGTGCTTCTTTATCAGTTAGTAAGCGCGTTGCACGAGTGTTTTTATCGTCAAATCTTAGGAACCGCAATATCGAACAGAAACGGTTGACTCCCATTGTGGCGCGATATAAAGGATAGTTTTTGACGCTCCATAAATCTCGAACATGTTCTCCATTGCTATGGTTCGCACCAGTCATAATAAGTATGCCAAAAAATGCATACAGCTCTGTTATTGACACAGGCGTCCATGACTTAGGAGTTGTGTTTGGATGCGCATTGTTGTAAGCATTATAAGTTTCTTTTGCTAACTTATTTGTGTGGCGCATAATTATATCAGCCATTTCAACGTTCATGAAACATTTGAATGTTCGCTCTATTGACAACATTTCAGTGCATCTAGCTGGTCCAGAACGTTCTCTTATAATATTTTGTCTGAGTACCTGACGACTTACATTTGGTTCTTTCATCCACTCAGTACCATCACGTGCAACAAATTTTTCGCCACTAGCAGGTAATTCATTATTTTCTTCTACTTCTTCTTCTTCATCGTCTTCTTCATCATCCTCATAGTCCGCATAATCAGGTAATACTTCTGCGGCACTTTGCGAAACTTCAGCACCGTCATCAGCAATTTCAATGTCATTGAATTGAATTTCTTCTTCATCTTCTGAGTCAAAGTCATAGGGAGCGTCATCGTCACAAATTTCATCAAATAAAGATTGTATATATGATTCTCGCTGTTCCTCAGTTAGCCTGCATAATAAAAAAAATTAGTATATGTTTACATTGTTGCTTATTTTACATTTTTTACCTTCTATATGCTGCACTTGATAAATATTCGTTTCTTCTTGAAGTCATTTCGTATCCAGTTATTTATAGTTTCAGTTATATTTATTTTCACTTATATTTTCACTTCTTACACTTTTGAGCACCAAAACAATAATGAAAATATCAACAGGCAGCATTTATAACAACACCTCGTGTGAAAACAACCCTTGCAGCTTCATATAGAATACAAAAACTAGATACACCAGTGCATTTGCTACCTACGTACCCATACCTTGCGCGACCTTTTTGCACATATCTTTTGAACCAGGTAGAATATTTCAATGAAATAAAAACCAAAATGTGTATTCGTTGTTACTCTACAAGTATATTATTATAAATTATATTATTTTGTTTTGCATTTATCAGGACAACAACAAAAACAAAAATCCACTGTTGCATGTCCTGACTTTATTTGCCCATATCGCTGGAACCAGTAGGAATATTCGAATGAAACAAAATACAATATACTTATTATATATTAAAATATACATTTAAAAAAAAATCATAGAAATCGATTGAATAAGCATTAAAAAACCGCAAAATAAGGTCCCGGGTACAAACGTATCCCGGGTGTGTGTTTACGTGGTATTTTCTGGGTGTGTGTTCTAGGGTTAAAACAGTTGTTAGGAGAAAGTTTAAGTAGCGGAAATACCCGCCTTTGTTTTTTCACTTTTTTGCTTCGAATTCGGTTTAATTACTAATGGTGCATCTTTTTTTAAGTCTGGCATGACTGTTTTGAGAGCAATGTTGTTTTTTAACACTGCTGCATACGGTATTTGGCCGTCATCATTTGCTATGTTTGCCTAATCGATTCTTTGATTTCATTGTATATCTTCGAATTTTCCTCTCTAGTTTTCTGCAGTTCCTTGTATATTTTGCCACTTTGGTCGTTGAACCTTGCAGTTATTTCGCGAATTTTATGCATTTCACGCACACCTCGCTCGCATACTTCTTGCGCTTTTTGCATTCCACTTATTCTTTCACTTAATTTTTCTCGATAACCTCCAGAAAGCTTTTGATTTTTTTTTTCATGAGTTTTAAGTGCACTCTCGAATTCAAACTTGTAATCAAACAATCGCGCACCGTTCTTCTCGACTAAACTCTGAACCTCCTTAATTGCAAGGTCAACGTTGCTAATGTAAACCACACATTCATCACACATGTAGCGAATTTGGGGAAATTCCTCTTGTTTTCCTAATATATATTGATAGATTCCTGAGCATTTCGATGGGGAATGATACGTTTTGCCACATATACCCGCAGACCTTATTCCCGTCTCTCCACGGATTTGCACGTGTAAACTGGGTTGCGTATATTGTTATAATAGAGTTAATATTTAAAACATTGTTTTACACTTTTTTATTTTAACACTCTTTCTTATGGAAAATATGTTTTACGGGGGAGAGAAAGAGGCTGAAAACTTCAAAAATCCACTTCACCACTGATATAGAGTCAGTGTCTCAATACGAACATAATTTGTGTACAGATTTGAATTTTTGAAAACACATTTTTGCGGAGCGGTCAGGTTTATAAAAATAATAATGATGCTTTCCATTTCTATTCAACCGGCCTATTCGGGACATGCTCTTCGATTTCGATGTATCAAATATGTTGCTCTCTAGTCAAAAAAATGAGACACATATTTTTTGTTCGCCCGAAAAATGTTTTTTTCAAGACTTATCGGCAATTTTGTTTTTCGCCTCAAAATCGATTTTTTTAATTATATAAGAAAATTTTTTGTTTAAATGGTCATAACTTAGTCAAAAACGAACCGATTTTAATGATTCTGGGTTTGAAATGATCGTAATTACTCAAAATCGATTTTTTTAATTATATAAAAAATTTTTTTGCTTAAATGGTCATAACTTAGTCAAAAACGAACCGATTTTAATGGTTCTGAGTTCAAAATGATCGTAATTACTTACCCGAGCGACTTCAAAACAAAAAGTGCGAAACAGGTGTTCTACTCAAAAATTCATTACTCAAAAACAACTCATTTTAGCTACTGGGCATTCAGCTCAATTAAAGTTGATTTGGAAAAAGTTAAAAAAAAAATACTCTTTGTGACATATCTAATTTTGTTGAACTAGTTTTTTGCAATTATTTCTTCATGAATTCGCTCGTGCTAGTAATTACGATCATTTTGAACCCAGAATCATTAAAATCGGTTCGTTTTTGACTAAGTTATGAGCATTTAAACAAAAAATTTTCTTATTTAATTAAAAAAAAAATCGATTTTGAGGCGAAAACCAAATTGCCGATAAATCTTGCAAAAAAAAATTTTTCGTTCGAACAAAAAAATGCGTGTCTCATTATTTTGACTAGAGAGCAACATATTTGAGTTACATCGAAATCAAAGAACATGTCTCGAATAGCCCGGTTGAATTGAAATGGAAAGCATATGCTTTTTCGTAACCTTCAATTTTCCGATGTGCCGGGACCCAGATTAAGGTAACTTTATGGTTTTCACTCAAGGTGGAAAGGCTATTCCTACCTCAGTGCCTGGATTGTAGCTTGGCTATCCGAAAGAATAGTGATATTGCCCTTAAAAGAGAAATCTGCGATTAGTAGCCTACAAACTTTCCCAATCGCAAGTACTTCCACAGGCAGGACCCTGCAGGTATTGGGGAGACGCACAGATTTTTCAATTTTAAGGCTATGAGAATATATAGTCCGTAAGCCAGCGACAGATTTTCACGACCAAGTTCCTCTCAGTCGATAATTCGTAAAATGCCTCAGATAGTTGCATTATGAAGCGTTGTAAACGTCAGCTGCGGCTCCGAGGGTGGGTTGAGCAGTGGTAGCCACCCACGGACGTAAGAAAAAAATTATTTTTAGTCATTTACTCCCGATAAAAAAATTGATCGAATTAAAGTTAGACTAATATTTTGAAGAAATCAAATTGTCAGCTAATTATAAAGTGTTGGATTATACGTCAGCTGGTCACACAAATATGAAAAAAATTTAAATATTTTCAGTGATTTCCTCCCAAAGGAAAATTTATCAGATGATAGTGTATGTATTGTTTTTAATAAATAAATAAGTCAGCTGGCTATATGTAGGTGGAATGTGTGTCAGCTGATGCCCTGAAGGTGCAACGTATTAGCTAGTCGGAAACATTTATAGCCTAAGTAAATGTATCGGCTGACGAGTTTTCCCCGCACATACAGCGAGGATGAGACACATCCAGAATTACACCCGAACTTTGGGAAGGGATCATTTGGCATTAAGCGGACAAAAAAACCTTTTTCGAAACAACCGATTGACCTCACTCTTGATCAGACAATTAATGCTGATGCAGCGAATAAGCTGACTGGAATTTCACACATAACTAATTAGATCTCAGCCAGACAGCGATGGTGTCGCAGACATACCATTCAATCAACTATCATTTAGCCATACAATGAAAGAAGCGGGTCTGAATAAAGTGGAAGATGTGACAGCAGATCTTACAAATAGCCGAATAAAAAAAGTACAGCCCACCTTCACAGATTTATTGATGGTACTAAGCGTAATATCAATCCGTTTGATGAAAATTTAGATAAAAAATGTTTGTACAACATTTCAACTGGTGAGGCAGCACCCGAAAATATTGAAAATTTCTTGCTCAACGTTGAAGAGGAGGGTAATAAAAAAAGAGAAGATTTTATTCAAAATTGCGTAAATGACCCGAACAAGTTTGAGCAGAGTATTTCTAAGTTGAAGGGTAATACTTTCACAGACATGATTAAAAAAAAGGAAATTACAGTTGCCCGAGGAGAGATGGAACTACGAATGCAACGTGACTTATTTGGACAACTGCTTCAAATGTATCTAAAAAAAGAACTTGATTTGGATAAAGTGCTTACTTATCCATTAACACCAGTGCCACTGTCTCTGTGTCACCTTGACGGCACCACTAGCAAAACACAAAAGTCGGCTTTGATGACTTTATTAGAAAAATATAATCAATCTGAACCTGCTCAAGATACATACGTTATTATATACGATGGATATTTCATGTTACATCAGATGAAAGATGTACCGCTTAGCTTTGGAAACATTTCAAAAAAAGTATTGCTAATTATTTGTGCAAACAGAGCAAACGTCATTATCGTTGTCTTTGATAGATACATTTTCGCATCGATTAAAGACACTGAGCATAAACTCCGAGGTATGGAACAAGTAAACTTCCGTATCGATGGTCCAGATCAAGTGCGAAAAAAAGATTTTTCAATTGAGTTGAAAAATACCAATTTTAAAGAAGCACTTGTACAGTTTTTTATTGAAAATTGAAAATTTATATGAAAATTATATGGCACCATATATTAATAATAAAATAATTTATGTCAATGCTGACGATTGTTTTAAGTACGTAGTTACAGATTCTAAAGTGGTAAAAACGGTAGAAAAAACACTTTCGTGTCCAGCTCACGAAGAAGCCGACACAAAAATAATTTTCCACGTTTGCCAGTTAGATTTTAATGCAAATGTAACGATTCGTTGTTCGGATACTGACGTATTAATAATAATTTTAGCCAATATGGGTAATATTGCAGAAGATATCCAAATTTGTATGGAAGTCGGTGTCGGAAAAAATCAAAGATTTATCAACGTAACAGAATTACATAAAGCATTAGGAATAAATTTAAGTGCAGCGCCTCCTGCATTTAACGCATTCACAGGATGCGATTACAACCCGGCCTTTTTTAAGAAAGGCAAAAACCGCCCATTTTCAATAATGTCAAAATCTGAAGAATTCACTGAATGTTTCATCCAATTGTCACCACCATCTGAGAAGAGACTTGACTAGTTTGACAAAATACATGAGTTTGTATGTAATGTATATGGTATGTAAATTTCTTGATAATGACAATTCGTTTCGATTACCTAAGAAAGGTATTGATGGCTCATCTCTTCCGCCGCGCAAAACGGAATTATATAATCATTTTCTGAGGACATGTTATATTTCGGAAATTTGGTCTCAAGCACACCTGAAAGTACCAACTGTCAATGAGCCTTCTGACTATGGCTGTTTAGAAATAGATAACAGATATGAATTCATGTGGTTTTCGGGTACTCAGTTACCAACATCCATTGATCAAATAACTCAATCAGAAGAAGGTATGAATTTTTTAAAAATGTTATTCGTGTAACGTTAAACATGTATACTAAATTGTATTTTTGTATTTTTAAACAGATGACGATAATGAAGACATGGTGGAAAACAGCTCTGACAGCGACTCTGACAGTGAGTCAGAAAGAGAAGAAAGTGAGACGAGCAGAAGCGAAAATGAAAACGATTAAATTACCAAACATAATTAAATAACTTTTTGTATTAAATCTTAAATATTATTAATTTAAATACTGAAAAATTATAAATTAATTGACTTGCTTAGCAAAATATTTATTTATTTCTACTCTTAAGAATCGGAAAGTTCTCAGAAAAACTTGATTTAATCGAAACATTGCCATAAAATTATACATTTCAGTTTGCACATTAAATGTAATGTTGAATAACTTTAAGTACGTCATTTCCTCCCAAAAAAAGTTGTTGTGCGGATTGTTGAAATGATCCTGTAAGTAATAAAATAAATCAGATGGCAGTATGTTGGGGGAAAACTCGTCAGCTGAGCTCCTACGTTACACCTTCAGAGCATCAGCTGACACACATTCCACCTACATATAGCCAGCTGACTTATTTATTTATTAAAAACAATACATACACTATCATCTGATAAATTTTCCTTTGGGAGGAAATCACTAAAAACCTATATATTTTTTTCATATTTGTGTGACCAGCTGACGTATAATCCACCACTTTATAATTAGCTGACAATTTGATTTCTTCAAAATATTAGTCTACCTTTAATTTGATCAATTTTATAATCGGGAGTAAATGACTAAAAATATTTTTTTTCTAACGTGCGTGGGCGGCTACCACTGCTCAACCCACCCTCGGAGCCGCAGCAATTTTACGAATTATCGACTGAGAGGAAATAACTGACAAAAATTAGCGCCTGGCTCACGGACAAATATACCAGCTCCAACACCATAATCCATTTTAGAACCGTCTGTATGGACTGTAGTGTCGAAGTTCTTTAGTGAGAGTCCCTTATTCCATTCCTCCTTAGATGGAAAGAGAGTGGCGAAATTCCTATTGAATGTTACCGTCGGGACGATGTAGTCAGCCCTCACCGAGGTTAACTGAGTTTGTCGCAATAGTATATTGGAATGAACATAAGTTTTTTCTTTCCAGCGACCCGCTTGGTTTAACCTAAATGCACTCATGGTTGCCGTCTTCTTAATGTGTAGGTCTATTGGAATATCGTGTGTCAGTACGTTGAGGGCCTCCCTAGGACATGAGCTGATTGCACAGACCGTTATTG
This sequence comes from Anastrepha obliqua, assembly GCF_027943255.1. Taxonomy (NCBI): domain Eukaryota; kingdom Metazoa; phylum Arthropoda; class Insecta; order Diptera; family Tephritidae; genus Anastrepha; species Anastrepha obliqua. The sequence continues at coordinate 62,142,503 of NC_072897.1, forward strand.
CACAGGCTGATCTTTGTATTCTGCCGAGAAATTTGGTATTGTAATCTCTCTCTAGAGCTTTCCACTAAACCACCGAGCCATACGTTAAAATTGGTCGCATAGCCGCCTTATACAACCAGCTAATGATACTTGTGTTGAAGATCCCATCTTTTTCCAAGCATACGTTTACAGGCATATAAAGCAAAATCTGATTTCCTTACCCATTAGTCAACGTTTAATTTTCAGATAAGTTTGGAGTCCAAAATTACCCCTAAGTACTTTGCACTGAGTGAAAGTGAGAGGGTTTGTCCGTTAATATTTGGTAGAGTAAAGATTGGTACCTTATATAATATTTTGTCGTATATAGCAGGATTTCTGTTTTATGCAGGTTTAAACTTATGCAACAGCCTGTGGCCCGATAATTAAGCTCGCCTATTAAGTTTTATTAAAATTTTATTAATCACACGTAACCAAAGAAGTGGACATAATACTCCCCCCTGTGCAGTACCTATATGGACTCTCCTGCTCCTGACTTCTAGCATAGAGATCCTGTCTTCGTGGATTTGCTTTTGTGGTAAACGTGCTGTGCAGTTGATATACTAGGAATCTCCAGCGAACTTCTAATGTGCATATCTAAAAGCCGTTCAAAAGTGTTTAAAACGAAGGACGACAGACTGATTGGCCTAAAGTTCTTCGCTGATTCATGTCCTCGTCTTCCTGCCTTTGGTATGGACGACTCTAACAAGTTTCTAGCTGTTTGGAATACGAGTATAACCTAGCTTTAGACACGCTTTGAAAATTTCCAATAGCCATGGTAGAATACAATCAAGAGTTTCCTACAATATCTTAGGAAAGATGTCATCAGGGTCTGGACATTTGAAAAGTGAGAGTGATTAGATTGCCCATGCAACTCTCTCTTTCGTAACTATTACATCGACAAGATGCTGTGGGTCATATCGGCTCCGCCGGATTCTCCTAACATCGCTGTCATGAGCGCTACAGCCCGGAAAATGAGTATTTCAAAGAAGTTCTAGAGATTCTTCTGCCGTAGAAAGATCCCCTCAAGGCCTGGAAATTTGAGAGGTGAGAATGATTTGATTGCCTATGCAACCTTCTCTTTCGTAACTATTACATAGGCAAGATGCTGTGGGTCATATTAGCTCCGCCGGATTCTCCCAACATCACTTTCATGAGCGCTACAGCCCGGAAAATGAGTATTTAAAAGAAGTTCTAGAGATTCTTCCGCCGTAGAAGTCCAAGTACCATCTGGCCTCTTGACCCAAGAAGCCATTGAATGATCTTTGGACAAAATACGGCTTAGCCTCGCAGAATCTGTGTACAAGAACAGAAATCTTTCCAGCTCTTTTTCTTGGCGGTCCTGATTGTCTTCTTGTATTGTCTCCAACTTTCTCTGTACAACTGCCAATTACCTGCTGAGTAGCTGAGATTAAAATTTGATCTGGCTTCTTCCCCTAATTATGAGAGCTCATTGCTCCACCAAGGAGGATAGGATTTTTTTGATATATGGAATTGGGCACGACGTTTTGTAGGCCCTACCTGATGTCTCCTCAAATGTTGTGACCCTACTCTCAATGTTTTCTGTGAGAGTGATTTGATGGATCGAAATCCTTCCTAAAGGCTTTTTGCTTGAGACCCTTCAATTATCAACCCTCACTGAAGTATTTTCAGACAGTAATTTTAACGGCGGCCGCCGTAGCCGAATGGGTTTGTGCGTGACTACTGTACTTCTCTCTTGTTAGATCAAACCTCGATCATTATTTGGGATCCATTCTACATGGGTTCATCTTTAAGAATTGAGAAGGTTCAAAAACGTTTCACTTGATTTGCTATTCATTGACTTTGTTGGCATTGTAGTTTGCGTGTATATAAAAGAAGATGTCTTTTGTTAGCAAAACCAACTTTGGAAATGCGGAGGAAAATGTCATCGGTAATATTTATAAGGGACATAGTTACAAACCATATCAAATGCCACTTCTTGCTGGAGCTAATATAATAATTCTTAATTGTCCCACTCGTAACCTTAAACTCAACAATATGTTTGATTTACCTTATCACAAGACCAATTTTAGTCGGAATGAACCGCTTGCACGTTGTATAAGACAATCTAACCAATTATGCAATAATTTAGATATATTCTCTAACTCACATGAGACTTTCAAGTCAAAACTTAATCTGGAGATACACATTTTAAGTTGTGACTAATGTATCTCACAGTATTGTTTACCATATATTACTTTTAAACTTTAGTATTAGTAATCTATGTGAGTTGTACTTTAATTGATGAAAGAATAAATAAATAAATAATTAAATTCAAGTAGAGATTTACCTCTTATATTGCAGTCGGTGCTCCTCCATGCCTCGCTGTGCGCATTCGCATCACATCCTAACAGGAGTGATAGCTTTCTTCTGTGACAGTAGCTTACCAGATTCCGTACCTGATCTGAGGAAACGGTGCTGTTATCCTCCGCAAAATATGCCGACGCCACTACGACATCTCCGCGGGCCCCGTCCATCAGCAGCTGTGCCTGAATCGCAACCAGATCCTGGTTCAAGAAGTCTGTCTTGAACTGTGCATAGAGGGATCACAAATTACCTTATTGTTGTTGTTATTATTAAGACCCCTTACTTGACCTCAGTAGGCCCACGGCTCTTAAGCCAGTATTATGTTCAGATCCCCCGAGGCAGACCATCATGCCATGACGGCTGGTGCCGCACCCGGACGATGAAGATTAATATGTCAGTCAAAAGTTATTTTACAGTGCTTGAACTTATGAATACTATTCTTCACAATAACATAGTACATATATGTACTCATAAACTTATATGTGGAGTTAGCAGCAGGGCGGCCGCCGTAGCCGAATGGGTTGGTGATTACCATTCGGAATTCACAGAGAGAACGTTGGTTCGAATCTCGGTGAAACACCAAAATTAAGAAAAACATTTTTCTAATAGCGATCGCCCGTCGGCAGACAATGGCAAGCCTCCGAGTGTATTTCTGCCATGAAAAAGCTACTCATAAAAATATCTGCCGTTCGGAGTCGGCTTGAAACTGTAGGTACTCCGTCTTAGCACAAATTCTGTGCGCTGAGCATTGAGAGTCGGCCACAGTTGTCGGGCGATTCTGCATGTGGTTTCATTGCGTCATCTTTCATTCACTGCTCTTACAATTTCCTCAAAGATAAGCAGTTTACATGTATGCATTGGTATGCTTATATCACTGTCTATGTACTCATCGGTCAATTTGGTGCTTAGTTTTGCTCAATATCGCAATGGCCAGGAACCCATCTTACCTTTAAGTGGAATGAATCACCCATCTTGTTAAGAGTGGGGCATTTCAAGGCTACCTTGGAGGTAGTCGACTGCTTTCTGCCGCCTGACTATCAGTGAAAATGTAGATTTCATCTCCAGGTATTGCATCACACTGTCACGGCTTTTATTATTGCAACCAGTTCAACCTGAAAGACACTAATGTAATCGGAACGTCGAAAACCGAAGGAGATCCCTAAATGTTCGGAATATACATCGTTCGTCCGATTAGCATTCAATCTACAACTATGAACGAGACAAGCGCACTATTTACTCCCTTTTCAGTTAGCGATTTGGTAATTGCTTCCGGATATATGCTATTTAAGGCACTCTCGATATCCAGAAAAACAGCAAGAGTGTACTCTTTATAGTGAAGCGATTTCTCAATTTTATCGACTAGCGAGTAAAGCGCTGTCTCCCTGATTTGTTTTTGCTGTATGCATTTTGAGAAACTGATAGCGTGTTGCTAATGTTTCCTTTGATCTGCACATCTACATAGTAACCGCTCTAAGGGTTTTAACTGGAAGGATGATTAGCTAATTGGCTTGCAGTCCTTTGGTTCCTTACGTGTGGTTTCCCCTCCTTTAAGGTTGAATACCACTTTCACATCAGCCCCAAATTGAGGCGAGTCTAGGTGCAATCATATCTTTTGTTTGTTGCAGATCAGCGGAGATAATTCCATCTGGCCCCGGAGATTCATAAGGTTTAAAACTGACGATGTAAAATTGAAACTGCCGTTACAAAATCTATTAGGGGGTTTCCATTCTGAACTATAGGATGAGTTCTACGGCCTTCATTGCAGAGACAATCTGAAAGTGTGTCTGCATTAGTAATTCCAGTGTTTCTTCACTATTAGTTGTCCAATTGCCGGCATGATTCATGAGGTAACTAGGGTTTCTGGGGCTCATTGATTCGCTTTTTATCTTTTGACAGAAGTCTCTCCAAGACGCTGTTTTTGCTGCCCTTACGGCATACTTAAATCTGCGTTGGTAGTCTTTGTATCCATCCCATGAGTTGGTTCTCCTTGCTTCATTATACATAGTTCTGCATTCTCTTCTTAGGTTTGCTATGTCAGTGGACGACCATGGAGGTTTCAAAGCGCTTCACCAATCTTAGCTACCTTCCAGTCGCTGGTAGGTAGCTCAGGGTTGCCCAGTTGGATAAGTGCCAGCTAGACCTCTGGGTCGGTGTGTAAGTCGAGTATCCAGGCACAGGATCTTAGCCGATTGGGGATGTCTTCTGAGAGGACCATATTGAAGAGGGTCTCCGGTCAAGGTTCCCGTATACGTTTTATTGCCAAGGTGATCAGCGATAATCAGTGAACCTTATTAATTTGACGCGTGAGGTCCTGGATATTCCCTTAAGACACCCCTGTATACTTCCCAGACCTTCCTGTTTAACAGGTCCCAGTTTGCTTGCGGGATCTCACCGTCAGGGGAGCTACGGTCAATCACCGCCTTATGTAGTTTTCTTTCGCTATTTCCGCAAAAGATTTCTTAATCATGATGCTAGTCGTTTGAGTGACGAACACCTTCGTTCCTTTGGCTTCAGCCGCTGTCTCTTTACTCGATCTTTTGCACTTGTCTTGCGAGGAGTCCATTTTAGTCTTCTCCCGGCAATGAATGCTTAAGCTCACGCCTTGGAGTCTGACTGTTCCTACGTTAGATCCTGTAATTTAATGTCCTTCAGTCTATACAGGATTCTGAAGGCTGAACGTTTGGTACGATAATATCTTTCTGAAGCACTGATATCCCAATGGTATTTAATAATGGCAGTGATTTTTCAGAAGGGTGAGTACTAGTAACCATTCGCTGAGTCACGTGGTCCGATGCCACCGACATTATTAGTGGTGTTACTCCTATCGGATTTCTCGTGTCACCTGGAGTGACGGAGATATCAAGTGCAGCTTGTTTTATGACAGGGCAGCTCTTCCTTTCCGAGAGTTTAGTTGCGAGGGGGGGTCTACTTCTGGCACCAGACGTGGGTGGAATGTCATCGCCAACTGGTCTTGAGACAAGGTTGGAATGCTGACCCGTAATAGGCCTCGCTGCTTTGAGGGCAGGCCTTGAAGGGAAGGAGTGATAGCTGGGCCCTGGTTTAGCCACAGGCTTAGCACCACTCTTACGTGTGGTCTCTCCTGCCGAAATACCTGACCTTCCCATAGGATTTGGTCTTGTCTTAATTGTGCCTTTATCCGAGGCTATGGTTTTTTAAATGTTACGCATTTCATGATCGTCTGCGCTGCTCGACATGGCAAGCGTGGCGGACTAAACTTTTTAGGGGGGGAAGGGGAAACGTCGACCATGGCAGTCCTGAGGTGACTCAGTTTCAGGAGAGCGTCGTTATAATATAGCTGAATACCCCTGGCTGTAAACCATCCCTGGATTAGGAGGGTGCAGGGAAGAGATGATGGGACTCCAGGCTAGGGAATAAGAGTGGGACCGTCGTCGGTACGGTAATCTTCTCATGGTGATTGGATGGCCTATTCCAATTCCGCCGTTCTGCGGATGGGTGGCTAGCCAATCCCCATATGGTGAGTTAACCCTCAAGATATGGGAGTTAAAACGCCATTTAAGCCTCTTCCCCGCAGCAAGGAGACCAACATGATGAGGATTTTTCAGTTCAATTCACAAAGTTTTATTATTATTTGTATTAATTTTATTAAGCTTTATTATATTTCACCTTTTCTGCTGAAATATAACAGGCGAGACCATTGGGAGACGGGATACATTTTTCAGTATATCAGTGAGCCCGTCTTTAGACGGTCTTCGTTTTTCTCAACCGTAGCAAAAAGTTATTTTTTTAGACTTAAGTGGAGCTCATTTTCGAATTTTCGAGCTGAAATCACACTTCTCTGAATTATTCAGCCAATGAAAAGGTTGGCCTGCTAGAAGGTTAACTTGAACAATATTATGTTTCTTTGCTTCCCTATGGGTGACTAAAACTCTCTATCTTGAGCTTTTCAGGCTGTTGAGAACCTCTTTGAGAGATTGATTTGAGTTTATGATAACTGTCAAATTGAGTTGTCATCTGTTCTGGGTAAGAATAGAATGAATTAAAAGGCATATAAAACAGTAAGAAATAACTTTGGAGCCTTTTTTCTGCAAAGAAATGGTGTTTTTGAGTTTCAGTGCTGTTTACGCTCTATTGAGCGACTGGGATGGTCGCTGGGCTTGTATCACAGACTTTACTTTTCAGGTAGTAACGGACCAACCCATTCGACTACGGCGGCTACAATTCCTACAAACTATAAATTCAAGACTTACAAGCTATGACATGCAACATTAATTTTTATTATTAGTTATTATTTAACTAGCGAACATATTATTATTATTCATTATTATTATTATTTATTATTAAAGTTAAACATACAACCATAGATTATTTTTACAATGATTGACCTTAAGAATAGTTTACATAAAAGAGTTAACAGTAAAATCAAAATTAAAATTAAAATTACAGCTAGTTGTAAAGAAGTTGAAGTTGGAGGAGGTATTAAAAAAGGGAAGTAAGGTAAAAATAGTAGTAGTAGGAGTGGGGATTAATTGGAAGAGATTTAAATAATGTGAAACCATTTGAGTTCATTCAGCAATTTTCGGCAAGGTAGCGAAACAATTTATTTTTGAAGCACGAGCTTTCTTTTATACGTTTAATTTTGTAAGGTAAGGTATTCCAAAGACGGACGGAGAACACAAGTATTGACGTTCAGTCACCAAACGACTGTATTTCATCGGGGCTATGTTTAACGAACGGCAGGACTTTGAAAACATAAGTCGATCGTTGAGGTGTCTGGGTTTCTGAGTGTTTATGATCTTCTGGAGTAAAACTAAACATTTAAACCTAAGCAAGTCGTCAAAAGATACGGTAGCAATTTTTTTCGCAAAAACAGAAATATGGTCATAACGTTTTTTACAGTAGACGTATCTTGCAATGTTGTTATACAAAACATTAAGCTTACTACGACACACACTGTCACAAGGAGAATATAACTCACAACCATACAGGAACGTTGGTAACAAATATGTTTTAGCTAGTATGTAGCAGTCGAATGTTTACTGGTGTAAAATGTTGAGTTGTCCATAAATTTCGGAGCATACCATAAACTTTGCCTATGACAGTAAAGATGTGGTTGCTCCATGTCAAAGTTCTATTAAATGTAACCCCTAGATTTTTAACATTGTCCACATATTTAATCACAGCGCCATTTAGTTTGACTTGTGTATAGCCATCGAACTTGATATATTTTTTGTTAATAACGATACATTGGGACTTATCAGGATTAAGAATTAACCCATTTTCAGAAGCCCACTTGCTTGTGAGGCTCAAGTCAGAATTCATATTTCTTATGCAAATATCAATACAGCTAATGGCACAACTAACATATAATTGAACGTCATCGGCATATGCATGGACATCACTATATTTAATCACACTGAACAAATCATTAATATACAAGACAAATAAAAGAGAGCCAAGGATAGAGCCTTGAGGTACATCTCTGGTTACAGGTAGAAAGTTGGATATGCTATTACCACCACATACTGCTTGTAATCGGTCACTGCTTCCATAAAAGTTAAAGCCGACGTTGAAAAGATAAATAAGTTTTTAAGCTTCAAGATTAAAAGTTTATGGTCTACGGAGTCAAATGCCTTAGAATGGTCAAGTAGGGTTAGAAAAGTCACATGTTTTTTGTCAATGTTGAGCCTTATGTCATCAGACACTTTTAGGAGTGCTGTGATGCAACTCCTACTACATCTAAACCCCGACCGCAATGTGTTCACCAAGGCGTTGTTATTCAGAAACGTCTTTATCTGGCGATGCATAACACGTTCAAGAACTTTCGATAAGAACGACAATATTGCAATCGGGCCGTAGTCTCCATTCGGTTTCTTAATTGGTATGATTTTGGCTCTCTTCCAAGAGTTGGGAAAGATTGACGTGGTTAAGATGGTATTCAGATCATAGGTAAAATATTTTAAGATCTTTGATAACATGCATTTTAGAAATTTTGGATGAATACCATTCAGATCGGTCGCATTCGTCTTGACGCTAAGTATGAACTGAACCACCTCACAATCATCGACACATTCAAAACAAAAAGTGGGCACCACAACGTTATGATTAGAATTGTAATTATCATAACATATATTATTAACATAGCAGGGCAAGCACACACATTTCTCATTTAGTACATTTACATTAATATCACATAAATCGCATGTGGACTGATTTTTGTTCCCAATCCCGATCGCACGAATTTTGTTCCACGTCTGCTTCGAACCCACTGCAGTACTAAACTGTTGTTCATAGTATTTCTAGTTTACTTAATCTAGTTGATTTGTTAACATTTCGTCTGCAAGCCTTAAGGGGGTCTTCTACCGTCGCGCCTTAATCTCGGGCCTATTTTTGGGAATTAATTACAAAGCAACCACTTGAGATAATGAAATCAGATTTTTTTTATTTAATTTGCACAAGTTTGCACTATTTAAAAATATATTTTTCAAATCGAATTCTTTGGCCCTGTGTCCTTGAACCGTCCTCGAGGTTGCCCTTGTAAAAATGTCCTAGGCGACTTTGTGGCACGCGATCGACCATTTTACTTATCTGAAATCAAAAAAAATTTTTTTTTTATCATAAAGTGTAGCGTTGGCTATGTTTTCCCAGTGGCGATTTTAAATATTTGGAAATTTGTAAAAAATGCGTGATTTAAAAAAAAAAGTTTGAAAATTTCCTCTTTTTTTTACACTTTAGAGGCCCGCAAAATTAAACTAATCAAAAATTGAAAAAAGTGGTCTGGGAAAACATAGCGAGATGTTCACTGAATAACTGGAAAAAAGATGGAATGAATTCGACAAATATTTATAGTAGATGTGTGACCAGAAAGTTGAAAAAAGTCAACTTTCGGGAAAAGGCGTTTAAAGATAAAGAAACGCTCGAAAATGCCACGCGCATGCATGTATTCTCCCCGAAATGCTCATGAAGGAACATGTTTTTCATAAAACCCTCTTTATAGCATACTCTTAACATTAGTAGCTTTTAAAAAATCTAAAAAAAAAAAAATCGATTTTTTCAAACCGTGACGGTAGAAGACCCCCTTAAAGGTGTTATAAGTTTCCGAAGTTCTGAAACTCTTCCATTTGCTATACGCTTTGTTGCGTTTTTAAATCAGGTGTTTAATATGGTTCTTGAACCCTGGCCGGTCTTTATGATTTACTGGTTTGTGTACAAGTGGTACGAAGCGATCAAAAAACGAACTAATGTTTTCTTCAATGAAGCTAATTTGCTCATTACTAGATATTAGGTTAGGGATACATCCCTAGTCAATTTCCTCCACCGCCCCTTCAAGAAGTTTATAATCTATGCGTAGAAAATCACGGTACGAATAGTATTTAGTGTCATAGGTCAATTGGAAGTCAAGTGTCATGATAATTAAATCGTGGTTAGAAAAACCTGGCACAGAAAGCTGGTCAGATAGGAGAATTTTAGCGGTATCGTTAGCAAAAAATATATCTAGCAAATAGCTACTAGTTTGCGTGAAATGTGTAGGCATAGAACCGTTAGCTGGGAACAAACCCAAGCTCCGCATGGCTAACACGAACTCATTTTCTCATAGCAGGTCGTTGTTAAAATCTCCTGCTACAACGATATTATTATAATTAAGAGATCATTTTTCGATGAAATCAACAAATGATGCGTAGTCGATGTATTTGTTAGGTCTGTATACACAGCCAATAAGGATTTTGTCATACTTGATTTTAATTCCGAGGAAAATATATTCTATTAGGTTCGAGGTTTCCGAAATACACTTGACGGAGCGAGACAAACTATTTTTGACAAACACTGCAGCGCCGCCACCACGCTTGGCTCTATCTAAACGGAAAGTTGTATAGCCATTACCACAAAACGAATCGTCATTATGCCACGTAGAGAACCATGTTTCAGATACACACACAACATCTAGATCAGAAGACTCAAAAATATATATGAATTCATCAATTTTAGATGGCAAACTCTGAGCGTTGAGATGACATTTTTCTGTCAAGATTTTAGCCTACTTAGTACGCGAATCATATTAAAAGTGGTATCTCTGCCTTTGTGAAATTGTTTATCTTTACCTATCATTGGCGAGAGAAGTAAAGAAGAGAGCATTGCATGTAAAACCCTTTAAGGGGTAACACCACTGTAGAAATTTCCAAAAATTGATTTTTTTTTTATAAGCTTAAACAATTCTTTGAACCTTTTAAAATACAGAACAAAAAGTTTTATACGTTACCGAAGTTTATTTCATAAATATTTTAATCTTTTAACTAAGCGTTAGTGACTTTCTTTTTACTAAGCGTTAGTGACTTCTCCAAATTTCCAAACTTTAAGCGCGTTTTTCTCAAAACACGTTTTCTGAAATTGGCACGCAGCATAACTCAAACAATTTTTAATATTTTTAATCAGGTTTTTCACTACGTCTGTATAATAACCTTCTTAAGAGAAGAGCGTAGGGGATTTTCGATAGATTAATTTAAACGATTGTTATAATTATTTAGGTGCCGCTTTTTTCGTCCAAAATAGAGTTTTTTCCTTCAAATGCTTGCTAATTCCACAAAAATAAATATTTTTTAAATCCCCTACGTGTTTCTCTAGCTATTCTTATCTAGATTAAGAAAAAAAATGTTTCTTTGTTCCAGATTAAAATTGCCGCGGAGCTCCTTCAGGAGAAACCACATTACACAAATGTCTCCAATGCCGCCATTTTCTAAAATTTTTCGATCAAACTTTGTAGTTTTGTATTTTAGTATATAAGTAATAACTTCCCGAATAAGAGTGATTGTTTTCCCTTTCCTTCTATACAAAAAAAATCGTGTTTATTTTGCGCGTGTACAGTGGTGTTACCCCTTAAGAACCGAATATGACAGCAAGTATGGTTAAAACAGTTGTTAGGAGAAAGTTTAAGTAGCGGAAATACCCGCCTTTGTTTTTTCACTTTTTTGCTTCGAATTCGGTTTAATTACTAATGGTGCATCTTTTTTTAAGTCTGGCATGACTGTTTTGAGAGCAATGTTGTTTTTTAACACTGCTGCATACGGTAATTTTCCTCTCTGGTTTTCTGCAGTTCCTTGTATATTTTGCCACTTTGGTCGTTGAACCTTGCAGTTATTTCGCGAATTTTATGCATTTCACGCACATCTCGCTCGCATACTTCTTGCGCTTTTTGCATTCCACTTATTCTTTCACTTAATTTTTCTCGATAACCTCCAGAAAGCTTTTGATTTTTTTTCTCATGAGTTTTAAGTTCACTCTCGAATTCAAACTTGTAATCAAACAATCGCGCACCGTTCTTCTCGACTAAACTCTGAACCTCCTTCATTGCAAGGTCACCTTTGCTAATGTAAACCACACATTCATCACACATGTAGCGAATTTGGGGAAATTCCTCTTGTTTTCCTAATATATATTGATAGATTCCTGAGCATTTCGATGGGGAATGATACGTTTTGCCACATATACCCGCAGACCTTATTCCCGTCTCTCCACGGATTTGCAGTTTACACGTTTTGCAATCCATGGGTTGCGTATATTGTTATAATAGAGTTAATATTTAAAACATTGTTTTACACTTTTTTATTTTAACACTCTTTCTTATGGAAAATATATTTTACGGGGGAGAGAAAGAGGCTGAAAACTTCAAAAATCCACTTCACCACTGATATAGAGTCAGTGTCTCAATACGAACATAATTTGTGTACAGATTTGAATTTTTGAAAACACATTTTTGCAGAGCGGTCCGAAACACGTCCGTTACGCTTGACAGGTTTATTAAAATAATAATGTAATGTAAAGTAATTAAAAACAAACTTCTCGGAGGTGAAAAAACGAGTTCAATAAAACCAGAGATTGAATTGAATTCACTTAAAGCTTGAACAAGAGGAGCACTTGGCGAACACCCCGTTTTACATATATCACCATGGAGAGGTAAAGAGCTACGAAGATTCATTAATTTTGATGAATGTTTGTTCTCAAAAACAAATTGCATTAACAATTGCCTCATCTGGTATTGCAGTTACGCTCTCGGAAGGGGACGAACAGCACATTCAGCGCTCAAATAATTAATTCGACAATATTTTTTTTATGTCGTCAACTGCAAGCAATTTACTCATCGGCGTACTCGGAACGATTATTTTCTGCCAATAATGAGAGAACATGATTGGAAGGAGTTCTGATTCGAAGCTTTGTTTTCCTTTCCATTGGAGGAGGATTTTTACGCGGCGGGTCCCAAACCCAACGCACAATAAGATATCCTGCTGTTGTTTCAGCTTCTCAAATTATTTCGCTCTCAAACGGAAGCGCGGAAGTTAGGAACATATGCAAAAGAATCCTCTTGGCCACTTCCAAGTGAGTGGCCATCAGGCGCTTTCCCTACTCGCGTGGACTTCTACACATGGAATCACACTCCATTGAACTTTAAGTCTGCTCTGCCCAATTCAAAAGAGGGATGATCCTGCAATCTGCGCCAATTACTGAAGGATGTAACTTCTAAGTATCGCATTGAAGGTTCAAGTGAGCGTATTTTGTGAAAGGCTAAACCCCACAATCAACCAACTGATTGGAAATGTGTATGTGTATGTATGTTAAGTTCTTTATTTTAAAAAGGATAATTGTATATGTATATACAATGGGTACTTATAACTAGTATGTCAGTCGGAATAATTTAAAATAAGTATCAATTCGTTTCAAGGGCCGGTGTTGATTTTGAATAAAATACAATTTTTTTAGGAAATTATTGTCATTTCTCTTTATTATGATAATATTGGTATGGCTTTGGCAATTACGTACGGAACAAAATATCGGCCAAATGGCGGCCGTGGCCTCGGCCTCCAAAGCCCACCAAACGCAAATAGTTCCTTATCTAAATATATTAACAATATGTAATTTTTGCACAATTAGGGTCTATTATGTTCTTTTACCAATGCAAGTAGAATCTGTTATTATTATTATTATTCTTTTTTTTTTTTTGTAATTGATTTTTCAAGTTAAGGTCGCCAGTTTTTCGTCATTGTTTGATGCCATTAATAAAGTATCATCCGCGAACGTTGCTATCATTGCATTATCTGTTGTCGGAGCTGGCACATAGGCAGTGTATATTAGATAAAAAGGAGGACCTAATACACTGCCTTGCGGTACTCCAGCTGTCATTGGTAGAATATCGGAATATTCGCCCTCATATCTATATATATAAAAATTCAGCCGTTTTTCGCGTTGTGATGAACATTACGGAGAATGGCTAAACCGATTTTAACCAAACTTTGCCACATTGAAGAGAAACATGTGGAGAAGGTTTGTAACTATGTTTGGTTAAAATCTAATTTACTTCTTCGTCAACACACAGTATACACGAGGCAGCGTTCTTTTTACGCGTGTGGTTGTTATTGTAAACGGTTGCATGGAGCGTACATTTTACTCACATATGTATGTACAAGTTAACGCAGCAGTATTTATGCCTAAATTTTCATTCCATTACATACATTTCAATGCAATGCAAACATACATACATATACATATATTCATACAGCAGTGGCTGCGCGCTTGCATTCGCATAGAATAGAAATATACAAATTAGCAGGCACAGCTGTAGCTGACCGCCTGCAATAATTAATCGTAACACAATGCTGCTGTGACTAACTTAACACTTTGCTTAAATACTTCTTCTTTACACCCACACTTCGGGATAACCGAAACAAAACCATTAGCTCAACGAACCTGAACAGGTCATCGCTAAAAAAGTACTTAATCAAGGCCGTTTTCTTAGAAGATTACCAAAGGTTATCAGTAATAGTGCATAGTGAAAGTAAGTGTTAAAACTAACAAGAAAGTGTTTTATTTGGTAAAGTGTTCAAGTGAAGCAGTTTCCAGGCATCAACCAAAGAGATTAAAAAAGTGCGTCAGAAATATTTAAGAGAAGAGATTGTTTTCACATTTTCCAACGATGTTTTCACGAAAAATTTACAAAATATATATTAATTTTGCAAATGATTGATAACAAGTGAAACAGTGAAGAAATGGTGTGAAAAATACACACAACAGAAATCGGCAAAAATAAATAATATTTTAGAAGTTTTTACTTAAGATATTTAACACGTTCCCTGTCCCAATACAAAAATGCAAAATTGACCGACAAGTCCAACAGGGTTTTTTGAATAATTTGTTTTTTTGTAGTCATAGGATAGCTTTAGTAATAATAATAATTAAAAAACAAAAAACGGATGTAGGGTATTTCTACCTGAAACGCATACGGTCCATGAGCGTAGAGGGACGTTTTTGCTTCTGCACGTTCATGAAACACATGTGGTTCATATACCCCCTGACGCACATATGGCTCAGGAACGTATCAGTGCTTATCAGGCGCACGTTTACTGAACAATATGTGGCTCAGCGGACAGGGAACGTGTTAAGAAAAGAGATTGTTTTTACACTTTCCGTAGATATTTTAAAGAAAAATTTCAAAAATATATATTATTTTTGCTGATCATTTCCCATTTCTGTTCTGTGTAATCATTTCAACGCGGGCTCACAGTTCAATTATATTTTTAAAAGATGGCGCTAACAGTATGTTAATTTGAATTCCAGTTTAAAAACAAGAAAAGTAGCAATCAAGAGCTCAGAGTGACATAAAGAAGACCACTTTGATTCAGTAAAAGAAATGCCAAGAGGTAGAAGACATGCTAACATCGGACGTAATACACGTCACAATAGAAATGTGCAAAATCACAGACAAAATGAAAGTGAGGAAAATCATGCTGATAGATTAAGTCAACAAAGAGATCGTACTAGGTCACGTTCTCAAAATCGGCCAATAAATATCAATTCTGTAAATTTGAATGGTGCAGCATTTCAATATAATCCACAACTTGATTATTCATCTCACAAATACGTTGTCATTGGAAGTATGGATAAAATTTGCGGATTTTGTCAAGCATTGAAATTCAAAACTGAAACACCAGGCATGTGTTGCGCTGCAGGAAAAGTTCGTTTACCAGACATGCAATATCCGCCCGAACCATTAGCTACATTATTATCGGGAACATCACCCGATTCCAAAACATTTTCTTGAAAAAATTTCCACACATAATTTATGTTTTCAAATGACATCTTTTGGTGCTGGAAAAATTATAACCGATAACTTCATGCCAACGTTCAAGGTAATACATAAACTTCAACGTTCAACAACATTCGCTGACACATCTTAAATTATGGCATTTTTCAGATTCAAGGGCAAGCATATCACTTAATAGGTTCATTACTACCACTACCCGATCCAGAGTCAACATTTTTGCAAATTTATTTCATTAATGACAACGATGATGAACTTGAAGCACGTTGTGTATTTTCCAGAAATATAAACAGAGTCATTATGAGAGAGTTACAAGATTTATTACACACACACAATGTTTTGGTGCAAAGTTTTAAAACAACAGTCGAAAGATTGTCATCTGATAATCATAAAATTAAAATTGATGCAAATAAAACGCCTGCCGGCGAACATCGTGGAAGATACAATCAACCAACTTCAAGCAACGAGGTTGCAATTGTTATATCTGGAGATGAATTTCAACAAAGAGATATTGTTTTGCAAAGAAGAAATGCTACACTGTAACGTGTTAATGAAACGCATCGAAAATATGATGCATTACAATATCCTCTTATGTTCTGTCGTGGTGAAGATGGTTATTCGATTGATATAAAACAAATAAATCCACAAATGGTCAAGAAACAAATAAAACTATAAGCGCAATGAATTATTATGCATACAGAATCGTGATAAGAGAAAATCAAGAGAATCACGTTTTAAAATGTCGTAAATTATTTCATCAGTATATTGGTGACATGTATGCGAAAATAGAAACAGAACGATTGAATTGCATTAGATTCAACCAAAGAAAATTACGCTGTGACGAATACATACATTTACGAGATGCAATTAACAACGATACCAACGTTAATAACATTGGTCAAATGGTAATATTACCTTCATCGTATACAGGCAGTCCAAGGCATATGCATGAATACGCCCAAGATGCAATGTGTTATGTCAGAAATTATGGTCGACCCGACTTATTCATAACTTTCACATGCAATCCGAAATGGGATGATATTAAGAATCATTTATATACTGGGCAATCAGCTACTGATAGGCATGACATTACTGCAAGAGTGTTTAGACGAAAGCTACAGTCTCTAATGGATTTCATTGTAAAACATAAAGTTTACGGAGATGTACAATGTTAAAACAAAAACTAACCACAGATAAAATTGATCATATTATATGTGCTGAAATTCCAGATATAAATGAAGATCCAGAATTACATACTACTGTAACCAAAAACATGATTCATGGACCGTGTGGTACGTTAAATCAAAATTCTCCATGTATGGTTGATGGTAAATGTTCAAAAAACTACCCAAGGCAATTAATTGCTGAAACAATGACTGGAAATGATGGATATCCATTGTACCGTAGAAGATCACCAGAAGATAATAGAAAAACAGTCACTGTGAAAATAAATAATCAAGATGTGGAGATCGATAATCGTTGGATAGTTCCGTATTCCAAATTATTATCGAAAACATTTAACGCACATATAAATATTGAATATTGTAACTCCGTAAAATCCATCAAATACATATGCAAATATATCAATAAAGGAAGTGACATGGCAGTATTTGGAGTTGTAAATCGAAATGATGAAATTACTAATTACCAAATGGGAAGATACATTAGTAGCAACGAAGCAGTTTGGAGAATATTATCATTTCCGATTCATGATCGCCATCCAGCTGTTATTCATTTGTCAGTCCATTTAGAAAATGAACAAAGTGTTTATTTCACTGAAAATACTGCTCAACAAATGGCCGAACGACCACCAGCAACAACACTAACTGCATTTTTCAACTTATGTGAAACAGATTCATTTGCAAGAACATTGCTTTATTCAAATGTTCCTAAATATTATACTTGGAATGCATCATCAAGGTCCTGGGTACGAAGGCAACGAGGAATACCTGTAGATGGATATCCAGGTGTTCATTTGGGTGATACAATCGGACGACTTTACACTGTGCATCCAAGTAAAGTGGAATGTTTCTATTTACGTTTACTCTTAGTTGATATTCCCGGCCCAAGAACATTCGAAAGTTTGAAACGAGTTAATGGTCATCTTTGTTGTACTAATCAGCAAGCATGCAAAGAATTGAATTTGCTTGAAAATGATAATCAGTGGGATGCAACTCTTATGGATGCAAGTTCCCCACACCAAATAAGAACACTATTTGACATCATTATTGCTACATGTTTCCCAGCAAACCCAAAAGAATTGTGGAGTACTTACCAAGAATACATGACAGAAGATATCCTACATCAAGTACGTCGCATTACTGCAAATCCAAATTTGAATTATACAGATGAATTATATAATGAGGCATTAATTAAAATCGAAGACTTTTGCCTGATGACTGCAAATAAAACTCTGAGTGAGTTAGGTATGATCGCACCAAATCGTCCGATGCATGATGCATACAATGCAGAATTAAGACGTGAAAAAGAATATGATCGAAATTATCTGAACACATTTGTAACAACAAACCTACCAAAATTAAAGACAGAACAAAGGCAGGCAAATGACACAATTATAGACAATGTTGCAAATGAAAAAGGAGGAATATTCTTCTTAGATGCACCAGGTGGGACTGGAAAAACGTTTTTGTTGTCGTTAATTTTGGCCACCATTCGATCACAGAATAATATTGCATTGGCTTTGGCATCATCTGGAATAGCGGCAACTTTATTGGACGGCGGTCGCACTGCACATTCTGTATTAAAGTTACCATTAAATATGCAAGTAAATGAAGAACCAACTTGCAACATTTCCAAAAATTCTGGAATGGGAAAGGTTTTACAAACATGTAAAATTATTGTATGGGATGAATGTACGATGGCTCATAAAAAATCACTGGAAGCCTTAAATAGAACACTGAAAGATTTTTGAAATAACACAAACATATTTGGTGGTGCACTAATTCTATTGGCCGGTGATTTTCGACAAACTTTGCCTTAAATCTTCTAATCTGTGGAGATATGTTCAAAAACTCACATTAACTACTAATGTTCGTGTGCAGTTACAGAATGATTCAACAGCTACTGAATTTTCCGAACATTTGTTGCAAATTGGAAATGGACGAAAGCCAATTGATAAGAATACAGGCATGATCACACTTCCAACTAATTTTTGTACCGTAACAGGATCAAGAGTACAATAAGTGCAAAATGTATTCCCAAATATTGCACAAAACTATCGAAATCAAGATTGGCTAAGCGAGAGAGCTATATTAGCTGCTAAAAATGTCGATGTCAATGAAATCAATGCCAGTATTTTGACTCAAATTCCAGGTGAAGTTGTCACCTATAAATCAATGGATTCAATCACTAATCCCGACGATGTAGTAAATTATCCAATTGAATTTTTGAATTCACTTAATTTGCCTGGCTTGCCACCACATCGTTTGCAATTGAAAGTCGGCGCAGTGATCATTATGTTGCGAAATATCAATCAGCCGAAACTATGCAATGGGACAAGATTAGCAGTGAAACGGACAATGAACAATGTAATTGAAGCAATAATTTTGAAAGGCAAATTTAAAGGTGAAGATGTTTTGATTCCGCGCATTCCAATGATTTCAACAGATTAGCCTTTTGATTTAAGCGACTTCAATTTCTTACTTTTGCTATTAGAATCAATAAGTCTCAAGGTCAAACACTTCAATTATGTGGAATTGACCTAACTTATCCATGCTTTGGACATGGGCAACTGTATGTAGAATGTTCTTGAGTAGGGAAACCATCGTTACTTTATATTTATACACCGCATGAAAATAAAACCAAAAATTTTGTGTATCAGAAGGCTTTAGAATAAGTTGTTAGTTTACAATCATTAGAGTAAGTCACTAAAATAAATAAAACATTGTTATTAGAATAAGTCACAAAATAATGGCCGAGCATGAATTAAATGATGAAACAAGAAAAAAACAAAGAACACTTTTCATTTATATTTTTCTTTCACCCAGCGAAGCGGGTGAAGGTCCGCTAGTTTATTTTAAATTTCAAAGTTTTATACTAATTATCAGGTCAGTGCTTAAATTCGTGCGTTTTTTTAAAGGGGATTTAAAAATTAATAAAAGATGTTTCATTATTTACAATGTCTTCCCAACGTTTAGGCAAATTTTTAATTCCCTGCTCAAAAAATTGTTTGTCCTTGGAGCCAAAATACGCTTCGATATCTGTTTTTATAGCTTTTTTTGAGGAGTAGTTCTTGTTTGTCATATGGGATTGAAATCCACGGAAAAGTTGATAATCACAAGGTGCAATATCCGGAGAGTATGGTGGATGCGGCATTAGTTCCCATCCGAACATGTTCAGCTTGCCTAATGTTTGCCTTGCGGTATGAGGTCTTGCGTTGTCGTAGTGAAACAAAACTTTGCGTCTATTCACTAAAGACGGTCGATTTTTTTTAAGTGCCTCATTCATTTGATAGCTGATGGGAATAATAATCAGAAATTATCGTCTGGTTTGGTTCCAGAAGTTCATAATAAACAATACCGGCCATATCCCACCAAATAGACAGGAGAATCTTCTTGGGGTGAAGGCCATCTTTAGGAGTCGGTTCTGGTGTTTCATCTTTATCTAACCATTGGCGTTTGCGAACAGGATTATTGTAAAGGACCCATTTTTAGTCACCAGTAACGATACCGTTCAAAAAAAATACCAGTCTAACGGTTAGACGCGATAGAAGTGCAACCTTCCGTAAAAAAAAACTGAGAGAGAATGAGACGAAGGCAGCATTAGGAGCGGGATAATTATAGGTTCATTATAATATTGCTATAAAGTTCATATTTTATTCATCCTCAATGTTTTCAATTTCAACAAATGATATGAGTGGCTTATGATAGCTAAAATATGATACAAATGCTTTGGTTTCGATGTTGTCAACATATCTTAGAAATACTGTGTCAATTGTTGCTTTTTTCTGTCGATATTCACGACACTTTTCTGCATTATTTTTCGGCATAATTGCGGTAAACATTTAAAAATGAAAATATTTACGAATATAAAAATACGGACGCAATACAGCACACGCGGTTGCTATTATGAGCGTCGTAGCGCGTATATTACACAGACGTACTAACATACACACAAACATTCGTAGGACGCTTGGTTTGAATTTTTTATACATACATATGTATGTATGCTATACTATGGCCTAGCCTATGTACGTACATACATATTTGTGTTCTGAACTTCCAGCAAAACAATGCTTATTAATATACACATATGCATCTACATAGAACCGCACACACAGGCCACTCACTTTATTCCTGTAAATGCGTATGTCGTCCAAAGCTAAAATTCTATGCCTAGCGACTACAAGAACAAAATGCATTAATAGGCGCAGGCGTAGCGGCCATCATCCTAGTTGCCATAGCGCTGAACAGTCGCGGCGGCGCCGAACAGTTTCAACTATTGTACTGTGCAACAAAAACTCATCATCAAAAAATTGATTTATAAATTCGAGCTCATAGTTCTAAGAGCAAGTACTTTCATTCATAAAACGAGCCGCCCATATGCTAATTTTCTCGACAATTCGAAAATAGTCAATATTGGAATATTTCGCGTAGAATTATTTGCCAATATTCAATTTTTGTCAAGTCGAGTGCCCGCGGCTCCGTAAATATGTTTGCACCCATATATATATGTAAATATATGTTTCTAAATGCTCGACAACCGCAGCTGCCTGTTCAAGGTTACTGTACATTAGGCCGGGTCGATTTGTGGGAAGGCAAAAAAATCGCCCATTGCTCTGTGAAAATCATATTCTAGGGATCTGAATAAGAAATTTTGCCGAAGGAACCATACCTCTAAAACGATTTCTGATGTCCCCCAATATGGGTCGAACTTTTTAGTTTCTTTTCTATAACTCACATTCATTCATTTACATATGTTCTGACTAAATAAATTTCTTAAGAGAAAAAATAGATAATATTATAAATAAATAAAAATAAAGAAAAAACATAGCCATTTAGCTGATTTTTTCATGTAAAGGCCAAAAATGGTGATACAGTGCACTCGCGATAACTCGAACTAATTAAAACAGGCGCTGTTCGATTTATCGAGTTTGTTCGACTTATCAATTGAGTGTGCTATGTTAAAAAACAGTCATCGATATCGATTTTTTTCAATTAAATTTATTTATTTATTTACATATGGATATGAACATGAATATGTTTAAAATAATTAATTCGTTTCAATATTTTTCATCAAATATTTGGCAGTCTTTGTGTCAGTTACACAAAAAAGTCAGCTTTAACAGAAAAGTTAGGCCGAAAAGAAAGTTGTAATGTGTATTTGTCTTTTCTTGCCTGCAGCAATGTTGAATATGGCTTTTTCACGCAGCAATTGAAGAGTGTTAACCTTTGCGGGGCTTACTTGTTCAGTTGTGGCCCACTGAATTATTGATAGAGCTAACTGCCTCCTCAGATGATATCCGCTCACATGTCTCAGTTGTGTTGTTAAACTCAGACTCAGAATCACTAGTTTCAATTATTAATTCTGTGTCGGTAAATTCGGCACCATCATTCCATTTGTTAACATCATGAAGCGTAAATTCGACCTGTAAATTATGTTTTTCATAAAGAAGTCAAAGTTTTAAAACATATATTCCAGTCAGAATACCTGTGGGGCTAAATTGTTAAGCTTATTAAGAAGAGAGTCTGTTACTATCTGGTTTTCTTCCAACAATTGTTTTTTTAAAATGCTCAATGGAATATTATCTTCATCAGAGTCGCCTAAGTTGGCAAAACTCAAAATGTTTTTCCAACATTTGGATACAGTTTCCTTTTCTAACCGACTCCAAGCTGCATCTAAGAAAGTTACTGAGTCTCTTAAATTAATTTTTTTCATAGATTCGGTTATATCGCAATTATTGTTGAAAATGGAAGCCAGTAGAAGTCTGTAGTATAGTTTCGTTATATGAATTACATTTTGGTCCATTGGCTGGATCAATGGTGTCACATTCGGCGGCATAAACATAGTTAAAATTAAACCATCCTCGGACTTTAATTCGATTTCGTTGGGATGTGATGGGGCATTATCAATTAGAAGAAGAGCCTTCTCAGGTAGTCCCCCATCTTTCAAATATTTTTTTACCTAAATATTAAAGTCATTTAACTTGGTTAAAAACATTGTTTTAATGAATCTGGATTTTACCTGCGGCACGAACGAATTATGAAACCAGTCTTTGAAAATCGCCGAAGTCATCCAGGCTGATTTGGAATTTTTGTACTCCACCGGACAATTAAAATTTTTGAAAACACGAGGATTTCTTGCTTTACCAATAACGAGAAGTTTAAGCTTATGGTTGCCGGTAGCGTTAGTGCATGCCATAAATGTAAAACGCTGCTTTTCAGACTTTCTTCCCGGTACTTGTTTTTCCGACAACGAAACATAAGTTTTCTCAGGAAGAAGTTTCCAGTACAATCCGGACTCGTCGGCGATATTTGGTCGGCACATATCTCCATTTCCTTTATTTTTTCTTGTAAAGCCATTTTGAAAGGGTCTACCAGCTCTGGCTGTGATGACAGTTTTTCTCCAGAAATTTTTAACAAACGTACTCCATAACGTTTCTTAAAGTTTTGAAGCCACCCGTCACTGGCAAAAAATGTAGAATTTTCCCCACATAACTGGGTATGAAAAGCTTTCGCTTTTTCTTTCAAGATGAGTCCACTTATTGGGTAATTCTTTTTTCTTTGGGACAGAAACCATTTATATAAAGCGGCTTCCATTTTAGGAAGCTCAGAAGCTTTTAAAGTTCTCCTCTTCCCAGGACCCAAAACGTGTTGTTTACTGCTTTTAAAATTTCCTTATCTTTCTTTTTTATAAGACTTATGGTGGACTTGGCTACCCCATATTCCTTCGCTAGAGAAGTAACACTACGTCCACGTTTAATTTTGTTAAGGACTTCAGCCCTCTCTTTTAATGTTAAACACTTCAACCTCTTACGATCCATTACTCACGTGCACTGATACACTACAAATGACAAATTTAAAGCAAATTGGTCAATGCAAGATGTTGTTCCCAGAAAACTAACGGGATATTAACGCCGAAATATTCATATGGACAATACACTAGTATACATATAATTTATATACATATACTATTACATATGTATGTATGTACAAAATGTACATGTTTGAAAAGAATGTGTGTACAAATAAATTTGTTTTTTTGTTCGAGTTATAGCGCTTTTTAATATTGTTCGAGTTACAAAGTAGGCAATAGGGAAAAAAATGTGTTCGAGTTAGCACGTCGTTCGACTTAGCGGCTATTCGAGTTACCGCGAGTGCACTGTATTTTGAAATTGGGGGACATCAGAATTCGTTTTAGAGGTATGGTTCCTTCGGCAAAGTGTCTTATTTTGATCCCTAGAATACGATTTTCATAGAGCAATGAGCGATTTTTAAATCGACCCGCCCTACTGTACATGCAATGCTGTGCCTTTGAATGTGCGCTGTGCCTATGAATGCGCGCTGGATTTCTTGAGAAATTTTACCGTATGTTTTGCTGTGGCGAGGCACATATGTACATACACACAACATATATACATATATCCGCATATATACATACATATATAAATTCACAAATTTAAATTTGCTTATGCCATCCTTCTGTGTGCCTGGTAATGAAGCATTTTCTATACATACATATTAGAGGTCTGCATGAGTCCACTCACAGCATACGTAAAATTGAATGTATTCGAATGAATTCAGCTGATTGATTACGAAGCACACAATGAATTGAATGTGTATGAGTGACACACCACACTGTGTCTCATAACTAACGGCATTCAACGAAATGAGCGAGAATAAATAAGTGCGTAAAACGGAATGAAAACTTTGGCGAAGCTGAAGACATTCGCATGTATTCAAGTTGTGGCATAGATTTTGTGTGTATTCATTTCTTTAGCATCGCCCAAACGAAACACACGCGAAATGAACGGAGACAACGGAGGGAAAGCCGACACGGTATGTATTGTATTGTTGTTGTAGTTTAGTTTTTGTTTTGTTTTTACAAGTGTGTTATTTATGTGTATGCTATCTGTATTATGGTTAATAAATTGTTTTCTTTGTGATTAGACTAATAACTGTGAACTTGTGACCTGTCCATAAATGTTTCCTATGTGTTTTTTCAGATTTAATTCAGTTTTTTTTGAAATATACATGTAGGTTTTAAAAGAAAATGATTCAGATGAAGTAAAGGAGAAACTTCAAAGTGGCATGTATACGTTAATTGAAAAGAAAGGACGAAGCGAAGTTTGGCAGTTTTTTTTCTAAGATAAAAAAGGAAAATGGAGAGGAGTTGGTGGACGTAGTAGCCTGTAAGATTTGTTTTACAGTTTTGAAATTTACAGGTAGTACGTCTAATTTAGTAAAACACAAGTGCTGTTGACTACAGCAGGAAGGCGCAGAAAACTTCGGCAACTGTTGAAGTGAATTCAGAAGTGAAGCAGGAGGGCGTAGTTGTCGTAACCGAATGGGTGGTTAAGAATTGTCGTCCGTTAAAAATTATTGACGATTCGGGGCTTAAAAACTTTGCGTCGTTCCTAATTAAGGTTGGGGCAACTTTTGGACCCAACGTCGATGTAGAAAAATTGCTACCACATCCAACTACAGTGTCCCGGAACATAGGAACTCTTTACGAGTCACACTTTGGCCCAATTAAAAACGAAATACAAAAATATAAGGCGTTTGGATATGCTATCACTAGCGATATATGGACGGATAATTTTTTAAGAGCTTCGTATTTATCGTGTACTATCCACTATATAATGGATGGAGTTTTGGTGGATCGTTTAATGGCTATGAAGTCAATGAAGGAGGCGTCCTGCACAGGTATATTAAGTTAATCTACGAGTTTATAAAATAAATTCAATTAAGTTTTTTTTTATAACTAGGCTCAAATATTCGGACCAAAATAATGGAAACTTTGCAGAACTTCGGATGCGATCTCGAAGGGGACAAGCCTATTATTGTAACAGATCGAGGGTCAAACATGATAAAGGCTTTTCGTGATTTGGATAAAATTCACTGCGTGAACCATCTGCTGAACAACGCTGTGGCAAAAGCTATCGATGCTGTTCCTGACATGAGCTTCATTGTGTCCACTTGCACCAAGTTGGTGAAGTATTTCAAAAAATCAGGAATGAATTCCTCGTTGGGATTTTCGCTAAAAAGTTTTTGCCCCACTCGCTGGAATACAGTTTTCTACCTTTTAAAATCAGTAGAAATTAATTGGATCGAACTTGTAACAGTTCTAGAGGATAAAAACCAATTAGATATAATAGAAGGCATAAATTTTAATCATTTAGGTGCAATAGTTAAGGTATTGGAACCTTTTGAAAATGTTTCAAAAAAACTGGAAGCAACTAAACGTCCAACCATACATCTAATTATTAGAAATATAAATAAGTTAAAGAAAAGTTGCCAGATCAATAACACTGACATTGAAATTATTCAGTTACTCAAATCCGCATTAAATAGCCAAATCTCAACAACAATAATACCAAACTTAACCAAATTTCATAACATATCTCTGTACCTTTTCCCACCAACAAACAAATTGCTACAATTTTCAACTGCAGAAAAAGAGGATGTAGTCAATGATTGCAAAAATATAATGCAACATTTCTTCATAGAAAATGTTTGTAGCCCAACTCAAGCACCAATAGATAACGATGAGTTTGCTGACTTCATAGAAGTTCAAGTCGATTCAAATTACGACCAAATAGATCAAGAAATAGCATCATATTCCAATATAAGTGTTCCATATACTGTAGATTTTGATCCATTAGCTTGGTGGAATATGCACCAAAAATTTTTTCCGCTCCTTTATAAAACCAGTTGCAAAATATTCTGTATTCCAGCGAGCAGCGCGGCTTCTGAGAGGACTATTTCAGACGCAAGAAATCTCATTACCGAAAAATGATGTCTTATTGCAACTAATGCAGAAAACATTAACAAAATAATGTTTTTGCACTCAAATATGTAAACTAAATACATGTATAAATATAGGCTTACAAACATAAATTTAATACATATATAAATATAGGCTTACATATGTAATACATATGTACATATTATTATACTATAATTAGATATAGGAAAAATAAATATAAGTATATATAAGTTAATGCAACATTTATTCCTATTCCAATATTAGTCAGCATATTCCTATTTCAATATTTAGTCAGCATATTTCATGACTGCTTACATTGCAGCTAAATGCTTATAACTCATTTATGCTTACTTTACTGTGCCAAATAATAAGAAATGCTAATCAATAAATAAACATGTAAACCAGCATAAGAAATGCTGATCAATAAATAAATATGTAAACCAGCATAAGAAATGCTGATCAACAAATAAACATTTAAACCAGCATAAGAAATGCTGATCAACAAATAAATATGTAAACCAGCTTAAGACTATTTATAAGAGGCATTGTAATTTTAAGTGTTCAGTGTAAAAAGATAATTGAATGAATAAAGAGCTCAGCTCGTAAATATTTTTCAAAAAACTAAAATAAATTTATAATTTATTAACTGGCGCCCGAGCAGGGACCGGTCTCAAAGTTCGTGAAGTGAAGTGTTTTGTACAAAAAAAGAGTACGATTACAAGGACGCGAACAGTGAGCCGGTGCAGCGTTGGAATCCAGTAGGAAAAAAACGCTCGCTTCTAATAGTGCGAATTGGAGGTGCCCCAGGAGCAGAGACTAGCAAAAAGGAACCACACCCCACCGCCGGGAAGTACTAGTGTAAGGATATTAATATTAAGCAATATTAAGAATTATAAAGAAATTATTGAAAAAAAGGATATTAATATTAAGCAATATTAAGAATTAAAAATAAATTATTGAAAAAAGGATATTAATATTAAGCAATATTAAGAATTATAAAGAAATTATTGAAAAAAATATAAGTTGAATATTACTATTAATTTGGAATTACAAAAAATTTTTATTGAGAAAAACAAATTTGTGAAAAATACAGAATTGAATATTACTATACAAATTAATTGAATTATTTAAAAAACCAAAAAAATATAAAGAAAGTTATAAAAAAAAAATTATTATAATAAAATCTGGCTTGTACAGCCAATAATATAATATAATTTAAAGCTGCGATTCACCACCTAACGGGGGACCCTCCAGCTTATAATAACAAACATTCTCTGCGATTCACCACCCAAGGGACCCTCCAGAGAACTGTTAAACAAAAACAAAAATTAAAAAAAAAAAAAAAAAAAAAAAAATAAATAAATAAATAAATAAATTAATTAAAATAATGTCTAACCCTAACAATATCATCCGACCCCCTACGCTAAACGTACCCTCACCACCTCAGCCAACTGCCTCCTCCCCAAATTCATTCAACATGGACCAACTTACTTCTATAGTTACAGAACTGGTTAACAATATCATGAGTCAGGAAGGCAGAAATATGGTTCAGGCAGCATTAAACCCAAATGCAAGTTTTAGCAACATAACTGATGTGACTATAGACGCAAGGCACTTGAACAACATAACTGATCTTGACAAGATACCAGACGTGGTTAGGTGTCTGCGAGATTTTTCAGGAAATCCAGGAGAATATAACTCTTGGAAAAAGAGTGTAGATCGCATTCTTCAGATCTACGAGCCCCTCAGAGGAACGCCGAAATACTACGGTATCCTTAATGTCATACGGAACAAAGTCGTGGGCAACGCCGACATTGCCCTCGAATCATACAACACGCCATTAGAGTGGAAGGCTATTTCCAGATGCCTTACTCTCCATTATGCTGATAAGCGTGATTTAGGTACCCTCGAGTACCAAATGACTTCTCTAGTGCAGGGCAACCTCACTATCCAGGAATTTTACCAACGAGTATATTCCCATCTCTCCCTTATACTAAACAAGCTTGGATGCATGGAAGTCGGTGCAGAATCTATGCATTTACTTACCCGCACATACCGGGACAAAGCCCTCGACACTTTCATACGAGGACTGAAAGGTGACTTACCAATACTCCTTGGTATGAGAGAGCCAGCAGACCTTCCTCAAGCGCTTCACCTATGCCTGAAATTGGAGAACCAAAATTTCCGTTCTCATTACGCAATAAATAGCAATATCCAAAATAGGAAGCCTCACGACTTCCGACCACCCCTCCCACCCAAGAAATTGACTAGTGAATTTTATCCCCAATTGGCATATATGCCAAGACCCCAAATGAACCAACAAAACTTCGCAAACCCATACCGCCCTCAAGCTCCTATGAATAATTATCGTCAGGCCCCTATCAATAACTACCGAAATAACCAACAATATAGACCATTAGGACAACCAGCCCCTTTTAAGCCTCACCTCCCACGCCCAGAACCAATGGACGTTGACAAATCCCTACATTCAAGAGCGGTGAATTATATGAATAGACCACAAGCCAATAACGGTGTTAAAAGACCTCCAAGCTTCTCACAACAAGTGCCTCTAAAACAACAGAGGAATTTTCATATAGAAGCAGATGAGCAAAATTACCAACAGGACTGCCAACAAAATCCACAATACAACATTGACCAATACTATCAACAAAACTGGACTCCTACTACACAGGAGTACGAAGCCGCATTAGCAGCAGAAGAAAACGGGCAATCAGCTCAAGAATATGCTGAAGAAATCTCACAACCCGAAATGCAGGACCATATCGATATTCATTTTTTAGAATGAACAGTTCTTCGTTACCTTACGTCGAATGCAGAACGAAGAACGGAAAAATTCTTAAAATGTTAATCGATACAGGATCGAGTAAAAACTATATCCAACCCTGCCATGTCCCAAAGAAAATACGCAACGACGAACCATTCTTTGCGAATTCAATTACCGGACAGATTGAAATTACTCATCACACAATAATTAACATATTTGGCAAAAATGACACATCTCTGAAATTTTTTTTACTACCTACATTAAAATCTTTCGACGGAATAATAGGAAATGACAGCCTTAAGGACCTTTGTGCAAAAATTAACATACATGACGACACCCTGACATTAGGTAATGGTATTAAAATTAAAATTAAACAAAAACTTTCCCCAACCGTTAATAAAATTGACATTAGAACCGACCACATGACAGCAACACAAAAACAATGCGTACACCATTTGACTAGAAATTACCCACATCTTTTTACAGACCCCGATGAAAAACTAACATATACCACTACTGTGGTAGGAGAAATCAGGACTTCCTCAGACACCCCAGTTTATACTAAATATTACCCATACCCTCTTGCTATGAGAGATTTCGTAGCAAAAGAAATAGAAAATTTATTAAAAGATGGAATCATTAGACCATCCCGTTCACCGTATAACTCACCCGTTTGGGTTGTACCCAAAAAATTAGATGCATCAGGACAAAAGAAATATAGATTAGTAATAGATTACAGGAAACTGAATCCACTAACAATAGCCGACAGATACCCAATCCCGGAAATTAATGAGGTTATCTCACAACTGGGAAATAACAAATACTTCTCCGTACTTGACTTGAAGAGCGGCTTCCATCAGATTCCGTTAAAGGAGTCCGACATTGAGAAGACAGCATTCTCAATTAATAATGGGAAGTACGAATTTACCAGCCTTCCATTTGGATTGAAAAACGCACCCGCTATTTTTCAGCGAGCACTCGACGACATACTGAAGGAACACATAGGGAAAATATGTTATGTCTACATAGATGACATAATAGTGTTTGGCAAAGATGAACAAAGCCATCTTCAAAATGTTGAAAAAATTTTTTACACGCTTGAAAAAGCCAACATGAAAGTCCAATTGGACAAGTGCGAATTTTTTCGTAAAGGAAAAACAAACGTCGTTGCAGACGCACTATCCAGACCCCCACAAACTGACATTAATACTCTCACAGTTACAGACCATAGCGACGAAAGCTCCTCACACCTCCTCATTCCGGCCACTGAAGCCCCCATAAACGCTTTTAAGAACCAACTCTTCTTAATGATGGGCAACGAAGATAGCTACTTATTCCAGTTACCATTTCCAAGTTTCCACAGACACACTGTTACAAAGCAAAATTATTCTAATCAGGATATCATAGACATATTTAAACGCTACCTCGACCCTTCACTCGTCAACGGACTATACACCACAGAAACACTGATGGGTAAAATTCAGGAAATATTCCCTCTCCACTTTAGCAATGTAAAAATCCGCTACACACAAACCCTACTTCAGGACATCATATCAGAGACAGAGCAAGAACAAATTATCATCGAAGAACATCAACGAGCTCACAGAAACAGCCGCGAAAACAAAACCCAAATTCTACGAAAATTCTACTTTCCAAGAATGCATGGGAAAATTGAACGGTTTGTAAAAAATTGTTCAACTTGTCGTGCTCAAAAATATGATAGACATCCAGCAAAACCACAAATCCAGCCTACTCCCATTCCTCACTCCCCAGGTGAAATAGTCCATGTTGACATATATTCCACTGAAAAAAAATTAATCCTTACAGCCATTGATAAATTTTCCAAATATGCTCAGGTAAAGATAATACCTTCTAGAGCAATAGAGCATATTAAAGACCCAATTAGAGAACTAATGATCGCATTTGGAATACCGAAACTTATAGTAGTTGATAACGAAAAATCTCTTAACTCTGCCTCAATATCATCCTTACTTAGGGATGAAATGTCTATTAACGTTTACACCACACCACCTTACAGTAGCACAAGTAACGGACAAGTAGAAAGATTCCATAGCACACTCTCCGAGATCATGAGATGCCTCAAAAGCAACCAAACGACAATAACATTCGAAGAACTTCTATTTAAATCAGTACAGGAATACAATTCATCAATTCACCCAACGACAAAAGATAAACCCATAGACACATTTTTTGGAAATAGAGTTTACAGTGACCCACAACAATTAGAAAAGCAAAGACGAGAAAACATTACCTTACTTAAGAAAAAACAAGAGCAAGACCTCTCATATCACAATAAAAATAGACCAGAAAATAAGGATTTCTCACCAGGAGAAATAATCTATATCAAGATAAACAAGAGACTAGGTTCTAAACTAACTCCAAGGTATAAAAAGGAGAAAGTTTTAGAAAACCACAGGACAACGATTAAAACAGTAACAGGAAGAACAATTCATAAATCCCTAATAAAAACTTAATTAAATTTGCAGGTAAAATGGACCATTACAAACTTTTCATTCTTCTCATCACGATCACTACTTCTTCATCAGACGTTCAAATTTTAGACTATAGTCAATCTCAACTTGTGACAATAGACGACGGACAAGCGAAAATACAAGACGGAACATTTAGACTTATTCACCTCATCGACTTAGGAAAATACGAACAATTTTTGACAGAAACATACGAAGAAATAAATCACCAAATCCCTAACAACCACTTCCTATATCCTCTCCTCAAACACGAAACCATTCAAACCTTTGAAATCCTAAATGCACTAAAACCTTCTAACACAAATTACAAAACGAAGAGATCAATTGATATACTGGGAACGGCATGGAAATACATAGCCGGATCTCCAGATCACGAGGATTTGAAAATAATTACAAATAATCTAAATAACTTAAATGAAAATAATAATGACCAAGTAGTAATTAATAAACTATTTGAAATACGAATAAATAATATAACCAGTATAGTTGATAGAATGGTAAATACCATTAGAAAGGAAGACAATGTAATAACAGAAATTATAATCAATTTGCAGAATAGGATTAGGTTAATTAAGGAAGAATTAATAAATATAAAATATGCCATCCAATGGGCGAAAGAAAATATATTGAATTCAGTAATATTAAGTAAAAAAGAAATATAATTGTCAATTAATAAAATGAAAAAGGAAAAAATACCATTCAAAAGTGCCGAAGAAGCATTAGAAATATCGAAAGTAAACGTATTAAGTAAGGATATGGAAATTTTATATATGGTAAAAATACCTCTAACATTAAATGAAATTTTTAAAAGAATTATAATACGACCAGTAAAAAAAAGCAAACAATATTATAATCAAAACTGAGTATAAAGAAATACTTAAAGGAAAAGATTCACTGTTCGGAATAAAAAACGAATGCGAAAGATATAATGATCTAACGATTTGTAAAGAAACTAATTTAATAGATTTAAGTAAAGATTTCTGTATAACTAGGATTATTTATAGCTTGAATTCGACTTATTCAACAACAAATGGCCATCACGTCCCTACATTAGAAGAAGTAAAACAAGGAGTTATATTGCTAAATCAATTTGACGGCGAACTAGTAGCTGACGAAATACCCCAAAAAATCAATGGTACTCATGTCATCATATTTCACAATTCAACAATAAAAATAAACAGTCAATTATTCGAAAACCCACAATACTACAGCCAACTCCATTAGAAAAAGAGCACATAGAAATACTTTCCTTAGAAGCTTTGAAAGACCTGCACATAAAAAACACGCATCAAATTAACTCTATCAACACGTAACGCTCGAGGACGATCGCTTTTAAGAGGGGAAGAGTTAATGCAACATTTATTCCTATTCCAATATTAGTCAGCATATTCCTATTTCAATATTTAGTCAGCATATTTCATGACTGCTTACATTGCAGCTAAATGCTTATAACTCATTTATGCTTACTTTACTGTGCCAAATAATAAGAAATGCTAATCAATAAATAAACATGTAAACCAGCATAAGAAATGCTGATCAATAAATAAATATGTAAACCAGCATAAGAAATGCTGATCAACAAATAAACATTTAAACCAGCATAAGAAATGCTGATCAACAAATAAATATGTAAACCAGCTTAAGACTATTTATAAGAGGCATTGTAATTTTAAGTGTTCAGTGTAAAAAGATAATTGAATGAATAAAGAGCTCAGCTCGTAAATATTTTTCAAAAAACTAAAATAAATTTATAATTTATTAACTTATATATAAGTATGTAAAATACATTGACTTGCGTTTTTCTTTTATTTTTTTTTTTTCTGTACGCTTTGTGTTCTACGCATTAATAAAAAATCTGTCTTGCATTCGAATACATTCAAAACCAACCCTCTAATTTTTGCGCGTTCTCACTCATTCAATTCATTGCTTTTCGTTTGAGTTGAATGAGACATTGTACGACGCTAGCGTACTCACTCACTGAAATAAATTGCGCGTCGCATTCGAATTCACTCAACTCAATTTGCGCATTGTTCATTCGAACGCCGATTTTCTGCCATTCATGCAGATGTTTAATACATATATATACGTATATCTTTTTTCTTCTTCTTTTTGGTGTCGCTTTTTTGTTTCACTTTTTCTCAAATCACTCCCAACGATTGTAAAGAAGTTTTCACTTCAAAAATTTTCATTTTCAAGCCGTTGCAGCAGCTGAGAACACACATTCACTCTCTGCTGAAGGTTGGCGACGGAAAGTCTATGTGGAACCCATTTTCCCAGCCTTGAAACCTTTGTCAACTATACCAGGTGCCTGTGAACTGTTCCATGCGATGAATTTAACGTCTGAGCTATCAAATCGGCTGTCAAATTTGGCTCAGCTTCCACGAGTTCGAGCAAGGCGTCGGAGTTAAATACTTCAGGACGACCAGTGCGCGGGGCATCCTCCACGTCGCACTTACCACTTCGGAATTTTGAAAAGCACTTTTGGGCAGTCCTTACACTCACGGTATCCTCTCCAGTGTTTATTTCTGCAGCAGCAGTTGTTGCATTTTTACCACTTTTATAAAAACAATACAAAATATGTCTCTTATACGCGTTCGAAGATTCCATTTTATTTTTTAACAACACGTTCTTCTATCCGCCATTAAAATCACTTGTTGAATGCGCAATATATCAAAGAAAATATAAATAGTTCCGTTATATTCCGTGATTAATTTTTTGCTGCGAAATGCGTACAAAAGTGAAATTATGGGTAACATACGCACGAACTTATGGACTGACCGATATCTAATTATAAAATGCATACATATGTATATTATCACCTGTAGTAAATGTAAATTGAAAAAAAATTCCTTTGGCTAAGGAACAAATAAATGCATATCAAATGTAAATGTGATAAGGCGATGCGCGTGAGGTAGGTCATGGTTCCTGCAGTGCGTATGCAAATATGTATGTAACACTATAAGAATTGAAGATGAAATTGAACTTTTTTACAAACATAACTAACATAATATACATACATATGTACATATTGATATATGTATATTACATACAAATGTATATATCAATATACCAAAACACTTGTATGCTCTATGAATTCTTGTCTAAAATTAATTTCGACTCGAAAAATTACTAAACATTTTCATCAAATTTGTATAGTTTTAAATTTACTAAAACGCACACACACCTAAATGTGAGATCGGTTTATTTTGTTTAAATTCTTCTTTTTAAATTAAATCAACAAACATTAAAGTTACTTTTATTTTAAATGTTGGCGCATATAATAAATATTCAATCATTCCATTCATCCAATCATTTAGTTTGTTTGCAAATATAAATTGAATAAATTTTCGTTTATCAAGGGAACATAGAAATGCACAAGCAAATTCTTTGTAAAATGCCGTCATCTATTCGTCAATTTGATTTTCTACATAAGCCAAAAACCGTGCAGAGCCAATATGCATACTAAAGAGAGAATATATGTGCCCATTTACACGAGGAGACATCTGGAAGGGAAACATTTTGTTCGGGGGTGAAGGACGGCCGCGGAAGAGAGAAGGGAATTTGTCTCCTGTACTGGCGACACGCTTTGCTCTTCTTATTCGTATTTCCAATCTTAAAGCAATTTTTGACAGTTGCTTCATTTGTTTTCTTCTTTTGTGGGAGAAGGTTCTGAGATATGTGTTGGTTTTCAAGCAAACGGAAGATAACAAAGATGACAAACATCCGAACACTGCTTGGGAAATGCACGATTATTTTTGCTAGTAAAGTAGGTATTATTTAAAATATATTATGGGGCATGTTTATGTTGAATTCTAATTTTCCCCGCATTTCGGCATTTCGAGATACTCAAGTTAATTTTAAGTTAATTATTTATGTATGAAGTATTTTTAATTTAATTTTTTTTATTCAAGTACAATAATTTATAAATATGTTTAAATAAAAAAAGAACAAACTATTTATTATTTAACCAGTTTGCATTTTTCATTCATATATTTAAGAAATTGTTGACGAATGTTTTCCGCTTTACATGTAAGCGCGTGCGAGAATACATCCGAACCAGACGATGCTAAAGCATTAAATGTCAAAATGTTGCCGAAAACAATTTTGCCCGTGTGGCCGCGAATGAGACATGAAAAGAGAATTTACAGTGTCTCCCTTCCAGATGTCTCCTCGTGTAAATCGGGTATATGTAGATACTAGAGAGAGAATTCGATGTAATAAGCTCAGCGGTGGTTAGACTTCATTTTTGACAATTCACACTATTCTCTGTAGGCAGAGAACGTTAATGTATAGAGAAGTCTCAATGACAGGAACGTATGGAATTTCGAGGGGTACTCGTCTCGCGAAGACTTTTTCCCCACAGACACATTTTTCACTAAAAGTTAACAGTAAGGGGCTGA
This sequence comes from Anastrepha obliqua, assembly GCF_027943255.1. Taxonomy (NCBI): domain Eukaryota; kingdom Metazoa; phylum Arthropoda; class Insecta; order Diptera; family Tephritidae; genus Anastrepha; species Anastrepha obliqua. The sequence goes on from NC_072897.1 coordinate 62,178,551, forward strand.
ATTATGTAAATTTGGCAGCAGTCGACAAGAATTTGTTGGTGATTAGAAGCAAAGAATGTTAGGTAGCTTTTTAATATGACCTATATATTTGAATTTTTCCAAATCATCCAAAATTATATACATATGGTATGTCTGTCTGTCTGGTGTCTGTAAAACTTTGTTGAATCCCTTCAACTGAATCAAAATCCTCTATAGAAAACGCTTCAAGCACACAGGAAGATGGCATATGCAAATGTAAATTTGTGAATTTATTTACATATGCGCATATGTATGTATATGCTGTGTGTATTTATGCTCACTAGACCGGAGTGAAATACGAAAATTTTTTCAAATCATATCGTAATAGCAGGGAAAAGTTGCTACATATCAATACAAATTCAGGGAAAAAAAGAAATTTCAAATCGGTTAATATCTTCCGTTCGCGCATTGCATTTAAAATTTACAAATTTTATCCCAAATCTAGCTGATTTACGAAAACTTGTAGAAGTTGTAAATGATTAAAGATCGAGCTCCCTTTTTATACATAGCACTTTCAGCATTGAGTAGTAGATTTTTAATTTACTAATCTATCCATTTCTGTGGTTCTGAGCGATCAACTTTCACCAATTTTACACCAAATCTACTAAAGAGGCCTATGCCAAATGAGGCTTGCGTGAAAGGGGTTTACGGCTACTATAACACGTCTGTGCTTTAGATCGTCTTCCACTTGGTTACTTGTATTCCATCGTCTTTCTTTTCATTTTGCTTTTGATTCTGGCATACCGATAAACGAATGCACAGAAGAGCTAGCACTCTCTGGTCATTACCAGTTCTGCTTTCACTCCTGTCGAACAGCGCTGTTTGGTCAAAAAAATTTCTATTCGATGTTCTTTTGAATTACATAGTTTACACAATTACTTAACATTAAATCGCTTCAAACATTTTAATCACGTCTCTTACTCATAAGGACATACACTGCCCATTTTTGGTGCACCTAAACCACTGCTGTCATCGGTCCTTCCCACTAATACCGACATTATACAATGTTGGCAAGAAGTGAGGTACAAAATGACAGTAGGATCTTCTGCTGCCAGTTCTGGTCAGAAGTTAAGCTTCACAGTTGTAGCAGATACTGTAGCTCATCAGACTGAGTCCCTTTATTCCAAGGTTTCGATTCCAATAGTTTCCCACACAAGAGTTGTACAAAAGATCAAAAATCTACATGATCGATACTACACTCTTCGTAAATCTTATTCAAGGGACAAAGACACACCTGAGAAACAAAAGAAGTACAATGATTTTATTGAACAATCTTCAAGTACATTATTTGACATTTCGTCCTGCAAGTGCGAGATGACACTCAATTGCTTTTGTCAAAGAAGCTTTGACAAGTGTATAACAGAGATAACTCCTGAAGTTGACAATGATAAGAATGATCCCGATTTTCAGACCCCACGCTCTATTTCCTCTCAGTCAGCAAGTTCAAAAAATGCACAGATGTGCTTAGCACTTCCAGCAACGGCTTTAACAAGTGATCGTTTTGGAGTATCTGATAGAGCAGCAGCAGCTATTGTGTCTAGTGCATTTAAAGACGTTGGTCTTATAACGGACAAAGATACTTCTTTTGTTGTTGATCGAAGCAAAATTTATAAGAGAAAAAGAAAAATGTAGACTAAAACTTATCGAATCGGCGAATGCAATAGAGCAATTAAACGATCCGATGTGTGTGTATTTTGATGGCAGGATGGATTACACTTTAGTTTTAGTTGAAAAAGGAAACAAACGTTATCAATCTAAAAAAAAGAAGAGCACATTTCAGTAATAACAGAACCATGCTCAAAGTACCTTTGTCATTTAGTACCTACTTCGAAAAGTGGAAAGGACACAGCATACAGCATTGTAAATTATTTTGAAGAAAATGGTATAAATCAATCTAATGTTGTAGTGACTGGATGTGATGGTACGTCAACAAATACTGGGTGGAAGAATGGTGCAATAAAATTCATTAAAACGTGTTTAAAAAGACCAGTACAATGGGCTATCTGTCTCCTCCATTTTAATGAATTACCTTTGAGGCATCTAGTTGAAATACTTGATGGTAAAACAGCAGGTCCTCAGTCTTTCAGTTGGCTTCTTGGCAAACAGCTGGCTAAATGTGAATCTTTGTCCATCGTTGCTTTTCAGAGGATTGAATGCTCTCTTCCACGAACGCTTGACGCAATAAGCTTAAGTAAAGATCAGAAATACTTACATGACATTGCCATTGCTATTGATGCTGGTTTTTGCTCCCCAGATCTAGCAAACCGACATCCGGGACCAATATCACACTCTCGTTGGTTGACAATTGCAAACAGGTTCCTACGATTATACATTTCTTTGAAAGAGCCATCTAAAGGAGCGTTGCGTAAAACTAGTAACTCAAGCGTCCTCAAAAGTGTATGGGAACGAGAGACGTGATGGGTTTATAAGAGCAACACTCACTTCTCGTACAGTTATGCCTCAATTTGACACTAAAGCAGACTTTGCCACTCCTGAATAAATAATTTGTCATCTTTGGTTGGTTGGTTGGGAAGGGAGTGAGTGGAACTCGTAGTACAGTCACCTTCACGCGGTGAGTTCTGAGTCGTCCAAAAAGGGCGGGCCAAGAGCTGTACAAAACTTCTTTAAGACAGTGTGGTTAGTGGGCGCGCTAAGAGGGGAATAATTTATTCTACTTATATACTCAAGAAGACTTATACAAAAATTAAAATAGAGAAACGAACCACCCGCAATTCCGTAAATTTATACAAAAAATGACATTTTCCACTTCTTTTCAGGGGCTGTAGGGGCTGTGATAGAGCGGTAGACGTTTTTCTTTTCAAACTATACCTGATGTTGTAATAGTCTACAAAAAATGAACTTTATCTAACATCATTTCCACCTCTTACAATTTTTCGAATATTTGTTCAATTTATTATAAAATTTGTAAATTTTAAATGCAATGCGCGAACGGAAGATATTAACCGATTTGAAATTTCTTTTTTTACTGAATTTGTATTGATATGTAGCAACTTTTCCCTGCTATTACGATATGATTTGAAAAAATTTACGTATTTCACTCCGGTCTAATGCTCACTAGCCACAGCTCAAAATAAAACGGTAAAACTTCTCAAGAAATCCAGCGCGCATTCATAGGCGCAGCGGACATTCATAGGCACAGCCTTGTACATATACAAATATTTACATACATGTATTGATGCATACATATGTACGAAGCCGCGGGCACTCGACTTGACAAAAATTCAAGATTTACCAAATATTGGCAAATAATTCTACGCGAAATATTCCAATATTGACGATTTTCGAATTGTCGAGAATTGGCGGCTCGTTTTATGAAAGAAAGTATTTACTTTGCTCATAGAAATATGAGCTCGAATTTATCAATAAATTTTTTGATGATGAGTTTTTGTTGAAACTGTTCGGCGCCGCCGCGACTATTTTAGGCTGTTCAGCACCATGGCACTAGAATGATGGCCGCTACGCCTGCGCCTATGAATGCATTTTGTTCTTGTAGTCGCTAGGCATAGAATTTTAGCTTTGAACGACATACGCATTTTGAGGAATAAAGTGAGTGCTCTGTGTGTGCGGTTTTATGTACATGCATATATGTATATTAATAAGCATTGTTTTGCTTGAATTCAATTCACATATTTATATAATATTTGCATATGCCATCTTCCTGTGTGCCTGGTAATGAAGCGTTTTGTATACAGAATTTTTTGATTTGATCAATTGAACGTACATAGATAGATATAGTTAGGGCATCAAGTGTGCATATACGCACATGCAAATACGTCGATGCATATGCAGAAGTTGTTTTAGCATTTGCAGGAATTCGAACATTCGAATATTTACTCCCTAATTATTGCATGAAATATGATAAGGCGATGCTCGTGAGGTAGGTCATGTTGCTTCAGTGCATACATATGCGTGCAACACTATGGCCCCTATTATGAGTTAGATTCGATCTTCGATATTCGTTGGTTGTCGAAGATCGAAAATCGAATGTCAATTTGGTATTATGAGCGGTGCAGCCCTGTCGAAATTTTCGTTGAATACCGAATTTAGAGTCGAATGCAATTTTGCTTTCGATTGTGTTGCGTATTGTGGGTAAACTTGTTAAAATGTAAGTTGTTTGCGATTATTTATGGTTTTATAGTAACCAAATAATAAATATATACTAATTTTGTTAATTTTATGCAGGTCGAAGGTCGTGAGTATCAAACAGCAATTAGAAAGGTTAGTTTCATTAATGGAAGAGAATCCACAATTCGCAAAAGGGATTTGCACCAAATTTCAAGCAGCAAAAAAATGGGAGGAATTTACAACGGAGCTGAATTGCTTGGGACCACCAGTTAGAACGGCAGCAAAATGGATTAAGGTTAATAATGGTTTTTTTTTTGTGATGTTTATAGAAATACATTTTTATTTTCCCTTGGCAGGTATGGGCAGAAATACGTAGAGGAACTGAAATACGTATTTTTTTCGAATGACGAATAATTGAATAAAGAAAATTTATAACAAAAATAAAACAGAAACTGTGGCGTAAAGGTTTCTATTTAATACTTTTTAGATTTTTCTATAATATTCAAGAGATTTCATCTCTTATGCTGTATTTGCTATAAAAATGTGCTTTTCTTTGTTGTAGATCAGCCTCTGTACTACTAAATTGTATCCATCTTTGGCAAATATAATTTTCCAGGACATCTATTATTTCCGATAGCACAACAGACACAGTGGGTTGAGCAAGTCCTAGCATACCTTCATTACCAATACTCAATTGGTACGATCCCTGATCATAAAATCGCAGAACTGTGGCTAGCTTTAAAATACTTGGAATGGATTTGGCTCGGGTGCACTGCTGCAACTGGTTTTCTGTACTGGACAGTAGGTTCATAAAAGCCTCTTTAGATAATCTAAAGTTCTTTAAAAATCTGTAAGGAAATTTCTGTAATATTAAGTACGTCAACACATTTTGAAACTTCTAAACGTACTCAGTAGAAGACATTTCTAGGGGGTTGGATGCGCCCCTCAACTGTTTTCTACTTCTAGCTAGTTCCGCTAATCTTTCATCGTCCGATAAATCGTCGAACCACAACTCCGTTGTACTCATTTTCACAAAAACTACTTTTTTTAACTTTTAAAAATGTTGTTAGCAAAGAATTTCAACACAATTGGTTTTTCTTTTATTTTGATTTGCTGTATCAGCTGAGAAAAAAATATCTATTGTAAATGCGTCGAGCGATCGAAATTCACAATAGTCCTATTCTTCAACGAATGAGCACCATAATACCAAATGAAAATTCGTTCGATCAGCACTTTCGACTACAGTCGAAGATCGAATGTTGCTCATAATAAGGGCCTATATTTATTAAAGATGCAATCGAACTTAGTTGTCCCATATATGTATGCAAATACGTTTCTTTGAAGTTTTCTTTTATTTAATAGGTCTATGAATAAGTTCGTGCGGGTTTTTTCGAAATTTGAATTTCGGATCATTCCCATGGCTTTTAAACGTTTGGAAATGGTTGATTGATCAACTCCCAAAGTTTTTGCAACCTCTTCTTGCGTTTGAGCCGGATCTTGATCGAGCAATTCCTCCAATTCGGTATCCATGAACTTTGGCGGCGCGGCCAAAATCACCACTTTTAAAGCGTGCAAACCACTTCTGGCACGTTCGCTCAGCTAGAGCATGCTCACCATAAACTTCCACCAAGATACGATGACTTTCGGCTGCTTTTTTCTTCATATTAAAATAATGAAGAAGAATTCCCCGCAAAAACACATTATTTGGCACGAAATTCGACATTTTCAAGTGTGGTAAAAATATTGTTGTTTACGCTTCAAATAAAAAACTTATACTGACGTTTGTGCCTTACGACAGTAGCTCTCCAATGAATGTTTGGAAATGTGGATCGATGGAATAATAATCAAGTTACGCCATCTGTTGTAAAACCGCACGAACTTATCCATAGACCATTAATTAAATATTTTAAATTTAAAAGTTTTATACTATCTATAAAATGCATACATATATGAATTATTCCCTGTAATAAATGTAAATTGAAAAAATAGAAATAGAGTGAATGATCGAAAGTAAATAGCGAAAGGTAAGGAAAGCGAGAAAGCGTAATGTATATACAGGGTGGGCCATATAGCGTTTTTTTTTTGGAACCACCCATTTTTTTGAGAATGGTAACACAAATGACATGTCAAATGTGTTCATAATTTACTTAAAGGTTTGACATTTACGAAATGGGACGCTATACGCTTGAACAAAATTGGGAAGTATTGAAAACCTATTTCCAAAGTGGTGAGTCTTCTTCTTCTTTTCTGATTTCCACATCGGTGGCTATGTCAATAAGCAAAATTGTCGGATTTGGGGCTCAGAAAATCCACACGTTACTGTAGAGAAGCAAATGCATCCACAACGAGTCACTGTTTGGTGCGGTTTTTGGTCTGGCGGCATTATCGAGCCATTTTTTTTTTCAAAAATGAGCGAGGAGCCGCGGTTACAGTAAATGGCGAGCGTTACCGTGACATGCTCAACGAGTTGTTTCCAAAAATTGAAGAGAAGGACATGGACGACATTTGGTTTCAACAGGACGGTGCAACTTGTCACACTGCCAAAGTTACACTCGAACTTTCGGCTACCGTTTTTGAAAACCGAATAATCAGCCGAAATTCCGATATCAATTGGCCGCCTCGGAGCTATGTTTTAAGCCCGTTGGCGTATTTTTTGTGGGGAGCTCTTAAGGACAAATGCTATGCGAACCATCCAGAGACGATTGATGGTTTAAAACACGAAATCGAAGTTGCCATTCATGAAATTCGAGCCCAAACAATCGAAAATGTGCTTAAAAATTGGGTTGATCGAATGGCCTACTGTAAAGCCAGTCGTGGCAGTCATTTGAACGATATTATTTTTTATTCATAAATGACAATGTTCAATCTTCAAAATAAAAAAAAGTTTGAAAAAATATTGATTAGTTTTTTTTTTATAGCCGATTCAAAAAGTAAATTTTACATGGCCCACCCTATACTTATATGTATATAGAAAAATAACTTAATATTTAGCTTAAATATAATTTACATTTACATATTGATTTATTTAATTTCAATCGTTTAAAATTTCAAGCAATATTTCTATTAGCTACTAAGTACTAATTTTAATTTATCAAATTCAATTTTATTCTATTTTATTTTATTCGAAAGTTGCCAGAATCTGGCTTGACAGTATATTTGTGTAGAACCCCTTTTCGCGTGGGCGGCCTTTGGCCGCGCTGCAAGAAAATAACCGTCATCAGTCCAACTCCGGCTACGCAGTTCACAGCATTTTTGCGTAGAACTTCTTTGTGCAACTCCGGCTACGCAATCCATAGTACTTTTGCGTAGAACTTCTTTCTACGTAGACGGCGTTCTGCCCCGCTTCAAAAAAATAACGCTCAATAGTCCAACTCCGGCTACGCAATCCACAGTATTTTTCGCTTTAAAACCATTGAACCTAAAATTAAAACGTCATATGCGTGTGTGTAGTAAGGAGGCACAATAACCCCCATACCCATCATTAACACTGAACTGAAATAATACTTCATTTTGGTTCATATTTTTATTTTCATTTGCAGGCATCCGGCAACACTATACTGTTGTCATTCCAATGAATTCTTATTCGTGTTTAAAATTAGAAAGTGATTATATGGGCAAATGCGTTTGCATTTAACTTTCATTAAAATAATTCGAATACAATTATAAAAATAAGTTGGAACACGCGTATGAGTGTATATTTAGTGAATTTAAGTGACGTGTAGAAAATGTGGAAAATTTTGCGAAAGGACTTAGGTGTGAAGCCTTTTAAAATACAGCTGGTGCAAAAATTGAAGCCGAACGACCTACCGCAACGCAGAATTTTTGGTGAATGGGTTCTTGGAAAGTTGGCTGAAGATCCACTTTTTTATCGAAAAATTGTGTTCAGCGACGAAGCTCATTTTTGGATCAATGGGTACGTAAATAAGCAGAATTGTCCATTTTCGAGTGAAGATCAGCCAGAAGATTTGCAAGAGCTACCAATGCATCCAGCAAAGGTCATGGGCTGGAGGTATCATTGGACCGTACTTCTTCAAAGATGCTGCGAATCGTAACGTGATATCCAACTTTGTTTTGCCCAAAATGCAAGAGCTTGACTTGCGTGACATGTGGTTTCAACAAGACGGTGCCATATGCCACACAGCACAAGTAACAATGGACTTGTTGAGAGGCGAGTTCGGTGAACATTTTACTTGACGTTCGGGACCTGTCAATTGGTATATATTGATATAATATTATATGTGTGCGATATAACGCCTTTAGATAATTTTTGTGGGGCAAGCAAGCTTCAATTAACGCATTGGAAGACAACATTAAAGCATTTATGTGTGAGATACCGGCCGAAACATTGGAAAGAGTATGCCAAAACTGGACTAAGTGAATGGATCATTTGAAGCGCAGTCGCGGTCAACATTTGCATGAAATAATCTTCAAACATTAAATTGTACTATCGATTTAAATAAAAATTGCATGCATTTTCTTGAATTTTACGTGTGTTTTTTTGAAAAACTTTCCTATAGCTCTTAAAAATCACCCTTTATTATTTACCGAGTAATTGGGAGTTATATTATAAATATTGTTCCTGAACCACTCTCTAACATCTCCACCAAGTTTCATTAATTAAGGCATTATAGTTTGCCTAAAATTGCCCATGCTACATTATAGCGAATCCCCGCCAGATACCGCATTATCAACGGGCATAACGCAGTGCTTATTGGACAAATATGACTTGATCCGCGACAAAACGTGTAGTGAATACCTATTGGCGCAAGCTTCGACAAGAGTATTCGGTGGGATACTGTGGCAAACGCTTTAGAGTAGTAATCACCAAAAATAGACAAAATGACAGTGGAAATAGACAAATTGGTGATAGCGGAGAGGCCATCCGAGTCAGTTTTAGATGTGGGTTTGAGGTTCCTAATACCATTGACGACATCAGTATCCGAAAGGAACAATGACCGAAAATTAAACAAGGTATAACTCTTAGAAGGCAAACTACTTACAGAATCCAAGTTCAAGTTAAGTTCAAAATTAGAACAAAAAAAGACAGAATATAAATTGACAGAATTTGTGCACGAGCTTTCAAATTTTATTATTGTAAGAAATATTATTTGGTACCGTGGAACTAGACTTTTTTGATTTTATAGATTGCCCAACGGCCTTCGAGCTCAAAATATACATTATTTCATTCAAAATATAATTTCTGTATTAGAACGTATACATACAGCTAAATTCCTTTAAATAGCAATGAAATTTAGAATAATGCACCTCTCCTTTTACACAGTTTGCAAAATTTGTTTTTCAGATTCTAATGCATCTAAGCCGTTTGATATGCCAAGGTGTCTTACGGGTATAATCTTTCTTATAACAAGTAGAAATGTTCTTCAAGCATAACTAAAAAACCTTAGTTTTAAAGTAATGAAAATATGAAGTAGTATCATTGTCATGGAATGCATTACCGCAAATTACGCCCGAAATTTCCTCCGAACAGAAATGAGAACAGCACTTCCTCTTAAACATCCAGACTGATCCCGATTTGACAGGGTCACAGTATTTATGGAAAACATCGTAAAGATTGATATATAAATATAAAAAAATAAGCGCTATTCGGCGAAATGTAGGAAACACACAAGTATGCTGATCAATGACTGTGTCAGAATTGGTAAGTGTTACCAATGTCGCCCGAAATTTCCTCCGAACAGAAATGAGAACAGCACTTCCTCTTGAACATCCTTCGTCTTTATGGATAACATCGTAAAGATTGAGGTCAAACGTTTCACAGTCGAATAAGTTTTCATTCGGTCAAGACTCAGCAAATACAAAAATATCAAAGTTTAGGAAAAAACTTTTCTAGACCCAGTCGGATATTTAGTCCGAAGGTCTGATGTCTTTTGAAAATAAACTTTAAAGAATTTATTACTAGTGTTAAAAGAGATAGGATCCAGCACATACTGCTTATTCTTGGAATACCTACCAAGCTAATAAGGCTCGTTGGCGCAACGCTCACAAATACCCAAGCAAAAGTGATCATTCAACGGAAGCCCACAAAGCCGTTCTCTATTGAATCAGGTGCAAAACAAGGTGATGCCTTATCAACAGTCATATTAAATTTGATGCTGCACTTTGTCGTAAGGTAAATCAACAAAGGTGGTACCTTGATAACTAAAACAACCCGAATATGTGTATTCTCTCAAGAAATAGGAATGATTAAAAAGAATTTTTTTTTTTTATTAACATTATTGACGGTAGTGGCTTTTTTATAAACGAAAGCAAAATCAAATATCTGTCGAAATCGAGGCGGCCAGCATAGATGCAAAATTTTTATGTTTTGAAACAGTGCAGCATTTTAAGTACCTAAGCATGTAGCGGTGATTCAACTTCGGCAGTGAAGGATCGCGTCAACGCCGCTAACAAAGCGTATTACGTTAACTATGTACAAGAAGATAACCGTTGGATAAACGCAGTGGAACGCGATCTTCAGAAGTTGGGAAACGTAACTACGAAGCAACAGTTCAAGATAGACCGCTTTGGAGGAGCATTTTGAAGGAAGCTTTGACGCACCCCGCGTTGTAACGCTATGAAGTAAGAAGGTCATCTTTTTCGGATGCAGATCCGGCAGATCCTGAAGCCACCATCTCCTTTCTTTGCTTCATCATAGTGATGTATAGGTACCATTTCTCATCTCCCGTGACGGTTCGGTACAAAAAGCGTTGCTTATGACCGCGTGTTGCTTGATAGCGGGCGAGATGCTGAGAAGCAATTCGAGGGCAACTTTCTTTGTTTGTTTCGTTGAGCTCGTGAAGCAGCCAGGTTCCCAATTTTTCGGTAAATCCCATTGAATTAAGATGATTGAGAATCGTTTTATGATCGCAGTTAATTTTTTCCGCCAATTCACGACTGGTTTGACGACCGTTCTCGTTCAAGAGTGATTTGAGACGTTCTTCACCGAATTCAGAAGGCCTTCAGCTGCAACCCGTGTCATCGACGTCAAAGTCGCCATTTTTGAACTTTGCAAACTATTTCCGCCACTGTAGACTATGACACTCTCCCATACACGTCGGGAATGTCCCGGGCTACTTCGGCAGCCTTTTGACCTCGAAGAAGAGCAAGTTTGGAAAATGTTGATTTTCGCCTCCTGGGTACTCCATTTCTAAGCCTCAAAACTAATACAAATTAAATAACTAAAAAATACAATTAACATAGTTTTGTAGAGTAGAAAAAATTCTATCGACTAAATACTTACCATTTGCCAAACAGCAACCAAATCATTTTAAATAAAAGAAAATATAAAAACGCTTTGAACTTATTCTCCAACCCAATAAAAATTATTTGTTGTGTATTGGCGCGCTCAATTAAAACATTAACACTAGCATTTGTAGCACAAGGCATAGAGAACAAGTTGTTATATTATTTTATTACGCATTTACTTGAACTAACGGAGTTACTGTCGCAAGGTTTTTCAACTCTAAAAGTATGGAGGACTATGAATAAGTTCGTGCGGTTTTACAACAGATGGCGTAACTTGATTATTATTCCATCGATCCACATTTCCAAACATTCATTGGAGAGCTACTGTCGTAAGGCACAAACGTCAGTATAAGTTTTTTATTTGAAGCGTAAACAACAATATTTTTACCACACTTGAAAATGTCGAATTTCGTGCCGAATAATGTGTTTTTGCGGGGAATTCTTCTTCATTATTTTAATATGAAGAAAAAAGCAGCCGAAAGTCATCGTATCTTGGTGGAAGTTTATGGTGAGCATGCTCTAGCTGAGCGAACGTGCCAGAAGTGGTTTGCACGCTTTAAAAGTGTTGATTTTGGCTTGGAAGACGAAGAACGCGAGGGTGCGCCGCCAAAGTTCATGGATACCGAATTGGAGGAATTGCTCGATCAAGATCCGGCTCAAACGCAAGAAGAGGTTGCAAAAACTTTGGGAGTTGATCAATCAACCATTTCCAAACGTTTAAAAGCCATGGGAATGATCCGAAAGGTAGGCCATTGGGTGCCGTATGAATTGAAGCCAAGAGACGTTGAACGCCGTTTTATGGCATGCGAACAACTGCTTCAACGGCACAAAAGAAAGGTTTTTTTTGCATCGAATTGTGACTGGCGATGAAAAGTGGGTCCATTACGACAATCCAAAACGTCGGGCAACGTATGGATACCCTGGCCATGCTTCAACATCGACGTCGGCGCAGAATATTCATGGCCAGAAGGTTATGCTGTGTATCTGGTGGGACCAGCTGGGTGTTGTGTATTATGAGCTACTGAAACCGAATGAAACGATTACGGGGGATGTCTACCGACGACAATTGATGCGTTTGAGCCGAGCACTGCGAGAAAAACGGCCGCAATACGCCGATAGACACGACAAAGTTATTTGGCAACATGACAATGCTCGGCCACATGTTGCACAAGTGGTCAAAACATACTTAGAAACGCTCAAATGGGATGTCCTACCCCACCCGCCGTATAGTCCAGACCTTGCGCCATCCGATTACTATCTCTTCCGATCGATGCAACATGGCCTGGCTGACCAGCACTTCCGTAATTACGATGAAGTCAAAAAATGGATCGATTCGTGGATTGCGGCAAAACCGACCGAATTTTTCACAAAGGGAATCCGTGAATTGCCAGAAAGATGGGAAAAAGTAGTAGTAAGCGATGGACAATACTTTGAATATTAAATTTGTAACCATTTTACGTCAATAAAGTTTCAAATTTCGAAAAAAAACCGCACGAACTTATTCATAGTCCTATTATACATAATATAATATATATATAGCAATTTAGTAATGCAAAATATCGTTTGTAATAATTTGGAATTCACAGCCCACCTTTCTGTAAAATGCCAACAACAGCTGGCAATCTATGAAGCGAAAACTTACCCAATCGGATCAAAGCTAACACACTGTGACATCTAAGTAGATAATTTAATAATTGGCGCAGCTAGTATCGGCGAGGACATTGAAATCTTATTAAAACTAAGGAGGCTTCCTCTACGAAAATTTTCATCCAACGCACCACAAAGCGGCTAATTCTATCGAAATGTTTTTGATCCGGTTTCTTATTGGTCAAGTTTTTTTTTGTATCCTCAATTCTTTGATTATAACATGTAAAGTTTTATGGAAGCTGAAGTTGGCATGGGATAGCGAAGCTCCTTCCGGGATTAAGGTTCAATAGGAGCAGTTCAATTTAATAATTACTGCATTTAGAACGTGAAAAATACCCAGGTATGCTAAAATAGATATCCATACTAAGATTCACGCCTTTGCAGATACAATATATTATATAATATATTACAAAGCTGTTAAATAGTGCAATATTCATTATAAGTAGTGCTGCCTTTTCGGTCGTTTTTCGTATAATACATAGAATAATAGGAATGGTATTGATCTGCACGTAGGTATTGATCACGTAAGTATTGATTTGCACACCTTTCATGAATTTGTTGCATTCTATAATGCATAGTGGTTTCACAATATTCTGATCGGTTTTTATATTATGTTTTCCGGTCGGTACTAAAGGGTGGTTAAATTTCAAGAGCCGATGTTGAATGTAAACCACATCTAAACGCCAAGGTTTTTTCTGCATCTCATTTGACATTTTTTAATCTCAGACTAACTCAATTTGAACCATGGAAAGATACACAATCGAGCAACGCGTTTAAGTTATTCAGGCTTATTATGAAAACGGGCCTTCAAATCAAAATGCATATCGCGCACTTCGTGATTTTTTCGGACAATTTAATCGCCCAAATGAGCGTACAATCGGAAAAATTGCGCAAAAGTTTGAGCAAACCGGGTCTGCAGAAAATATTGCTGCTGTTCGCGATAGTGTGGTTGAAGAGCCGTCCACCTCAACTCGTCGTCGTGCCCAACAATTGCACCTCTCACGCTCGTCGTTGATTAACATTATGCATAAAGACTTGCATTTACACGCTTACAAAGTGCAAAGCCTCTTGACCATTTCAAGCGTCGTCAATGGTCAGAATGGTGGCAGGAAATGGAAATAGTGAATGACCAATTTTCGAAGAAAATCATCTTCAGTGATGAGGCACATTTTCACTTCAGTGGACTCGTCAATAAGCAGAATTTCCGCATTTGGGCAAATGATAATCCCAAAGTGATTGCCGAAAAACCAATGCACCCACAAAGAGTGACTGTAGTAGTAGTAGTAATTCTTTATTTATTTATAAATATTTCAGCTTAATTTCAATAATTTTTACAATAATTCGTTTAAATATATAAATACATAAAGAAATAAATTTGTGGCAATAACAATGTTGTCTGTCACAACTCAAAAATTAATCAAAAATTAAACTCTGCAAGAAGAAAATTTTTATAGCGTAAGGCTGAGTATACCTATAAAGCAAGTTAGTCTTTTCCAATTATGGCCAATAGGTATATCTATTACTTCTGCTTCATTTAGCTTCGCTGCGTTTAAGTATTTTGTTCTGATCTCCTTCAGTATCGGACATCTTCCTAAGAAGTGCTGCATATTTTCTTCCTCGTTTAAATTGCAGAGGGTCCATATTTTCTGAGCATTTCCATACGTAGTTGCAGTTAGCTTCAGTAAACCACATCTTGCTTTGAAAATTGTCGTAATATCAGCTAGCCGCATATCTTCTTTAATATGATTCCCCTTTTGAGTAGTCTAAATGTTTATAAATTCGCGTCGCGCTTGACTGTGCTTTTTGCCTAGCCATGTTGATACCTTTTATTTTCATTTCGGTAAGAAGTTGCACACAGCGATCTTGCCAGTCTATAGCGGTGATGTTTTCTTCAAGTTTAAGACCGTATATAAAGTAAACGTTGAAACGTAAAAACGAATAAAGTAACGTTGAAGTTTATTTACCTCATCGAATAAGGCATATCCCCAAACTTGCGCTGCGTAGGTTTGTATCGCTCTGCATACCGCTTGGAACAACTTCCATTTTGATTTTAATGAAATGAATGGCTTCGCTAAAAAATCGTTCCATGTGCAATTAATACTAGCTTTTGCTGAAGTATTTCTGGCTTCTAAGTGCTTGCTGAATGCCATTTTGGGCGTGAGAATGACACAAAGATATTTATATCCGGCCACCAATTTAATTTCTTCACCTTGGTACCACCATTTTTCAGCCTGGGAAAGTCGTCCACCTGTTCTAAAGACCATCATCTCCGATTTATTTGGGCTTACTTCCATATTCCATTCAGCGCAGTACTTGTCCAGGTTATTAATCATGGATTGCATGACTTTAGGGTTATCCGCCAGGAGAACAATATCATCGGCATAACGGAGAAGACGTATATTCATGCCCTCAACCAATAGTCCACCTTCTAAATAGTCGTGCAAATCGTTTAGGTATAAAGTGAACAATAATGGCGACAGCAGACATCCTTGTTTCACACCAGTGCAGGTTTCAAAATAGTCGGATACTTCTTTTTCCGTCCAAACCGCAGATCTTGTATTATCGTAAATATTTTCTATGAGGTTCGTTATTTTGCTAGATATTCCCATCTGTCGAAGTTTATATATCAACGGTCTCCTCGGTACCCTGTCGAACGCCGCCTTGAAATCAACAAAATATGCGTAAACTTTTTGATTTTCATTAGATGTACAATAGACGCAAGATTATGTTATCTACAGTTGAATAGTTTCTTCTTAAGCCGGCTTGGAATTCTGTGAGCACGTTGTTTTTTTCTACCCAATTTGCAAGTCTTGCGTTTATCAATCCCATTAACACCTTCGCGATGGAATTCATAAACGATATTCCCCGATAGTTACTGGCTGCATTTACATCTCCCTTCTTAAAAATTGGAGAAATTATCATTTTTTCAAAAGTTTCATCTATTCTTCCGATCTCAAAAATTATGTTGTATACCTTTGTTAACTCCAACTGAAATTCTGGCGAAGTAAACTTTAGCAGTTCATTAGGTATTCTATCTTTATCGAGATATTCATCTTTACATGGCGCAGTTGCGTAATAAATGGGTATGTTCAATAACGCATTATAATGCGCAACGTACTTTCGCAGTGTTGGCAATGCGTTCAGAAATGCAAATATGGCAGTACTGCAAATGCATCGCGTTCCAAAACGCCATTTTTGTATCAAACGTCGCGCATTATTTGCAGGAAAAATTTTAATACTCCACTGATTACGCTAATATGATGTCTGATGAAAAGTGAGTATAAAACTAATTTTTTTAGCTTTTAATGCGAAGATATATTAAATATACGTTATTAAAACAATATTTTATTACATTTTTCTTGATTTTAGCGATTATCTAAGTACATCTAAGTAAAGTTGCTTCTCAGAGCCCGACTAAGCATGGAAAGTGAATTTGCTTCAGGGAGGAGGAAAAAGAGTGTTTTGTGGAATAAGGTGGCGGAAGAAATAAAAAAGTGAATAAAGATTTGAAAATAGACGGGGAAATCGCGCAGCGAAAATTTTCTAACTTGCTGGTAACCTATAAGCGGATAAAAAAACGCAACAACTCATCCGGTAGGGAAGCTACATCGTGGCTTCACTTTGAAGACTTTGACGAGGTGTATGGTACCAAACATTCCATTAATGTGCCCATAGAAAACTTGCAGAGTTCGCTTGAGCTGCCATCGTCGCCATTATTGGAACGAAATGATAATAAACCGCCAAATTCTCCACCAACTTCAAGTCGAAGAACCACCCAATCCAGAAGGAATGCCAACAACGAACTGATGCATTTTTTAGAAGACGAGGCAATGAAAGAGCAGGCCCGACACGATGAGGTATTGGCTGTTGAGAAGGAGAAGCTTGCCTTGGAGAAAGAACGAATAAAAACGCTTCTGGACTTAAAATCGATTTTGAGCCAATGTCTGCAAAAGTGATTTGTTTTTTACCACAAACAAAACGAAGATGAACTTAATTTTTTTTTTATTTACCTATATTAAGCGAAGCTGTGAAATGTACCTTTTATTTTATAGTGAATTAAAATTATGTGATATGAACTTTATTTATTTTATTGAATAAAATATAATTAAAAAATTTAAATTATGAATTCAGTACAAAAATTAAAAAAGTATTGTATTTACGATTAAATTAAATTAGGTTCATAATTTTAAATCATTACTTATGAGGAGAAAAGAGTTTTTAAATAATTTCTTCTATCAACTCCATTTTCATCATCCGTCTCAGCGGACCATAAAGGGGGATCTTGAAGTGTCTCCAACTCACTTGCAGCTTCTATGTTGCCATGCTGCTGTGGTGCCATTTCATCAATATGTTCTAAGGGATTGTCTTTCCTTAAAATAAAATTATGCAAAATGGCACAAGCAAGTATCACATCAGATATGCCCTTAAAGCTTGAAATATCTATATGATTTAAAATCTTAATATAAATTTTTTCTTTAATATTCCAAATGCTTGCTCAATAAAAACGCGTGTTGAACTTAGACGTGTGTTGAATTTTTTTTCTTCCCTGGTGAGGTGTCCGTTGTCTCTGTAAGGAACCATTACGGATTTCGATATAGGATACGCGGAATCACCCAATATTATTGCACCTGGTGCTAGCTGTCTCCCGGACGTTATGCCATTAAATACTGGGCTACTTCTCCAGACATTAGCATCGTGGCAGCTGCCTGGATAACCAATAAAGACATCCAAAAAACGAAATTGACTATCACATATGGCCTATAAAGTATTAAATAATAAGTGAGTCTTAAAAGTAGTATATTCGAAGAATTTACCTGCATTTGGACAGAATGTTTCCCTTTGCGGTCATAGTAGCTAATAGCATCTTCACTAGGCGTGGGTATATTGAAGTGCGTTCCATCTAAACAACCAATTAAGAAGGGAAACGGATTCTCTCTGCTGTTTTCGAACTTCGTCATGATTGTTTGCTGCTTTTCAACAGATGGCCATTTTATTTCGCTCTTCAATTCACAAAGGACTTTAATTGTTTTTTTGAACAGGTAATGTGCAGCTCCTTGCGCAATACCAAACCGATCCGAAAGCTATCGGAAAGTGACCCTGCTATTACATAATTTCCATAATGTTACGTACAAACATTTATCCAAAGATTTTCCGCAACGACCAGTCCTTGCGGTTGACCAAAATGGGGTTAAATCGGCTTTCAAACACTTAATTAAAAAAAAAAACATTACCAAAAAATGCTGATTCAATGAAAATCAAAAAAAAAACTACCTCAAAAGTGGACCAATTCATTTGAAAATGAGAATAAAATACGTCCTCGGGAAACAATTTTATTGTTTCAAAATAAGATTTATTTTTGGGAATTTTTCGTTTTAATGAATATCTTACTATATGTAATCTTCTTTTTAGCTTTACACGTCTTTTTTTTCTTAAATTTAGCAAAAAACTATCACTTTTTACTTCAAATATATCGTCAACAACTAAACTCAATAATACTTCCATTTTAGTGTAAAACGCGTTCATAAATGCAACAAATTTTTTTGCAAATCGTCAACAAATCTATCAATTGTATCACTTGTCACATTGGCAGTGTTGCCAGCGCTGCAATTACTGCGCATTTATAATGCGTTTCTGAATATACCCAATGTCTTTTGTTAATTGCGGTGGGTTTAGTAGGCTTTAAAAATAGTATTTAAAATCGTTCGCAGAGAGTGACTGTTTGGTGCGGTTTATGGGTCGGCGGCATCATTGGGCCGCATTTTTTCCAAAATGAGGCCGGTCAAGCAGTTACTGTGAATAGTGTTCGCTATCGTGAGACGAACTTTTTATGGCCCGAATTGGAAGATGGATGTGGGCGATATGTGGTTTCAACAGGACGGCCATTTGATGGCCGAATAATCTCACGTCGCGGTGATGTCAATTGGCCGCCAAGATCATGCGATTTGACACCGTTGGACTTCTTTCTTTGGGGTTATTTGAAAGAAAAGGTGCACATCGATAAGCCAGCAACAATTCAAGAGCTAAAGGATGAGATAATTCGGCACATTAACGGCATAGAACTTCAATTATGCCTCAGCGCCATCGAAAATTTGGACCATCGGATGGAGTTGTGCCGCCGTAATTGCGTAATTGAGCCATACCAATATTATCATAATAAAGAGAAATTACAATAATTTCTTAAAAGAATTGTATTTAATTCAAAATCAACCCCGGCCCTTAACACTTAACCACCCTTTACTTCAGCAGAATGAATTGTACTTATCATTTTTATGTCTCTTTTAATATCCACACGTCGATAAGCCAGCAACAATTCAAGAGCTAAAGGATGAGATAATTCGGCACATTAACGGCATAGAATCTCAATTATGCCTCAGCGCCATCGAAAATTTGGACTATCGGATGGAGTTGTGCCGCCGTAACTGCGTAATTGAGCCATACCAATATTATCATAATAAAGAGAAATTACAATAATTTCTTAAAAGAATTGTATTTAATTCAAAATCAACACCGGCCCTTAAAACTTAACCACCCTTTACTTCAGCAGAATGAATTGTACTTATCATTTTTATGTCTCTTTTATCTTTAAATATCAACAACAGTCCCTTTGAAAACGTAATGGTCAACAGCTTTGTTTATTTAGGATCGGAATAGGGGAAAAAACTGAAATGAGATATTCGAAGTAAACAGTTAACATGTATCGACCTAAAAGAGAGCCAAAGGAGACCGGGATGTAAATATCCTTGGGGAAAGTATTTCTGTTCAGTCACGGAAAGCACACTTCTCACAAAACGAGAATTCTCGTTTCCCGACGACAATGTTTTTGTTTTGTAAACGAGAATTCTCGTTTCCCGATGCGAACGTGTTAATAGTTGTCTTTTTAAAGTTAGTAGTACTAACTGAAGATGAATGCAATAAAACTACTGTCATATACATGGTGGCCGGGGACTTTCCAGCTAACGTGAACGTGTTGAAGTTTTTGATGCTATTAGAACAACTGAATTGGTGCTTTTCTACGCCTTATAGGTTAAGATGTCAAACTGGCATTTGTAAACAAGATGAATTTGCCTTATTTGCTTACATTCTTAGCGGTGTAGAACAGATCGCCTCCGCGTCTTGCATCCTGGCTAGTGCTAGAAGATCTGCGGCCTTAACGGCTTTTTAAAAACCTGAACGGTGACGACCCTTGCATTCGCCTTTGGACTAATCCTACTTAAGTATGTTTTTCATTTTTTTAATTCCTGAGATGGCAGTTACGGTATTCTACCACCAGAGTATATTGGGGTGAAGCCCTCACAGAAATGGCTGGTGGGCTAATGGCGCGACCGTCCCCGTCCCATTAAAACCCTGGCACGCCTCGGAGTACGTTCCAAACCCATCGCCATTGGGTTGGCGGTGTAGGTGCGGTTGAGATGACTCCCGTCTTTGCGTCCGGTCTGGCTCTGAACGCATGCCTCATGAGGACCATATTAAAGACTTCAGGTCTCTCAGCTATCTGAGAAGCATTCTTGGACTCTTGAATGGGTCCGTGGTGGGGGAGGAAGTTAGAGGAAAGGGAGTAAATGCGAGCGCGCCGCAACCGGATTCAGGAGCAACGAGGCAACGCTCCCAGGAGGAGGATATTTCTCTCGAAAAGAGGTCCAGAATTGGTGGCGGTCAGCCTAAATCGTCGAAGTTGCAGGCAGGCTCTATCATTCTTGGACCGATGGAGAACGGCAAGGACAGCTTCTATGTACAGAGTGGCTTTAGTGGGAGAGGTATGGAAGGGGGCTAAGCTGAAGGCGGTGGTTCAAAAAGATATACCTGTGCATCCGTGAGCACGTGTCTGGCTCCCTATTGAACCCTCTACTTCAGAAGAGATGTAGAAAAACCTCCGTTACTGCAATCTGAAATTCCCCACGCACAATTGGGGGGTAGTTAAGATGGAGAGGTCTGAGGGACCCTATCGGCAAGTGCAGAATGCAGAGTCTTTTGGTCCTCTCTCTGGAACAAAGGGGGTCATTATCTATGATTTCGAAAGGGTAGCCCTTAAGGTCTACCAAAGCGATGCCAGAATGGATGCCCTTGCATATCCGGAGGGACTAGGAGAAGTTAGGCCCTCGGTTGAGGGTGCTTCTATGGACATAGATATAGAATCTGTCACGTCGTAATTTGGCAGTGCTGGTGACGTCAACTCATTATCGAGATCCTTGAGCAAGGTGGAGCTGATATATTCCTCATCCACGAGCCGTGGCTGATCAGTAGCGTCATTTCTAGGCTCAGGGCGAAAACATGTAAACTAAAGGCGAATAGCGGGTCAAGTAAACCAAGATCCTGTATGCTCATCAGGAAGGAACTTAATGCATTTATGTTGCCTAGTTTCAGCAATGAAGACATTATGACTGTGAGCCTGAAAACCTCTGCCATAAATCTCCAATTGGAGGGTGCTTAATACCCACTCCTTTTCGGACCATAGGTTTATTCCATTCTTTCTCATTGAAACCCGTTCACCCTACAGGAATCTGGGGGGAACGGACTGGGATACATTTAGCGGAAATCTGCTACACCTACGCCCCGAAGCTCCAAGGGAAAATCTAGATCTCTCGGAGGTAGCGGTCGGTGAGCTGAAGGAGGTCTTCACCTCAGCTTGTAATAGGGCTCTTGAGCTTTCTGAGCATAGGGCTTTGTGCATGCGGGTTTTTAATAGAACGAGTACTTACGAGGAGCTCCGCCTCCTTGGAATACCTGAGAGATGAAGTGGGAGGTTGGGCGATGACCGGCATGGAATCACTAAAATTACTTCCGGACTCTCATTTTCCGACGAATCCAGTATCTAGTAGCACCAGGCTGGAAAGCACAATAATCTGTTTTCGAAGCCTGGACTGGCTGCTGGATAAGCGCCACCTGGCTTGGGCCAGCGACTCTTTCAGACCCTTCAAGTCACCAGGTCCCGATGGCATCATACAACTGCTGAAATCTGCGAATTGCAGATTGAGCCCTATCTATGCGAGCTGCATAGCCAGGAGCTATATACCAAGATCTTGGAAGGCCATGAGGGTTGTCTTCATACTCAAGGCAGGCAGAAGCTCACATGTCTTCCCTAAGGATTTCAGGACAATCAGCTTTCCACAATCAGCTTGCTGAAAACCCTTGGGAGACTGATTGGCCTACACATAAGAAGCGAAATTCCTCGGGGACGTTTGTCGAATACCCAACATGCTTACTGTAAAGGCAGATCAGTTGAATCTGCCCTGCATACAATGGTTAAAGATATTGAGGAGTCTCTATATCAGAAAGAACTTACAGCGGGCGCCTTCCTCGACATGGAGAGGGCTTTTAATAACGTCCTTCCGGAGGCAATGACTAAATCTCTGGGCAAGTAGGGGCGCTCCGCGAAGTTCTCTCACCATTTCTCTAGTTTGTCGTCATTATTGACTTGGTGGAGGAGCTGGCGAAAAGAAGCTGCAGGATGATTGCTTACGCGGACGACGTGGTACTAATTGTTAGAGGAAAGTTTGTAGGTACCCTGTAAGATTTGGTTAGGGATATCTGAACGTAGTTTTTAGATGGGCAGCAGATTACTCCTTGTCGGTGAATCCTCTTAAGATGGAGCCCGTCCTATTCAAGAGAAAATATAAAACACCCAGAGCTCAACTCCTCTCAATAGGAGACGCTCCGTACGTGCTTTCTGACAAGGTGAAGTACCTAGGTCTAATCCTTGACAGTAAGCTAACGTAGAAGGTTCTATAATACCATAATAAAGTCAATTTTGTCTCGTGGAACTCACTGGAGAGGATGTCATCGGTGAAGAAGCTGGAGAGTTCAAAGGTATGCACTCATTGGAATCAATGGGACGCTTCGAAACACTCCTACTCTAGCGCTTAATGTACTGTTAAATGTGGTACCTGTAGATATCGCGGGAAGAACTGCCGCTGCACGTACAGCAGTCAGGCCCAAATATTCGGGCTTCAAGGTCACATACGGTCAATTACCCACATTCCATCAAGGGAAGAGTGGAGAGGGTGCAACACTTGGAGACAGGGCTTGGTGAACTTGTTTACGACTAGCTTGGACGGAAAGGTTGGCAGAGGAGTATTCAAAGAGCTCCCCATCAGACTCAGATTCAGGTTACCGAATCCCTGTAGTATGTTCCAAGCAGAGGTGGCCGCAATCGAAGAATTAGCTAATTGGCTTCTCACTTGCGTAATAACTGTTAAAAAATAAATACTTGCTCCGATAGCCAAGCGCCAATTAGGGCGGTGGGCTCAATTACGGCCCATTCGAAACTGATCAGGGAATGCCTGGTTTCGCTTTCGGTTACATCTGAGTTCTTTGACATAAACCTAATCTGGGTGCCTGGCCATAGCGGACCTATGAAGTAGTTTCACCGCGAAAGGAGAGAGTTGGGATCCCTTTGACAACCTGTACTCTACTCTTGAAACGATGGGCTTCGCGTAAACTCAGCGCGCGGTTTGCAAGTGCACAAACTTGTAAGGTCGCGAAATCTTTCTGATCACGTGTGGATCTGAGGCATTCGGGGAATCTTCTGAGGATGACAAAAGCTCGGCTCTCAAATTTCCTTACAGGTTACTATGCGAGAGGTATGCATGCCGTGAGACTTAGAATTACTTGGAGTTCATTGGGAATCATCATAGCACCTTCTCCTTAGCTCTCGTGGGACTAAGATTTAGGCTTATGGCTCTCACTTCTTTCCTACGCCTGTTGATATAGCAGGCCTTGCTATCAAAAATCTGATGAACTTCATCCGCAGCGTAATCTACATTTACTCACAACCCCTCCTACTTCCTCCACCCTCTCCTTTCGTCCCATCGTTTTCCTTCACCTATTTTCCCATGCAGTCGTATCACAAAAGATAACCTTGAGTTCTTCATCCAAGTGAGCCCACTTTCTTCGCAACCACTACAACCTATTGTTTAAATTCACGTGATTTACGTAAAAGTGATTTTGTCAAATATTTATTTTTCATTCATTCAACTTATTAAGTGAAAAATAGGAAAGCATATGAAGAAAGAAGAACCGTGAAAGGGTCCGTTGATGAGAGACGAAAGATATTGTGGTTCGAGGCGTACGGAGTAGCTTTTATACACCCAGGGATTTCGAAAGCTTCGCTTAATTCTTGGACGTGGACGATTTGACTTCTGATGGCCAAGCTTTGTAATCTATCATCTTTGTAAACAAATACTGTTTGGAAAGAGTAAGAACGTATTCACAGTTGAGCATCAGCAAATTAGCTGATTCCCTCAAAATCGCTGAGACCCGGTTAATGGTCTGATGTCTGCCACACCTTCTGAATTATTTTCATCATGCTATACTATGGCGCAGAGGCATGAATTAGAACAACATCTGATGAAGCGTTCCTTTTAGCGAAAAATGTACCATACGAGGTGTGCTCAAAACGTATCGCGAATGAATTCATTTGAATTTTCGTATATTCGAATTTCAATTTTTTTGTGGCGATATGTTGGTACTCATGTCTCTCACTCATGCCGACGAGTTCGGTCATTTTGAATGTTCAGCTAATTGTTGGCAGCTGCTTTGCATGCCCGTGTTTCGGCTCGTCTACGATTTTTACATATTCAAAAAGATGGATCAAAGAACCTGTATCAATTTTATGTGAAAAACGAATGCATTCCGAATGTTGGCTGCGTCATACGGAGAAGTTACTTTGGACCAAAGCAACGTTTATCGGTGGTACAAAATGTTCTCAGAAGGCAGAGAAGATGTGAACGACGAAAAGCGTGCCGGACGCCCGAGCACTTTAACAACAGACGAAAAAATTTATGTAGGGAAGAAAATGGTAGTGGCCAATAGTCGAATCCCCTAGACACAAAATTCGCGATACTTTTTGAACACACCTCGTATGTACATAGTGAACTTCAGAATTAGCTCGCGGTTTGATCGCAACATCGTGTTGTTCGAACGGATTCAAACGCTCCAACCGGTGATGCGGTACTTACTGGTGGTGGCAGATGGATAAGAAGACTTCTTATCCGTTGGAAAGGCCACATGATAATGGAATTGGCTTCCTTGGTGTCAGGTGCAGTTTAAATTATGCGAAATTATGAAGAAAATTTTCAAATAGTAACTTAATACTTTTGTTTTTGATAAAGCGCTACCCTTGTTTTAATAATCAAATTTTTTGCTAGTAGATTTTATATTTAGCTTGTAGTTCAATACCAATTTTATTTCGACCCATTACTACTATTATTTTTTTTGTTCATAAATTAGGAAAACTCATCTAGATTTTGAAAAAGAAATTTATTTTCAGAAAATTTGTTTGTATTTCAGTTTGGTTAAAATATATCAAATATATATTGAAAAGTAGCAGGGTTTCTCGCTTTGTAAGAAGAGGTTAAGGAATTTATAACACTTATGTTAAAAACCAGAAATTATTACTTATGTAATAATATTAATAATAGAATATTATCCAAGAAAATCATTACACCATTTTCTTCAAGTATTTCGATCTACATCAGTCATTACATACTTACATACTTATATGTTTGTTATAAAACCGTACGCAAGTAAATATGCCTATAGATAGAATGTCACACAAGTGCATATGTATTGTGTAGATTAATGTTATCCCCAAATTGCGTTTAAATCTAAGTTTTTTCTATGCTGAAAAAACTTGAAGCAAATATTTTTATTGTGAAGAATCACACCTCTGACAGTGAATTTTTTCGTCACCGTGCTTAGTAATTTCAATCCTAGCCAATACAAATTGAATCGAAATGAGTAGGTATTTAATAGATCGAATAAAATGGAACGATTTTCCAATATTGAAAAACTTGTATGAAATAAAAAGAAAATTATATATATATTTTTAAAAAATATGTATTGCACATGCCTCAAATATCACTGATTTGTGTGAAGGTGCTGACTTGAGTGTTGCACTTTTTCTTATTTTATTAAACTACTCTCAATTGATGGATGACGGAATATGAGTACTACCTGCTTTTAATTATACATATACGTGATTAAATTTTATTAGGATTTTTCGCATATTATATTGTTGTTCTATTTAATTATAATATATTATTACTTTTTGGTTGGCACATATGTATGTATGTATGTACAGAATAAGGATATATGTATGAATGTAGACGATATTTTTCGTTCGCTTAATCGTAGCGTCCAATGGTGTATTGTAAATAGTTATTATGTATGTATGTAGGTATAGATAAATTCAAAGGTGCTGAAATACTCTTAAGTATTGGTTTGCAATGCTGTGACTTTATTGTGCTTCGTAAGGGCGTCAATTTTTATGGATACGTTTTACAGGGTATAGTTTATATTAACTTAACCTTTATTCCGATCGATGATTTAAATCATTATTTTCATTAATAGTTATAGGGTAAAAATATAAATTGCTTAATTTATTTCTTCAATGTCCTCCTTACGTTATTCACTGCGTCCTTGATTTCTTGTATTTAACATTAGAATACATATAATTTAGCCAGATATTTAATATAGTTTTTTTTTACTTCAATAAAGGAAAAACAAAGGCAAAATAGTATGTAGCACACTAAAATGCTAGGAACTTTGTTGCATATTTTTCAAAATTTATTTCACCTTAATTTTTGTTTGCTTCTAAAGTATTTTCTTATTTTATTTCATTTCCATTTTGTTATTTAGATTTATTTATTGTTATACACCTATCTTAGACGCGGGTAAAATATGCTTGTATGTGTGTCGTTTAGTTTAGGATTGACTGAAAACCCTACCTCTTTTTCTCGTTAATTCATTTATGAATCACTTTAATAGTATGTGTTACTTACACAACACCTAAAAATGTTGTAATATTTTATGCTGTTCCTGTTTTTTTTTGTGTGTCTTTTTATAGCTAACTTTTTCAGTTATGCCTCTCCTCTTTATCTTGCCTATTTCACCATGCGTCCTTTTTATATATTTACTATCCTGTCTTAATGCTTGACTGCACCTATCAATAATTTTGTGTTATCTGTGTGTATATCTTTTCTTCGTGTATATCAGCCGCTTAATATCGAATAATGTAATAATTTTTTTCCTTTATTATAAAACTAGGTGTTTAATTTTAATTACGTTGCTAATTTTTTTTTTTCAAAATAGGAACTATGTGTATATGTCTTTTAGTATAAGATTTTTGTTATCATTAAACATCTTGCGAGTATTATTTTTCTTTTATTATGTTTTGCATTTATCACTCGTCTTGGCATTTCTCTATCTCCCTCGTCTTTTCTCGTCATGTGAGCGTTTGCTTTCATTTCGAAAATTTGCCTCAGCTTTTGAAATTATTCCGTCTAAATTTCGGTTCCGGCTGAAAATATTTTGAAGAAGAGATTATATTAGTTTATTCTTAAAATATATGGAGAACTGATGTTTTATATACAGGGTGTTTTTTAAAACGTTTTTAATAGATATACATTTTTATATTATAAAAATAGATTTAACAAGCCTTCAGAACCTTTGCATTCAGCAGTAAGTTATTTGCAAAATCGGTGTTGAATACAAAAAGGTTACATTTATTTAACTCAGTGATAAGGTTCACCTTGGGGCCAGTGACTTAGTGAATAAGCAAAATTGGCGCAATTAATCCAACGCCAACTATCGGCGAAGAAATATGGCGCATTTTCATCTAGCACATTGGGGGGAATATAAAAATTCAATGCTATTATTTCAATTTCTGCTTCACGTTGTCGAAGGACCGACATCGCTTCAGGTAATTAAAAGAAGAAAACAAACATCTTTCAAACTTGGTTTGCTTCAAAATTATCAATATATGTCATGAACACGACATGCGAACTATGTTCATGAGCGTAGACATTGATGTACAGTACTTAGAAGACATTTCCAATAAATCTCTGATATTACTTGAGCATACGTTGATTAACAAAAAACTAAATTAACTAATTGTGTAAGTTTAAGTGACGATCTCACTACGTAAATTTAAGCGAAGGCAGAAAGCCCACTGCCCAATGGACTAGTGTTGATGTTTAAATTTATTACACAAACATGCAGGGCCGTAGAGAGCATGTCCGGGCCCCGGGGGAGAATTGCAAATGCGGGCCCTTTCCAATAATATCTAATTCATATAAATACGTATAATCTCGAGTCCGGGCCCCTCTGAGAACTCCGGGCCCGGGGGAAAAAGCACCCCACCCAATATGTGTTCGTTCCTACATGAGCTCTTCGGAAAAGGACCAAGATGATCTAGATTTAAAGTTTTAAAAGGAATCTGTTCCATATCATCGTAGTTACACACCCCTTCTCCATTTCCGCTCGAGGTTTTGTTGCATCACAGTCGCATTTGTGCAAACCAAAGGAAATTTTGTCTCAATTGTCTTGTCTACGCCTAGATGACCAGCCTTATCATGATAGTCATGAACAATCCGCCAACGAAGTGATTTTGGAACAACCCACAACTTCTTCTTATTGATGTCGCGATACAACCTTTCTTAACGCAGTACCCCCTTACAAATGAATCCTTTACGTTAACCTTTTGCAAGATTTATGTAATTCCTTCGTCGCTTAACTGCATTGCAAAAATCCAGTCATCGTTGGTAATATTAGTTTTCAATATGCGTAAAGATGCTGAGTTAACTTCATGTGCACATTCATTGACGATGTCATAATCTTGAACTTTTAACCACCATCTCGCTATCCCTGGTATAAGTTCACTACCTTCAATCGCTTACCATACACATAACATCGCACGCGTTCAAGATCTTCCATAATCGCGAACGGTTCCAACTCGTAGCTGTGATACTTTTTTTCATCGTTGCTAGTTGATCGGCTATAGTCGAGTACGGCTTTCCATTTACCACCCTCATTTTGCAAAAGTACAGTGGCGAAACCAATTGTACTGCCATCAGTATGGATTTCATGCTCTGCTTCCGGGTTATACGGCACCATTACTGGTGGAGATAAGAGAATATCTTTACACCTGTCGAAAGCTATCTGTTCGTCGTTTGTCCAATTAAATTTGCTAACCTTTCGTAAAAGCTTTCTTAACGGTTCATATAAAATAACATACCCCGGAACAAATTGTCGAAAATAACCACTAAGCCTTAAAAATTGGCGGACTGCATGAAGGTCAGTTGGTGTTTTAAATTGTTGAACTGCAATCGCTTTTCTTAACCCTGGTTCGATACCACCGGAACCAAGACCATGACCCAAAAACTCAATTTTTGTTTTTAAAAATTCGCATTTTTTCATATTAAACGTTAAATGTAGCTCATGTATTGCTTGAAAAACTCGTTTGATTTTATTAAACATTTCGTCCATTGTATTGCTCCCTACTAGGACATCATCCACGTAGTGAGTCATATCAGATGATGGAATTCTGTCTTTAATTTTTTTTCTCACTTAAAATTATATAAAACTTCAGTGGTAATGAACGCTGCATATTTTTGAGTTTCAGTGGCTATTTGCACCTGGTAATAACCCGAATTGAAGTCAAGTATTGTATAATATTTATAATTCGAAATTCCTTTTAGAGTTTCTTCGATATTGGGCATCGGGAAATTTTCTTTTTTCGTATTACATTTATTTTGCTATGGTCAACACATATTCTCTCTGTACTGTCTTTCTTTTTTTATTAAAGTTAGTGGGCAAGCATAAACCTAGTCAGACTTTTCAATAATAATACGACTTTCATATAATACTACTTGGCTTACGATCGCTTTTTTCGGTTCCGGAATTCAATATATAGATTGCTCGATTGGAACATCCATGTCATGATTTCATTTAGATCACTAGCAAATACGTCACAGTATTAGTTGACTATTTGTAATAACTCCGTTTTAATTAGCTTAGTGTCAGTACATGTAATGACATTTTCCGTGAATAAATTTTTAATTTATTTTACGAATCATTGTGACACTGACTAACTGTATCGATAAATGCAATTAATGTTTGTTAGTTTATTATCACTGATATGTTAAAATCGTTGCACGTTCACTGTTCTTGGTTTACCGCGGTCATGAACTTTGTTGCAGTCAGGGCAACGCTGGCGTCGTTATGGCTTTAGACACTGATTCGAAATATGGCCTACCTCGGAACAATTATAGCAAAGAATAGCTCGTTTATTTGCCTTCCCATTAGCACTTGGTTAAGAGTTATCCATTTTTGGATCAAACTTTTTTGGTTTCAACTCATGTAGTGTATTCGCTTTATTGCTTTGCGCTCGTAATTAGAAAGATAACTTTCAATAGTTTCCCGCATATGTTTTACCGAATCAAAATTCAAAGCAGCAATTGCCATTTGCAGTTCACGATGTCTAAATCCTTCTTGCGTATAATAGTAATAGCGGTGTCACTCAACTCGAATCGCCGACTTAGCATGCATATGCGAAAACAATAACAGTAACACTCTCATCATATTTTCTACTGGAATTACACATTTTGCAGCTAATGTCTGCCTCATTCATTTCGTAACTGAATTATTGTTTCAAACATTTCGTGAACTCATTCCCATTAGAAAACAATACTGGCGACGAGTCTAACCACATCTTTGCTACGCCACACATTTTACTGTAAAAAGCTAGCATAACACATTTTTCGCCCCAATTGTAAACATTTAGCGAATTGTTTAATAACATAGAGTCACAATCTCGAACAAAAATTAGTTTGTACTCAAATATGTTGCGTGACTCATTTTCGCGAAGTATGAAAATAATTCGGTATCATGTACATACATATATTGAGCAGGAAATTCAAATATATGGCATGTTGTGAGTTTGATAATTGACAATGAGTTAAATCACTGAGTAAGTAATAAGATAAGAATCACAATCACTAAATTTTTGGCAAACGGGTGAAAAGAAGACTAAGGACGAACCGTTGTATTAAGTTCGAGACGCGAAAAATGATGTCTACACAAAAAGAAATCGACACGAAGTACATGCGAATGCGTCGATTTGTCTTTACCTAAGCACTGAGCAAGCGGTTAGGTTTTTTTTTTAGTTTTTCTCGCTGATTCAATTTCAGTTGCGCGTAATAACTCGGTTGAAAGTGGCAAAATGGGACGAAGTGCAGATTTACTATTAGTAATGCGTAAAATTGTTATTAAATTGTACTTGGAAAACAAGTTTCTGCGCGAAATTGACAAAACGCATTATACGGTGCAAAGTGTTATTGCTAATTACGTTAATACTGGTAAATTAGAAGCTAGTCACCACCAAGCCGGAAGGCGAAAAATATTGACTTCACGTGCGGAACGCAACATAGTAGCATCAGTCGCGCAAAATCTCAAAATAACCTCCACGATACTATGCCGAAATATTCTAGAGTCTTTGCATAAAAAAGTAAGCCCATAAAGAGTGCGTAATTGTCTGCAAAACGCTTGTCATCATAGCAGAGTGGCCCCCCCAAACCCTACATTTCAGATAATAACAGAAATTTAGGAAAACGTCATACTCAGTAATGAGTCGAACTGAATGAAAAAAATCGTATTCCTATCGTTAAGCAAGGAGGAGGATATCCAATGGTTTGGGGGTGCATAGTTGCATCTGGAGTAGGAAAAATGATTTTTATTGATGATAAAATTGGCAAACATTTTGAAGAATAATTTGCATGATAGTGCCGTTGAACTTGGACTGAATGATAGAGGGTTCTTGTTCCAACAAGACAATGACTCAAAACACTCATCTTATCCCGTGTAAGAATAGCTTATTTACCACTGTAAGCACCTTAAATATTCACCTCAATCACCGAATCTGAACCCAATTGAGCATATCTAGGAGCTCTTAGAAAGGAGAATCAGAAGGCACAAAGGAAGGAGTCATTAAAGACAGCTTTAACTGTTGATTGGAAAAAAATTGCAGCTAATGCAACGAAGGTATTGGTAAAAAGTATGCAACGACGTTTGGAAGCAGTTATTAAAGCTAAAGGTGGCCCAACAAAGTACTAAATACTCGTTTTTTTTTCATTATTTTTTAAATAAAATATTCCTTATATGGCTATGTACGAATAATATTTTTGCATAAAATTGTGCCTTATTTCGTTATTGCCTTAAGTTCTCTAATTCCAGAAATGAAATTGAAAGGTGTTGTTCCTTAAATATTGAATAATTAAATAAATATTAAATATTGAATAAATACGAATATATCAAAATTTTCTTCGTTTGTATACATCGTGCTAAGAATCAGGTGTATCTGTTTATAAACTGTGAGTGTACGAATAAATTGTTTGACCATTGTATGTATGTATATGTATATATTCATGCATACATGCGTATGCACGCACTAATCTCCCATATTTGATCCTATGGCAAAATTTTGATTTGCCTATTTTATTTAAACCACCAACGTTAGTATTCTATCACACTTTGTGTCTCTATGTAATATAAACACATAACCAAATATTGGGGCTCGATCATTAATAAACCACATCTTCCCTCACGCGCCTGACTGGCCCATAAGCCTATTTTTCTTGAGGAAGACAAAAATATTTGGTGAACCGTCAATTTGTGTCGTGGCAAGTGCATGTATGTATATACAACAAAACAGGGTTAAATTTCAGGCAAATTTATTTTATCTGCTTCAAAATATGGCGCGTTATCATCATGCAAAATGGAAGAATTGTTTGGCTACATTTCCGGCCGTTTGCGACGTACAGCATCTCTCAAACGCTTCAAAACAGATAATTAATATTCTTTATTGACTGTCTGGCCCGATGTAAGGTACTCATGGTGCACTACGCCTTGGCAATCGAAGAAAACAGTCAACATCCCCTTCCCGGTACTTTTTGATCATAGGGTATGTTCTAAATAAGCGACATAATGGCGACAGTCGTAGCGAATGGTGATTGTTTTAGCTGCTGTATGTCAAATGCGCGCAGAAGCATACACTAATGATGTAAACCAACTTCGCCGTTAGCTTAAAACAAGTTTACGTCTTCGAAATTTCGTACTATTGAATATATAAAATTCATTCCTCTTCGTTTTCTTATAGAAGATACATACTTAATTAAGATATATCTTCACGTATGGGAAGGGATTATCCAATTAACAAAAACTGTACGAAATAAGGAATATAGCCATGAAGTTAGAAATTTACTTTGAAACCAGTTTGCTGCTCTTTTTTTTGCTGTAGTGTATCTATATATGTTTACATATACATTTTTCTGTGCGTCCGACGCAGAACTTGCTTGGCTGCGTCGTACAGTGTCTTCTTCGCGGGCACAAATAAAATATTTTATTGTCCGAAATGTTGCCATAGCATCAAACATGATACATTAGCGTGCACATACAAATGTATGCAAATATCTATGTACATATGTACATACGTTTACCGTACGTTTGCTCAGAGCTTATAGCCTCTGGCTAGGCATGTCCAGCAGGCTTATATGTGTGCGTGTCGGGTAACACTCGTACTTGCTTCGTGTCACACATACTTGTAGTCGGCTTTTGCATGATGAAAATTAAAAATTTTAGATATTAGCGTCAAACACCCGACACGCACACATATAAGCTGCAGAACATGCATGCTTGAGCGTCACCAGGAGCTATTAGGCAAAGACAAATCGACGCATTCGCATGTATTTCATGTCGATTTCTTTTTGTGTATACGAGCAATGACATCGTTTCTCGCGTCTCGAGCTTGTTACAACGGTTCGCCCTTCGTCTTCTTCTCACCCGACCGACCGGTTCGGCAAAAGCAGGACCACATCAGCATACGAGAAGTCCCTTAGTATAGGGTCCCAAAACGATAGGGTTTGTTTGACCGACCGTTTATATGAGAATTTGAGTCATCGATTGGCCACCAGGAGGCAACACCCGCCATAGGCAATGGTTTGGGCCGCTGTAAACGCAGATGGGCGCTCTCCAATCGTTTTCATCGAGCCTGGCATCAAGTCAAACGCGAAATATTATCGGGAAAGTATTCTGGAGGTTGCTTTGAAGCTGTGGGCAGACAAAATTTCGGTGGCAGACCATGGACGTTTGTACAAGTCACGGCACCGTCCCACAAAGCTTGAGTGAATCAAGAATGGCTAACAAACAATGTTCCGAAGTTCATAACGTTCACACAATGGTTCTCTAACTCACCAGACGCGAATCTGATGGATTTTTTTCTTTCGGCCATTTTGGAGAGCAAGGTCACCAGTCTCGAGTCTCTGAAAAAAGCCATTGACCTCGAGTGGGCCAAAAGACCTGCAAGTCACATTCGAGCAACTTGCCATTCGTTTCTGGACCGTCTCAAGGCCATAGTCAAGGCAAAAGGTGGTCATATCGAGCAAAAGTAAATTGATTCTTAATTTTGTATTATTTTCACACATTTTTTACCTTGAATTGAATAAAAGTAATTTTCCAAACTAAATTTATGGCCCTTTTAATTGGTTACACTTTCGAGTGCCGAACCCTGTAATGAAATGAAAAAAATGGCGCATGATCATAATCAATATAAAGCCGGCTCTAAATAAGTTACTTTGTATTTTATCTTTTATCTCATAGAAGGGGGTTAAGTTATTTGTCCGCATGGCATGAGTTGTCCTTAAGCTTGACTATGACTGCTTGTGAGATCAAATGCAGGGCTTAGATAAGCGCATTACAATAGGTTCCTGCCAACCATAGCCTCTCTCTCCTCCATTGAAGAGTATAAATAGTGCCATTCAGCTACGGAATGAGTTCAAACCAGGATTTTTCTGCACGCAGTACCCATACTTGTGGTAATCCTTCCGCTGGTTCTCCAGCGGCTTGCACATCGGATGTGCAGGCCCAACACTCACTTGCAACTGAGACGACCACGCTTGAAAATCAGGGCATAGGAAGCAAGCTACTGGTTGAGTATGGACACCTATTAGACGGTGCATCTTCGGCAGGTTCTATACGAAGCTCTATCGAGAGCCTGTTGCTGGATGAAAGCAGTAAAAACTATGGAAGCACCGGTTGGCAAAAGGAAGAAGAAAAGAAGGAAGGACAACAACAGTGACTGCAGAAGGAGCGTCTTGCTGCAATTAAGCACCTGATAGTAGTACAAACAAACCCAGGGAAACGAGTGCAGCAAAACCTAAGAATGCGGGAGCGAGCGCAAAACCGAGCTCGTCTAGGGATCCACATTAGTCCGCCGGAGGGAAATATGCTGCAGGAACGACAAGCGGTATGGTGGTAGAGATATGTGGCGATGGACAGGTCCAATAGTATCAAAAACAATTGGACTTTGTCGACAGTCAAGTTTGGGAAGCTATGGAGAAGTCGAAAGATGTTCCTCAATTCGAGCAAATGAGAGTAGAGCACAGTATCTTGAAGCTACACTGCTCAAAGTCTCAATCGCTAGAATGGCTAACTAAAACAGTGGCTGGGATGCCAGTTTTTGAAGGATATAAGTTTGTCATCCGGCAGACGAAGAAAATTCAAAACCTGATGAGGGTGAGTATGTTGATCTCTGGGCCTCCAAGGGAGCCGCATGCGATCATCTTTAGGCTCCATATCTGGAACGAAGGACTGGATACGACATACTGGAGATCATACTCTTATACCAAGGCGAGGAAGGATTTTAAATATGGAAACGCTTCCCAGCTGTTTCTTGGTGTGGACCCAGAATCGTTAAGGGTCATACGGTCTAGGTACTCGTTACTGTTCTCGATTCAGATATAGGTAAAGCGTAAGATTGAAATCATGACACTAAACATTTCGCTTACACAGATCAACTTGCAGCACAGCATAGCGGCTACGGGTCTCTTATCCCGCAGCCATGCACACAAATCTTCACGTGGGATACGGACCAAATTCACAGAACACATTCTGGCGTGACACGAAATGTATATAGTTACATAAGCATAAGCTCATGGATTTCATTCTGTCATCTCGCTTAGTTATACAGAACGTAGGCAGAGGCCCGACTTTCGTAAGCAGCAGGAGACAGGAAGTGATTGAAATCCGTTTATCAAACTACAAAATATCAGATCACTGGTTGGAAAGTACTCGA
Organism: Anastrepha obliqua; assembly: GCF_027943255.1. Lineage (NCBI taxonomy): Eukaryota > Metazoa > Arthropoda > Insecta > Diptera > Tephritidae > Anastrepha > Anastrepha obliqua. Next base: position 62,214,450 of record NC_072897.1, read on the forward strand.
TAAAGATTCCCCATCGGCTCATCGTTATATAGAGTTTAAGCTTGCAGCCGAAACAACCTCGATGACAGCAGGCCGAAATCCTCGAAAAGCGGATTGGATACGATATGATTATCTCGTTAAAGAGTTAATCCTTGACGTTCCCAAGCTCCCGACAATAACAGTGATTGAAGAAGCCACGAACTCAGTGAGGCGAATTTTAATTGACAATTATGAGAAGGTGTGCCCGGAAAGTGGGAGAAGAGAGGTTAGGGCAGTTTCTTGGTGGAGTACTGGTCTTTTAAAACTCCGAAAAACTTCCAGAAAACTTCTCAACAAAACTCTTAAAACTCAGTTGGAAGCGGACTGGACTGCCTACGGTGAATTGAGGAAGGAATATAAGAAGAATATTAGATCATATCAATTGGAATTTTATAGAACCTTCTGCAGTGAACTGGTTAATCGGAAGAGTTTAACGAGGTTGTGCAAGGTCCCCCAAAGGGGCCGGACGGCTAAGCTGGACTCACTGCTCAAACCTGATGGTAACTATACTGACTCAAAGTCAGAAGTGAACGATGTTCTCTTTTCAACACATTTCCCTGACTGCAGAAATGTTGTTGGCCAAGGCTCCATCGATCAATCTGATCAGGCCTTCACTGTTCACTAGGAAACGCAATACGGAAGGTCTGTTACTACCTACCTTGAAAGGAGTAACACTGCAACTGCCTTCTGAGGTCAAATACTTAGGGGTAATCCTAGATTGTAAGTTGACCCGAAAGACGCACGTCGAGCAGGAGTACTAAAAGTCTTCTGGCAGTGTAAGGGAACCTTTGGAAAGACATGGGGTCTAGGACCGGCGATAGTTCACGGTTGTAAATCACCCTGATTAGACCCATTATCACATACGCCTCCGTAGTCTGGTGGAGTAAAACCCCTACGCAAACTACAGAGCGTGTGTGTTTGGGTATCACAGGTGCTATGAGTACGACATCTGGCGATGCCCTTAAAGCCATCCTGAATTTGCAATCTCTAAATCTTCAAATACGGAAGAAAGTAATGAAAGCGACGTACAGACTCAAGTCAAACGGAGTATGCGGAAACGAAGAAAACACTGGTCACTCTCAGATTTGCCACACTATTATTTCTGCCAGCGGACATTCGGATCCCTTACGATAGCTTCAGTAGGAAGTATGACGTTTTGATCCCATATACAGATTAGTGGTTAAGTCCTGAGAACCTATTAACGGATTTCCGGGATCCAGGATCCGGGACGGATCCAAAACCAGCGATGGTAGCGGATCTGGATGGTACTTAGACGAAGATACTAAGTACTCCTACGCTACAGGCCAGATGGCCAGGCTACGGTATTCCTAACGGAAGTCTATGACATCTTAAATGTAGCATGCTGACTAATTGAAAAAAGTGGCGGGGTAGAAGTATTAGAATTCGTAGTGACAGTCAAGCTGCACTGCTCTTCGAAATTGGTCGGTGAATGTAAGACAAAACTGAACAGTGTTGCAAAACACAACAAAGTTTGTCTTATTTGGTTCCCTGGACACTGCGGTATTACAAACTGGTAAACTGGCTAATGAAAGCTTTGCAGGCAACTCTTCTTAGGGCTCGATTCTGCATCGGTTCAACTATGGGTTGACGATTTCATGAGGTCTACCCATAGAAGACGTTGGTCTGAGTTGCGCTCCTGCAGAGTAGTTACGTGTTTTGCGAAAGAACCAAACAGGAGATGAGCGACCTTTCTCCTGAATCTTAGCAGAAGGACCTGAGAGAACTGGTATGTGTAATCACAAGGCACAACGCCTGTGGTCAGCATATGGCTACCATGGGAATCATTGACGACCCAATATGCCTGTCTTGTTGTGAAAATGAGGACACTGCAGAGCATTTGGTCTGTTGCTGTCCGGTGTTCTCTAGAACCAGACTTCTTAGGCTGTTGGTGAGCGATGTTCTGAGCGTGGATAAAGTTCATACTCTTCTTCTTCCAAATCTCTTATGATTCATCAATGAATCCAAAAGATTCGCGGTAGAGTGACCTCCAACCAATTTCTACGTCTTACCATCCATATAATATCTATCCCGTTTCTCTTTTCCTTCCACTGTAATCTATCCGGGTGTAGTACAATGGTTTTCCTGACTGAGTGCTTGGAATTGTACAACCCCCCACAAATCTAATATCTAATCTAGTCATAGACGAATTAGAGCCTGCTGGGAGCTGGGTGAATGAAAAATCGCGAGCATCGATAAAAAGATGTGAAACTCTTTTTCTCGTGACAGCTCTGTATATACAAATATATTATACATATATAATATTTATTTGTCAGGCTTATTTATTCATGATGTCATAGTGGGCGGGTGAACAAGGTGCGTTCGCAATCGAAGCGTATTTCAAATCCAATTATTCAATTACTCGTTGTAGATTTCGTTCCCGTTACAATATTCGACGTGACATGGTCTTGGGCCATAGACGATTTGATTCGCTCATGGGTTCGAAGGTTCTGAGCAACAATTTGCACCCAGTCCACGGTCGGCGCCTAGACATGGAGAGCTGTTGAAAGATTGAACCTGCCGCTCCAAATTTGTACGACAATCCCTTTCAAAATTCAAATCGTGCAAGTGTTTAAGCCCAATGATTACAATTTGCGTAAAAATTTCTGTTGAATTCTTTTCGTGGGGTAAACACTATTTATTCTAGTGATGAAGACCATTTTCATTTAAATGAGAGTGTAAATAAACCAAATTGCCGTTATTGGTCACCTAAAGGACAGAACCCACTATTAAAACATGAACATGGCAATCTCAATCCGAATGTTGTGTTTCAGTTCTAGAACCGTTGTTTTTTAATATATTTATTCAAAATACGGCTCTTAACTTTTGAAAACATGTGAAAAATTACATAATTTAAATGTCTACCATGAGCACATCTACAGGCTGTCATACGAGAATACAAATTTTGAAGGACTCGCTCACACATTGTCACATTGATATTGATCCCAATGCTATGTTTCAGATCTAGAAAAGTTGTTTTTGTTTTTAAAAAAAGTAAAATCCATGTGAATAAGCCAACCCATGACGTAAGCAGGCCAGCTGATTTCTTCATGGATAATGGTCTAATGTTGGCCACACGTCTGCACTATGTACATCGTGCATACTACAGGCATGCCAAATACGCCAACGCATCGCATCACGCTTTACATTTATGAGGAAGAGTTCCCGAGCCACAAGGCTTAATAAATAACAAAATGAACCAGGTTGTTCAATCAGTTTTATGGTTCGATAAGAGAGGGCATAGCTACTAGCCTAAATTTGTTTTTGTTATGTTGGTACACTCTTCATATCAACGTACGTCAAATTTCATTTCAATCTGTTAATTCATTCTGTGATTACAAGCCATTTAGTACCGACGTGTCACAGTATTTTGTACAATGGAAAAAAACAGGTATCGTGGAGTCATTGAATTTTTATTTTTGCAAGGTTTAAGAGCAAAGGAAAGTTATGAATGAATGTTGAAAGTGCATAAGGACTTTTCGCCATCAATTAGTACAGAAGAAATATGGGTTGTTAAATTTAAACGTGGTCGTACAAGCTTTGACAACAACACAAGAAATCGTAGAAAAAATACAGGACATCGTATTGGGAAATCGTCGAGTAAATGAAAGAGATTTAGTTGAAGCCTAGGCACCTCATGGGCAGTGTATGCAATATTTTGACTCAAGTATTGGGTCTCAGAAACCTGTGTGTACAATGGGTGCCGCATTCGCTAACAATGGAACAAAAACAAATTCGAATGCGACTTTCTCAGCAATATTTTGAACGTTTCCGAAAGGATAAAGTGGATTTGTCCATCGATTCATCACTATAGATGAGACTTGAGTCTGTCACCATGATCCTAAATCAAAACGAGAGTGTAAAGAATGGTGTACTTCGGCTCCGAAACGAGTTGGTGTCCAGAAATCGGCTAAGAAGGTATTAGCATCAGTTGTTTTTTAATTTTTGAATTTTTGAAGTATCCCATATTCACCAGATTTGGCCTCTGGCGACTTCCCTCTGTTTCCAGACCTAAACAAATTCATGCGTGGAAAACGTTCTCCATCAAATGATGAGATCATAACAGCTTTGGAAGCGTATTTTGCAGCCCTTCCAGATTCTCACTTCAGGGATGGAATTCATAATTTGGAATCTCATTGGAACAAGTGTATTGATTTTCGGGGAACTGAATAATAAAGTGCATTTCTTATCGAACTGCAAAACTTATTGAACAACCCTTTCGTAAGTTACTTCCGTTCTATGGGGATGACGTGGGAACTAAAGCTCTGATTATGCATTTACAGTTTCGCACTGCTTCAGAAAACTTTAGACTGATTGTATGCTTCACATGGAATCATATATAGAAATTAGTGTTTCTTAAAAAATAACTGTATTATATTTAAAATTTTCGCACAAACGTATGGACAATGAGTGTTAGAGCTTGTAATATCTGAGGGACGGAAGGAAATTTAGTCCTGGCATACAATTGGGTGTGGTTCTGATCCAATCTTAATAATATTAAAGTCGAAACTAATTGAGGTGGGGAGCAACATGTGTACGAAGTTGAGCCAAGTAATATTAAGTCGCTCTCGAGATACATGTATTTACCCAAAGTGATCTGGTCACCGCCAATGTGATTTAGCCAATTTCAATAAAGATTAATAAGTTGAAATATATTTACATACATATAAGTAATTTTAATCGATCAGCGGGGTTGCTGTCAAATATTCAAAATCAAAATGCCGAAAGTAAGTGAAAAATAAAATCTACTTTCATGAAGAAATTCGCTGAAAATTTTTGCCAGAAATGATGATAACTCATATTTAAACATTGTATTAGTATTTACCCTTTTATGTATTTATATTTAATTCTTTTATATTTGCAGAAGACCGGCATAAACTTGAGGAGAAAATTTGGGAATATTTCATTTTACTTATACATTTCCTAAACTTATTTTACCATTCCTATTGTGGAGTTCAATTCGAATTTGAGGTGTGATGCTATAGTGTCTATGTACACTATCTATTTACGTTGAAACGAAAAAAAACATTCTTTAACATAAAATAACAAGTTATGGGTGAAAAATGCAAAAACAACGTTGATAAAGGTTTCAAATAAAACTGTACTTTGAATGAACTTTCAAACCAACCAAAATAGGGAGTGTAAGTAGATTTCTGTCCATCCTATACATATATATGAGGTTTGTTCAAAAAAGAAGATGAAGGTTTCAAATTCGCGGGCTACGTACATTCGACTTTCGATTATTATTTACTTTTATGTTGATACACTCGTCTCGAAGATATGTTCACGGTTTAGCAATATAGTATGTTTAGTTTGTTTGTAAGAGGTATAAATATGACGAGTGTTTGGCGTGTTCGGCGATTTTCTGGAAATGGAATTAAGTGCTCAGAAACACTTGAAATGTTGACAGTGGCATGCGGAGAGAGTACTCTGACTCAAAAAATGTTTACAAATGGTACAAGATTTTCACAGAAGGTGTTGAATATGTGAAGTACGACGCTCGCTCTGGACTCCCCAGCACATGCACAACCTATGAAAATGTTGAGAAAGTGAAGAAAATTGTTATGGAGAATCGTCGAGTCACAATTTGAGAAATTGCTGAGGATGTCGGCATATCGGTTGGCTCACACCATGTAATATTTTAGGAAAATTTTGGCATGAAGCATTTGGCAGCGAAGCTTGTTCCGAAATTGCTGAATTTTGACCAAAAACAAGATCGCAGGAGCCAAGAGTCTATAGCATAAAATCGCTGAACACACAAAACACTTGCCCCATTTATGCCTCTCACAAACAAACTAAACATGCTACATACATAGCTCTGAACCAGAAGCGCCCAAGCCTCCCGCATTGCAGCGGACCGAGGAACAACCCTGCACTTCGGCATCGGCGATCGCAGCAACCGCAGTGAGCGTAACGCAAACTGATGAGCAACCATGTTGCTCTAAAGATGCGCCACACGCCACCAAGCCTGCACCAATGTCAAGTGCTCAAAGGGTAGAGGAAGGCATAAGAATGCGACCCCCGCTTCGTGCCGACAAGAAAAATAATGGTCCAAAGAGGACCAAAAAAGGCGAGCGTCACTCTGCTGAGGAAGCGGCCTTGCTGGGTAGCAACAGAGGCAAGAAAAAGGCAGCCAGTGCCAAAAAACAGAGGCGATAATGCCACACGCTATCCTAAGCAACAATAGAAGGCAACTCGGATGCCTTCAATTAAACCTCCACCATGCAAAGGCTGCCTCGGCTGAACTAGCAAGGAGGTTTAACAAGCAAAACTTGGATATAGCTCTAATCCAAGAACCGTGGGTACGTGACAGAGTCATTGAGGGACTCCAAGATGTTAATGGTAAGTTAATCTATGCCAACAATGATTGCCCTAGAGCGGCAATCTTAATTAGCAATAATTTAACTTTCATTCCCATTTCGCAGTTCACTACCACCGATCTCGTTGCGATCTGGACCAAGGTGCCAACAGACAAAGGCGAGCACGAGGTAATCATTGCCTCTGCATACCTTCCAGGAGATGAGGAAACTGCTCCAACAAGGGAACTTGTAGCCCTAGTCAACTACTGCAAGGAGAACCACCTACGCTGGATAATAGGATGCGATGCGAATGCCCATCATACGATATGGGGCAGCACAAACATCAATGCGAGAGGTGAGTGCCTTCTTGAATTCTTACTTAGATATAATGTATCAATAGTAAGCCGAGGCAATGAACCAACATTTAGGAATGCAATAAGGGAGGAAGTACTTGATCTTACCCTATGTAGTCCAAATGTACTATCAGAAGTCTCAAATTGGCATGTGTCCGGGGAAGCATCAATGTCGGACCACAGTCTTATCAGGTTTGACTTAGGTGCTACCTTACCGCACATAACAATTTACAGAAATCCAAGGAATATAAATTGGAATGTCTTTCACTTTAACTTAGAACAAAGTGCTAACTACTCTAAGCATCACCTGGTGCTTAAATCTGAGCTTGAGATGGAGGCAAATGAACTCCACTCAAACATTACGTCTGCATTTCATGAGAGCTGTCAGGAAAAAGTGAAAAAACCACGAAGGGATGCCCCCTGGTGGAACAGTACGCTTTCAAGACTACGCCATGAAACCAGAGTATTATGGAATAGAGCTAAACAAACAGGGGACTGGGACTCCTACTCAAGAGCTCTAACCAACTTCAACAAAGAATTGAGGAAATCTAAGAGAGCTTCCTGGAGGGATCACTGTGATAAGATTTCAAATCTTCCTAATGCTATCCGCCTCCAGAAAGCCTTATCAAAGGATCACTCAAACGGCATATGTACCCTGAAAAAGCCAGATGGTAGCTACACTAAAAACCCAGAAGAAACTAGCCAACTTCTACTGGACACCCATTTCCCGGGATGCCATGCTTTACATGAGTCCACAATGTTGGTAGAACCTACCACTTATGCTGACAGGGAGGACCTAAAGCTGGCAAATAAGCTATTCCATGAAAATCGGGTACAATGGGCTATATCTACATTTAGCCCATACAAATCTCCTGGACCTGATGGGATATTCCCTTGCCTTCTGCAAAAGGGAAGCCAATACATTGTCCCTACTTTGTCCAGACTATATAAAGCAAGCCTATTGCTAGGTTATATTCCTACGAAATGGGCTGAGGTAAAGGTCGTATTCATTCCAAAGGTAGGGAAAAACCCGAACAATTGCCTAAGTCATACAGACCGATTAGCCTTAGCTCATTTTTCCTAAAAACAATGGAAAAAATATTGGATCAGCACATACGGGAGAATAACTTGGTTAATTTCCCACTGCACCAACTTCAATTTGCCTACCAACAAGGTAAATCTACTGAGACTGCAATACACAGTCTGGTAACCATTATTGAAAAAGCTATTGAGTCAAAACAAATCGCACTTTGCGCTTTTATTGACATAACAGGAGCTTTCGATAATACGTCCTATGAGGCAATCAACAATGCCCTATCTCAAAAGGACGTACCTAAACCCATCAGACGATGGACTATATCGATGCTGAAATCCAGAACGATCAGTACAGAATTAGGAGGAAGAATAAAGTCTATCAAGGCCACAAGAGGTTGCCCGCAAGGGGGAGTACTCTCTCCTCTTCTGTGGACACTAGTAATAGATGAACTTCTCCACAAACTGAACAACCTAGGATTCCACACCCAGGGCTATGCTGATGACCTGGTAGTATATATAGTGGGCTGGCATGAAGAGACCATCTCTAACCGCATGCAACAAGCCCTCAACATAATAAACAAATGGTGCACTGACAAAGGGCTCTCTATCAACCCATCTAAAACTGCGCTAGTGCCGTTCACCAGGAAAAGGAATATCAACATCAAATGTCCTGTCCTGAATGAATCGACTCTACAACTCTCCACAGAGGCGAACTACCTTGGTATCAACCTTGACAAAGCGCTTACCTGGAACTCGCATCTTGAGAAAGTTACTGTAAAAGCCACAAGGGCATTCTATGCCTGCACAAGGCTTTTTGGTAAAACATGGGGGCTCAGCCCCAGAATGACCTACTGGACATTCACTACAGTTGTTAAGCCTATAGTCACTTATGCTTCCATAGCATGGTGGCCCAAAGTTAAGCAACGAAAGGCGGCAAGCGATCTTAACAAATTGTACCGCCTCATCTGCATCGGTATAACAGGAGCAATGAAAACATGCCCAACTGACGCTTTGGACGTGCTCCTAGGTATACCACCGCTTCCCATCTTAATTGAAAAAGAAGCAAGATTGAGTGCCTTAAGACTAAAAGGCAACGCCGATCTTAAAAGTGGAGATATGAGAGGACATCTAAAGATCTTAGAAGACTTTCGACACACTCCTATACTACACAGGGTGGATACAATATCTCCCAAACCCATTCTCTACAGAAACTTCCGAATTATTATTAATGAACGAACAACTTGGAGAACTAATTCTATCAATTTCAAGCCTGGATCTCAATTATGGTTCACTGATGGATCCAAGCTGGAAGATGGTAGAGCAGGGGCAGGAATCAATGGGCCTAAATTTAAAAAATCGATTCCGATGGGACTCTACCCAACAATATTCCAGGCAGAAATACATGCCATTGAAATATGTGTGAGAGAATTTCTTCGCAGGAAAATGAGAGGTACTCACATCTACATACTCTCAGATAGTCAAGCGGCTCTAAAAGCCCTTCTATCAACAACCATCACCTCTAAATTGGTAAATGATTGCCTAAACCTTCTCAACATGTTAGGAAACCTCAACACAGTAACTCTCGTCTGGATTCCGGGACATGAAGGGCATGAGGGGAATGAAATGGCTGATGACCTCGCAAAACAAGGAGCAAATATGCAACTTACTGATCCTGAGCCTTTCTGTGGACTCACGAAAAGCCACATTAATGAATTCCTCAGGAAATGGGAAGAAAGGAAATTTGCTGCACACTGGCTAAATTGTGCCGGTCAGCGTCAAGCCAAACAATTTCTTAGTCCCAACAAAGGAATATCAGACAAGCTATTCTCACTAAATAGAGTAGATCTGCGTCTTTTAACAGGATACCTCACAGGTCACTGCAGCCTGAGGTATCATTTAAATAACATTGGTCTATCAGAGACCAATGTCTGCCGCTTTTGCGAAATGGATATAGAAAGCTCAGAACATGTGCTTTGTGAATGTCCTGCGCTGGGCAGACAAAGACTTCACCACCTTGGTGGTATCGTAGTATCTCCATGTAATCTTTGGAACAACAAACCCACAATAGTGCTAAAATTTATAAAAAGCCTTAAACTCTAGGGTTACAAAAATAGGTCTTGCACAATAGATCAACTCTGGTCGCAGTGCGTAATGGCCTTCTAATAATAATACATAGCTTAAATCGCGAACATATTTTCGAGACGAGTGTACATAAAAAAATAGTAACCGAAAGCCAAATGTACGTAGCCCGCGAAATTTGAAAACTTCACCTTACTTTTGGAACAAACCTCGTAAATTTTCATACAAACTTTGGCAGATAGTTTATACCGTGGTAAACTTACGCGTTTTATCAGGCTTACTTGGTTTTTATGCGCTAAGATCAAAACTCTTACTAATTTTTGCTCGAGTTATTGGACTGACGTGTCTAAATCGTTTTGTCTCATTATTTTGATCTATCTCCTTTATGCTGTTATGTTACAAAATTATAATACCCAGCGACCGATTTTACACAGGATGGTTTGATTCGTGGGTGAAAGAACTCATTGGCTTTATACCTGTGTTATCGTTGATTCTCAAAATCGAGATGGCATGGTGTAATTAGGTGTAATAAGGTGATGCAAGTAATTAAACCTCACTTTTTCTTCAGTTCTATTACGATCACCCATTCAAAGATATTTAAAATTGGACAATTTTATTGTATTTTTTACTATTAGTACCATTTACAAATCGTGCTAGTAAAAGTTGTACTTATAAATTATACTCAGTTTCGTGACAAATTTCGCTTATTAACAATGGAGTGGGGAGCTAAGAGAAATCGCATTGCAGTGATTGCATTACATAAGTGTGGTAAAAGTGCAAGTGAGATTTACGAATTGCCGAAAAAACGTATTATTTCGAGAATATTTGTTTACTTTATGATCAATCGTTTTTCCCAAACGCCTGAAGTGAGAAAAAGAAGTGGTTATTCTCGCGTGGTTCGAATCACTGCAGCCATAAAAGATGTTCGAGAAAGAATTCGTGGAAATCCCCTTAGGAAGCAGAAAATCATGTCCAAAGAAATTAATGTATCGACCAGATTCATGCCAAAACTAATTAGAGATGATCTCCACTTGAAAGCCTTCCATCGATCAACTAGCCACCTTTTGACATCGCGCTTTCAGAAAATTTGACTGCACATATGCAAGCAGCTTCTTCGGTGGCACGCGGTCAATGGCCATGAAAATATTCTTTTCACAGATGAGAAACTTTACACTGTTGAAGAAGTTTTTAATAAGCAAAACGACAAAATCTATGCTTAAACTTCTAAAGACGCAACAAATTTTATTCCAAGGGTTCAGCGTGGCCACCATCCAGCCTCCGTAATGGTTTGGTGGAGAGTATCTTATAAAGGCGTTACATCTTTTCTTGTCTTCGAAAAAGGAGTTAAGACCGGGCAAAAGTGTACCAGGAGGATGTCTTAGAAGGCGTGGTGAAACAGTTGAGCACTAATCTCTTCAAAGGAGGGCGTTGGATCATTCAGTAAGATTCCGCTTCAGGCCATAAGATAAAAATTAACCAGCAGTGGCTAAAAAGCAATATTCCTGGGTTCATAACCGCAGAAGATTAGCCGTCCATAATAAAAAAATATTTTGGTAATGTACTCGTATTTAAACAAATTCATACAAGGAGGTAACAGGGGTACACAAACCTAATTTCAATATTTATTTCTTCGAATTTGGTGGTTTGAATGTCAAAATCCACTTATTACTTTTCACGGATTCTATAAAATGTAAAGAAAACTTTGGCATCCACCAAAACGGAAGAAAAAAAAAACGAATCAGCTACGAGTAACATCACCTTGTATGAATTCGTCTTGATATTGAACATCGACACCCTTATGAATTTGTCAAAATTACATAATCTTTTGTTACACCATGCATAATATGTATAAAATTATCTTTGATAATGCTGCTGAACTGCTAATACTGTAATCTTACCAGTTTGTTGTATGTTACAGGGTGGGCCAAATAAGACCTACTAATGTTAAGCACAATTACCTTTTTTATTTTTTGACATATTCATTTTTCTCTTTTTGTAGGTTATAATTGAATTGTTGGAAATTTATTATAGAACCCACCAAGACCACCAACAACGACTACAATACGCTATTCGTTTGACACAATTAGCCACACAAATTGATTTTTTACATAATGTTTTGATGTCGGATGAAGCGCATTTCCATTTAAATGGTTATGCCAACAAACAAAACTGTAGATTGTGGGGCTCTGAAAATCCAAGGGCAACACACCAACATCAGTTGCACCCATCTAAATGTACTGTTTTGTGCGATGTTATGGCCACTAGAGTATCGGTCCATATTTCTTCGAAAATGAGGATGAAACGTCGGAAGCGATTTCAGGAGCTTCTTACAGAACACTGATTAAAAAATTTTTGCGGCCAATGGCGGAACAGTATCCTAATTTGAAGTTTCAACAAGATGGAGCAACTGCGCATACTGCTAGGCAAACTATGGACCTGCTGCGTAAAATTTTTGAACGTTTGATTTCCAAAAATTTAGATTTCCCTTGTCCACCTCGTTCGCCAGATTTGACTGCGCTCGACTTCTTTTTATGGGGATATTTAAAAGACATGTTAATAAACCAGAGACTATTAGACAACTGAAGCAAAATATTCGAGACGAAATGCTGAGCCTTCAACCTGAAACATTATGTGGTGTAATGGAAAACGCGTTAAAAAGAGCCAATCTTTGTATCGAGAAAAATGGTGGACATTTGTCTAATGTAATATTTTATACATAATTTCCATACAATATATTCAATGTATAAAAGCAATTAACCAAAACACATGATTATTGCAAAAGTTATTTATGTTTAACATTAGTAGGTCTTATTTGGCCCACCCTGTAGTTCGGTAGTTTAGAATACAAAATCAAATCATACATACATGTATGCAAAACCGCCAACTATCGAAGTAATTATTACACATGGCAACAAAAAAAAAAAAAAAAATCTGCGGCAATAATTTTGTTAATGGTTTTCATTAGCACTTGTATTATATATATTGAGTATGAAATGACATTTTTTGAATTGACTCTGGTTCTTGAGATAAACGCAAAATTAAAAATTACTAAAAAAATTTGAAGTGCCCTTCTACAGTTGCACTAATTTGATTAAACCTAACTACGGTTTCGTTATCTGTTTGCATATTTAGGTACAACACTTTCACTTATTTGCTGTTAGACTCAGAAGTTATCAGTTAGTGTCATTTTTCAGTTTTAAAGAAATTGTTGTCTCGAAAATATGAGTTCGTCGCGAAAACCTTGTGTTAACGATTGCAACAGTTTTTGTTATATATGTGGCAAATTTTGTTCGCAAAAGCAAAGAAAACAGATCACAGAGTTTGTGAAAACAACCTACCAAGCATACTTTGGGATAAAGTATGTACAAAATAATAAATATTGGGTGCCCAATATTGTGTGTAAGTCTTGTGTAGAATCTTTGCGATACTGAAGCCAAGGAGGACGTAAAGGGTTTCAATTCGGAGTACCGATGATGTGGAATGAGCCAACGAATCATTTTAATGACTGTTATTTCTGTGCAGTAAAAGTGAAAGGTACAAACCGTTTTAAGAAACGGAATTGGGTTTATCCTAATATTAAATCAGTTAGACCCCCAGTATTGCACAGTGACAATTTACCAATTCCTGTGTTTACAGGTACATCTTCTGCTAACTGTAATGACATTGAAATGTTAGAGAATTCTGACAATCAAGCAAGCAGCAGTGAAAGCGAGTTCGAAGAAAGTAGTTGTATGAAACAAGGATTTTCGCAAGCAGAGCTTAGCGAATTGGTTCGTGATTTAAATTTATCAAAAAAATCTGCCGAAATTCTTGCTTCAAGACTAAAAGAAAAACAATGTCTTCAACCTGGCGTTACCATCACATTCTTTAGGACCAGAGAGCAAGAACTTCTTCCTTTCTTTCAAGAAGAATACAAGCTTGTATTTTGTAACAATGTTTCTGGTCTGTTAAATTGTATGGGGCATCCTGAATATAATCCTGAACAGTGGAGATTTTTTATAGATAGCTCAAAAAGAAGTCTGAAATGTGTATTGCTGCACAATGGAAATAAATTTGCTTCGGTTCCAATTGGTCATTCAACGAAACTGAAAGAAGAATACCAAAATATTAAAATTGTTTTAGAAAAGATTTCATACGCACAACATCAATGGTCAGTATGTGTGGACTTAAAGATGGTGAATTTTTTATTAGGTCAGCAAGGTGGGTATACTAAATACCCCTGTTTCATATGTCTATGGGATAGTCGCGCAAAAAAAGAACATTGGACTAGAAAGGTTTGGCCATTGAGAGAAAATATGGAAGTAGAAAAAGCAAATGTGGTTCATGAACCACTGATAAGCTGAGAAAATATTCTTCTTCCACCACTTCACATCAAGCTTGGGCTAATGAAACAGTTTATCAATGCCCTTGATAAGACCGGTGACTTTTAAATATGTGTGTCAAAAATTTCCGTCTTTAAGTATGGAAAAATTAAAAGCAGGTGTCTTTGATGGGCCGCAGATCCGTACTCTTATAAAAGACATTGAATTTATAAACCATATGTCACAAATTGAATCTAAAGCATGGCTAAGCTTTGTCTTAGTAGTCAAAAATTTTTTGGGGAATCATAAGGCACCAGATTACCAAAAACTAGTTGATGAAATGCTTCGAAATTTCTGCAGTTTAGGAGCTAATATGAGCATTAAATTGCATTTCATAGCCATTTGGACAAATTCCCGAAAAACTTGGGCGATTATAGTGAGGAACAGGGAGAACGGTTCCACCAGGATATAAAAATAATGGAAGAAAGGTACCAAGGTCGATGGGACTGCCACATGATGGCAGACTACTGCTGGACCTTATTAAGGAATTTTCCTAAGCAAAACCATAACAGAAAAGCCAACAGAAAAACTTTTTTGTAATGTTTTTAAATTATTTAAGTTAACTGCAAATATATATTTTTGTTTTTGTATAATTTTTCATGAAATATATTAATAAAAATATTTTTTTAGTGCATATTGGTATTTTAATACTGTTTTTTTCAGTGAAATAGATAATAGTCTTTATCTTAAAAACTAGAGTCAATTTGAGAAATTTAAAATTTTTCTAGTATTCAGCACACTAGTCTCACACAGAATTGACTTAAACCAACCCTGCCGCAAAATGACTGTTCCCCAGTGTTATTTTTATTATAGTCATGCATAAGTCACTAGTAATGGGAAAATTGTACAAAAGTTAACTTTAGTAAAGCCTAAATCGCTATCAAAAAAACGTCAGTAGATGAGATAATAAACGGAGATACTTTTTTTGTACTTACATGATTTGTAAGAAGAAAGGAGATTGCGCGTTTCCACTTTTTATATATCTGTTGTTTCCCTTCATTCTTGAAATCAATTGATAAATCTGATATTGCGGTCGTATTATTTGCCGCCCGAAACTGTGGATTGAAAAAAGCATAGGCAAATAAAAAATTATTTGGAAACTTGTACATATGCTGGGAGTTATGTAAACGTAAACAATTTATGTATTTTTTTCAAGAAAATCAGTTTGTTTGGGGTTTTGTGCTCCTAAAGATTGAAACTTAAGCTTCTGAAAAAAGCAGTCACTTCAGAATAAAAAGCTCTCTGATAATAATCCCCTGTATAATACTCGTATCTGCATATAGTACATGCACATGTGAATAAGTACCGTACCGTGAATAATGCCGTACATACACATACTGAATACGTCGGGGTTAATTCTGGATCCCAACCTACTGTGGCATCCAATGTAACGCTGGCCTCCTGAAGCTCTTCGCTTTTAATTGGAGGTTATTGGTCTCCTTTAACGGCATTTAAGGGACGAGATTTTGTTAATGTGATAATAGGCTTTCTTTGAATGTCGTTTAAGTCCTCTATGTATACTGTCGAGTAATTTTGTCGTTTTTACCTTATTTTAAAGAGAATAAGATAATAAAATTCCTTGGCAACAGTTGTGTGAAGAATACACAATTTTTACTAAGTAGAATATACAAATATAAAACTTAATATTATATAAAGGAGAGTACGAGCATCCGTTATCTTAAAAACGAGAAATTAAAAATAGAAGAAAAGAAACCTTCAAAAACATATGTAGATTTATTTCAATGTAGGTGTTTTCGATCATAGCAAAGAATATGTAAAATTTTTCAAAATCATACAATCTTATCTAAACTACATTCTATTAATTTTTTTTATATTAACAGAGGATATACATTTTAATGTAGTGTAGGGATTTGTAGAGCCAAAGTGATTTTTCCGGAATCTCTCTAAAAATTGATATTCGTTAATGAAGTGTTCCACTTATGCGATTTGGGAGCAAAATGGACAAGATGCAACATAATTGCCGGACAGTATGAATTGATGGGATATGTTTACATTTCCAATCCTTAGGCGTATAAAAATTGTTGATTGAAGACGTACTACGTGGGTGGGGTAAACGATTTTTTGCGAGTAGGATTTATTTTTGTGTATTTATAGTTAAAATGCAGCCAATCCGATCCTCTACATGCAATAATGTATTCATGTATGTATTTACTGAGATATCTTTGATCGAATGACACAAACTGAAAAGTATGTAGGTACAGCTTCAAAAAATGGGCAATCCTTTCAGCATGTTAATTACCACTAATTGCTGCATGACCAGGCATACAGTTTCCATAGTTTTTCCATTTTCATTTAGAACCATCTGTGTATATAGGCGTTCAATCTAGAATTTACTCTACTCTGTTTACTGGTAATAGATTTTTTAAAACTATGCAAAGATGTATCGAAGGAGGTTTTACTTAGAAGCCATACAGGTTGGTCGCTTACTTTTGGATGCTTTTCAGGTACATCAATAAATAAACCTGCGTCATTGCATAAACAATAAAAAGTCTTATTATGTTTAATCTTTTTAGCAGCCATTTTCTAAGAGTCATACAGTAGTACCGAAAATTTAATTTTTTCATCGTAGTATTGGCGTCAGAGCATTTCTAAATTTGCATTTCTAAATAAATATTGTAAAGTTTGAATTGTAGGGATTTTTGATATTAATATTGCATAAATAATAGCATCGTCAGCGTAAAAGGTTAATTTAACTTATCCTATCAAAAGCAATTATAAAATGAACGACGGATTGGAGGCGAACCCTGTGGAAAACCATTATAAAGTCAGTAAAACTCGGAAAATTTGTTATTAACACAAACACTAAATCTTTACTTTTGTAGCTTCCAACTTGAACGCTTACTTAAAACTGCCTGAACTCCCACACGATCCATTGCTTTCTTAAAATGAGAATTGTAGAATGAACTGCGTTCATAAAACGATTCTCAATCACCTTCATTCAATGGAATTTACGGAAAAATTGGGAGCCTGGATGCCTCACGAGCTCAACGAAAAAAGCAAAGAAAGTCGCCTTCGAATTGATTCTCAGCATCTCGCTCGCCATCTAGCAACACACGGTCATAAGCAGCGCTTTATGTACCGAATCGTCACGGCAGATGAGAAATGCTGCTTATACATAAATATGAAGCAAATAAAGGAGTAGGTGGCTCCAAAGATACACCTAAGCCGAGAGTCAAGCCGAATCTTCATCCGAAGAAGATCATGATATGTGTTTGGTGAGACTGGGAGGGCATGGTGCACTGGGAAATGCTCACAAAGAATGCCACGGTCAACAAGGAAGCTCTATCTTGCCCAGCTGCACAACATGAATGAGTCTATTCGAGTGGAACTACCTGATCTATATGGTCAAACCATACTCTTTCGCGACAGCGCCAGGCCTCATGCTGCACAAGTTGTCAAAGCCGCACTCCAAGAGCTCGAATGAGAGGTCCTTCAGCTTCCGCTGTTTTTCCCGGACCTTGTACCGACCGATTACCATCTTTTCCGCTCCCTATCAAACCATATGAAGGCCGTTACCTTCGATAACCAAGAGGTCCTTAAAACTGGCTACGCAACTTCTTTGACCCCAGACCAGGCGATTTTTGACGGAATGGCATCAACAAATCGGTCGAGAGGTGGGAAGAAACGACGAATATATAATTGATTAACTTATTGATATAATTATTGTTTTTTATTTAAATAAATCAAATAAAAGTCTTATATATATATTTGGTACACCCTTTTAGGGTATTTGACCGAGCTCCTCCTCCTAGCGTGCGTCTTGATATTATTTCACAAATGGAGAGACCTACAATTTTAAGCCGACTCCGAACGGAAAACGGTTTTTTATGAAGAGCTTTTTCATGGCGAAAATACACTCGGAGATTTGCCAGGGCCTGGACCAACCCATTCGGCTACGGCGGCCTAATGCTATGTTTATTTTTCAAAGCTGTTTGTTTGTGGCTGAAGAAATGATTTTTATTTTTTGATGAACCACATTATTCTTCTGGCAATATTTTTTTCAAGGATTTTACTTAGACATGATAGCAGCGATATTGGTCGATACGAAGAGAAAAGCTCCGAGGATTTATATAATAGTATTATGTTTATGAATAGGAATAAGAGTAGCTGAACGCCAGACGTGTGGGAATAAACTTTGATTATAAATATAATATTATTATGCCAGTGCCATTTCGAAAAGTATAGTTTCTCGCTCGAGATAACTAGGTGATGAGGTGAAGCTAAAAGAGAGATATGTTCCAGAAAGCCAATTTTTTTTTCTTTATTGAATGCTTCTGAAAAATTATTGTCCTTTGAGTAATTATACCAAAGGCGTGTAAAACATTCTGCAACTTCAAAAGAGTCCGTTAAAAGACCCTGATCGGGTTTTGCAAAATACAACTAAGAAATCTAATATCCGACAAATTCATTTTTGGACTGGATAATGGAGAAGTTCTATATAACTTCAAACTTCCTTTTTTTGATTCCTCACAGATTTACAGCATTTGACTTGTTTAGTTAATAAGAATAACATCCATCCTAGAATCTTAATCTAATCTTCCCAAAATCTTATTATTTCGAAGAATTTGCAGTTTTTAGACTTATTGGCTGCCGAACGAACGATTTTTGTAATATATGAAACATCTCTATATTATGTGAAATGAATAATTCATGGAGGATGGTTCCATGAGTAGAAATCCACGCAAGTGGGGAAAGTTACTGATCGCCACTCACTTGAAAGTGGCCAGGACGGTTCCTCTGCATATGGTTCAAGCAGCTCACAACTTCCGGGATTAGCCCCAGTATCCTCTGGGTAGCTACCGAGCACCCGTTCGGAAGTAAGCTAACGTGAGAAGGCGAAGCATTCCAGGATAGCTGGTTGGGCCCCCCACTTAAAAATCCCTCCCAATGATAAGTAATACAAAGCCTCGGATGAGAACTACCTTTCTGATGACGAACCCTGCAAACGAAATAAGGAATACGATTTGAGGGCATGCGCCTGGAATGTCCGGTCCTTTAATGCGGAAGGTGCCTTTGCCCGGCTGGTTGATTTCCTCGTGAGAGTAAAGGCTGACATCACTGCCATTCAAGAAATGTGATGGACGGGACAAGGCAAAAAAAAACATAGGACCTTGCGACGTCTACTACAGCTGCCATGTAAAGGAACGCAAGCTTGGTGTCGGATTTGTTGTGAGAGAGAGACTTCGTCTCCAAGTACTGTCGTTCACTCCCGTGGACGAGCTTCTCTCAACAATCCGCATCAAAGCTCGTTTTTTTAACATCTCGCTAATTTGCGTCCACACTCCGACGGAAGAGAAGGACCATGCGACCAAAGATTTTTTCTATGAGCGCTTGGAACGTTCCTATGAGCGCTGCCCCTGCCACGACATAAACATCGTGCTTGGCGACTTCAACGCCAGGGTGGGCAAGGAAGGAATTTTCGGTCCCACAGTCGGAAAATTCAGCCTGCACAAAGAAATATCCGGTAACGGACAGAGGCTGATCAACTTCGCCGGGGCCCGAAACATGGTAGTCTGCAGCACCAGATTCCAGCATAAAAAGATACACCAAGCTACCTGGCTGTCTCCTGATCGAAAAACGCGAAACCAGATCGATCATGTTGTGATAAATGGAAGACACCCTTCTAGTGTATTAGATGTACGTAAGGTTCGAGAACCCAACATCGCCTCGGATCATTACCTCGTTGCAGCCAAACTGCGTACACGCCTCTGTGCAGCAAAACACACAAAGAATGTTCAACATCTAATAGCTGCAATCACAACAGATAGCCAGAAGATTCACCACTCGACTCTCACTCCTGCTCTCAGAGAGCACTGCCCATCTAACCGGCATGCACGAATAATGGAGCAATATTTCTCATTCTCTACGTACCGCCGCCGAAGAAGAAATCGGATCCCGAAGAGCCCGAAACAGTTGGTACGACGAGGAATACCATGCTGCCGCAGAAATACAAGATGCTGCCTATAGATCCACGCTGCGGTCGGGCGCAACTTGAGCCATGTGGGATCGCTACCGAGAGCTAAGAAAGGAAAAGAGACGTATTATTCCAAAGAAGAAACAAGAGGCCCAAATACGTGAGTGCGAGGAGCTTGAGGGCCTGACCAAGCAACGCCTGAAAATTCTACCAGAAAGTTCGGCGGTTTAGAGAAGGTTTTAAGACCGGGGCGTTTTCCTGTACGAACAAAGACGGCGAACTGGTGACTGACATCCAGAGCATACTTAAATTATGGCGGGGACACTTCT
This sequence comes from Anastrepha obliqua, assembly GCF_027943255.1. Classification (NCBI taxonomy): domain Eukaryota; kingdom Metazoa; phylum Arthropoda; class Insecta; order Diptera; family Tephritidae; genus Anastrepha; species Anastrepha obliqua. The sequence goes on from NC_072897.1 coordinate 62,234,877, forward strand.
CGTTCCTGCTAAATAGTGATAGCGTATCTCACAGAGAAGATCTCGATACCGCAATCGTTGACGACGGAATTGTCGTTCCGCTACCCGATCATGACGAGGTGAGAATAGAGATAATGCAGCTAAAGAACAACAAGACCCCGGGCGCCGACGGACTCCCGACTGAGCTATTCAAACATGGCGGCCAAGAGCTGGTAAGGTGCATGCATCAGCTTCAATGCAAAATATGGTCGGATTAAAGCATACCTGCCGATTGGAATTTAAGTTTGCTCTGCCCAATCCATAAGATAGGTGATACTGCAATCTGTGCCAATCATGGCGGCGTAGTCTTCTAGATATCGCCTATAAGGTTCTAGCGAGCTTATTGTGTGAAAGACTGAAGCCCACCATCAAACAACTGATTGGACCTTATCGGTGTGGCTTTAGACCTGGAAATTCTACCACAGACCAAATATTCACAGTACGCCAAATCTTGGAAAAGACCCATGAAAGGAGAATCGACACACACAATCTTTTCGTCCACTTCAAAGCTGCATTCGACAGTACGGAAAGGAGTTACCTGTATGCCGCGATGTCTGAATTTGGTATCCCCACAAAACTAATACGGCTATGTAAGATAACGGTACTCAACACCAGTAGCGCCGTCAGAATTGGAAAGGACCTCTCCGAGCCGTTTGATACCAAACGAGGTTTCAGACAGGGTGACTCGCTGTCATGCGACTTCTTTAACCTGATGTTGGAGAGCATCGTACGAGCCGCAGAACTGAGTCGCTCAGGCACAATTTTTTATAAGAGCGTACAATTGTTGGCGTATGCAGATGATATTGACATCATCGGCCTTAACAACCGCGCTGTTGGTTCTGCCTTCTCCAAACTGGATAAAGAGGCAAAGCGAATGAGTCTGGTGGTGAACGAGGACAAAACGAAGTACCTCCTGTCCTCAAACAAACAGTCGGCGCACTCGCATATCGGCACCCACGTCACTGTTGACAGTTATGATTTCGAGGTTGTAAAAGACTTCGTTTATTTAGGAACCAGCATTAACACCGATAACAATGTCTGCCTGGAAAGTAGAATCTCTCTTGCCAACAAGTGCTACTTTGGACTAAGAAGGCAATTGAATAGTAAAGTCATCTCTCGACGAAACAAACTAACACTCTACAGGGCTCTCATCATGTCCGTCTTAACGTATGGCCCAGAAGTGTGGACGATGACAATATCCGATGTGGCGTCACTTGGAGTGTTGGAAGAAAGATTCTATGGTAGATTTTTGGACCTTTGTGCGTTGGCAACGGCGAATATGGCAGGCGGTGGAACGATAAGCTGTATGAACCATACGACGACATAGACAAAGCGCAGCGAATAAAGATGCTATGTTGGCTGGATCATATCGTCCGAATGGATACAAACGCTCCGGCTCTGAAACTATTGGATGCGGTACCAGCTGGTAGTAGCAGAGGAAGGCCTCCTTTGTGTTGGAAAGATAAGGTGGAGAAGGGCTTGGCTTCACTTGGTGTGTCCAATTGGCGCCAGTTAGCACGAGAAAGAAACGACTGGCGCGCTTTGTTAAACTCGGCCAAAATCGCGTAAGCGGTTATCGCGCCAATTAAGAAGAAGAAGAATAATTCATTACTGTTATGTAAATTGATTACTTCTGATTTATAAGAAATCCAATTCGCATAGTCAATTTTAAATTTAGAAAGTTTTTTTTGTTTTTGTAAATGTATTTGAATAGAAGTGGAAATTTGAAAGTGGTCGCTGCCTCTGAGTGGGAAGATCGTTTGCAGCTGATTCTGGGTTTTAGTTAAGGGCAAATAATGAAAAGATCAAAGATTGGACTACGAACCGGTGAATGGAATTGGGAAAATAAATTGTTAATCTCACTTCCTGTGAATTTCTGATGCGGGGGTATATACGTATTTGCTTTCAACAAGCAAGTTTTGAGCTTGATTTTTAGCAAAAATATGAATATACGGGATATCACAATGATGACTTCATATGGAGTATTCGCCTTTATTAGTACACCTACACCATGTTTAATCAATGAATATTTTTCAAATTTGAAAAATGGCTAAATCACTGCTTAAAATAAAAAATTAGGTTTCAATTAATATTATTAACTAATTTAAATATTGAATTATTGAATTATTATTAATTGGAAACAGAGATACGAGTATAAATATACAGATATACTCGTATACGTTTACGTATGTTAAACAATATTGAATTTGACAGAACCGCTGTGTGTGTGACGTCGTACTTGTGTAATTTATTCGTATTGTTTGTGTAATTTCTTTTTCTTCATGCATCCTTGTTCGCAATTTAACATGTCTCTCTCTCATGCAACGTGACGTCGCGCACTCTCTGACGGGCATCTCGTTTCTTTCATTATTACATAATAATATTTTATAATAATATTTAATATTTAATTAAATTTTTTAAGAAAAATTTAATTGAATTCCATATGTTTCATCATCTGTCATGTGTAGATTCATCTTGTGTGGCGAGAACTTTTGAAAGAGACGGAAGTGGAGTAAAAAGAAAATTAGTTTGAGAAGAGGAAGATTTAGACGTATTTGTTTGTGTGGCAGAATCAAATTGATGTGATATTGATGAGCTTAGTGAAGCTGTCTTAAGAAAATTAGATGGCTTAGGGGAAATGGGATAGTTACTTTGTTCTATTTTTAAAATTAGGAGATTAGATACAATAGCTTGAGCAGCATCAACGGTTGGGGATGATAATTTTTTACCATTAAAACTATTGTTTAGTGTTATTTTGGTTATTTATATATCCTTTTTCTTTTATTATACTTTTTTGCTGGAGTTAAAGTTTTGATGACATTATCGTTATTTTTTGTTGTTGTGTTTATTTGCTGTTCTTTATTAGAATTAGGAACTATAATTACTAACTATAAACTATATATAACTTGGAGAGGAAACGTAGATTGCTTATTAATTTTTAAAGCTTCATTCATTGAGCATTTTTTAGGTATGTATTTTGATTTGTTAAACCATTTGGCCTGGAGAAATTTTGGACACTCCTTGGGCGAGGATGAATGATTTGTTTTCCAGTTTGCACAAAACACACGTGTTGAATTTGTTGGAAAATGGGGAGGAAGAGAACAATAGCGCAAACTTACCAAGCAACTGGTAATCTTTAGACCAGGCAATATCAATTTTGTTTGGTAATGTGCAAAGATTGAAAGTCAATAGTATAACTCTGGATGGATGTAAAATTCCGTAAATATTTATTTTTTAATTTGAAGGCTGATACTACCCTTTGGGAGTTCAGCACTTTAACGATTTCCTCCTCTGACACATTATTTAAAAATGAACTTTTAGGGATCCATGAAGAGGGCCAATATTGCACAAATATATACCAACTATTTGGTTTTAACGAATTTGTGTGTTATTGAGACTTGAAATTGAATGTATGTCGCTATTTCTTATCTGATTCCACGATGTAATATCCAAAGACTCAACAGCAATAAATGTATGCTCCTCAGCTTTCAATTCAGGTAGCATTGGGAAATTTACTAACTAAGAAACTGTCCGACTTTTGCGTTTTTTTCTTTTTTCCAATATTGCAAAGTGCGGCTCTATCAGACACAGCTTTTTTATGGGAGAAATGCACTCGAAGTGCATTGCCTTAAGTGCCATTGCATTTATTAATTAAATAAAGTGGTACTACTTATTGAAAGTAGTGTGCGTTGAATTCTAATTCAGATTATTGGAATATTGAAAGCGTTATGAGTATGTTTACTGAATGTCAATGCGAACGCACAAGCTTTGTAGGGTGAGACATGTATTATAGTTCATCAAGTCATTTCCACTTTGCATTATCCCTACTCAAGTGTTAAAAATCTAAGGCAACGAAAACTCAAAAGAAGAGTGAAATTAAAATATGTGATTGTTTTTTGTTCAGCTTGATTATTGCTACAATTTTTTTTTTCATATAAAACCAAATAAAAAAAAAAATAAATAAATAAATCAGCTTAGTTGGTTTGCACTATTCTCATAAAACCATCAATTAAACATTACGTATATTCGATATTATAAAACAAGAACAAACTCCAGACGTGAAAGCATTACAAATTACTGCTAAATCTACAAAATGTATTTAAAATTAGAATTTTCTGCGAGGTGTTCATTTAACAAAAACAGAAAGAAAACAGTGATTCGCATATATACCTATATATATATATATATATATATATATTATTCCTAATGACACAAGTCTTTACATTTGTTATTTGAATTTTAATGTTGTATTTAGTAGAAATAAAGATAGTTTTTCATGATATTTGTTATGTCATACATAACGTATTGAGCAATTAAAAATAATTTCGATTCTTCATGACATCGAATGCTTTTATAAAATAATATAGAAAATTTACATTTGTTGTATTTCCTAAAAACTCAGGTTAATGTATATATTTATTATAGTTATAGTTTTAGAAGAAATAAGTAATAATAGAAACTTTGTTGAAAAAATTAAAGGAGATTCTACTAAAATATTTTGGGCTAAAATAATAACCTTTTTACTAGTTTTGGGTCTTTGTGTTAAAACAATTATGTTAAAAATTAAAATAATTATGTTTTTGTGGAAAAACATATAATTACTAACATATGTATGTAATGTGGACAATAATCAAATAATGCTTCCGTGTTATCAATCGTTCAAGTTGAACAAATTCTTCACTGCTTCTGCAGCCGATCGTTTCTTTTTACATCACACTTTATTTTGACACTGAAAGTTATAAGGCACTCAACAAAAGTTCCAGGAACTTAATATCAAGATAAGTGTTTCTAAAGTGGATACTGTTGGTAAAAAAGTACAAATTTTAAAAGGAAATCGGTGCATGCACGCCTTGCATTCGTAAATTTCTGAAGAAATTACAATAAATTGGCATGTTTATTGAAAACAAAAGCTATCCTCATGTCCGCGCAATCGAGAATATTGCAGATGTTGAACGTATGAACCCGAAAACATCCATTTTTAGCATATCTCGAAATTATGCATAAAAATCTCGGCTTATTTGCTTCTAAAGTTAGCTTGAAGGTAACACCCTTACGGCGGAAAGGTTTCAGTAAGATCCCCGAAACGTGTCACGCAAGTCGTCTAACAATTTATTTTACTGCTCGCTGAAAATGCCTCCAGAAAGGAGGCCCACATCATGGGCTACTACGTTGCCAGCTGACGGAGCTATTTGAATGAAGTTATATTTATATATTAATCCGAAGATTTACTTTTGTAAATCCTGTGTTCCTTTACAGACAATAAATATGCAGACTGTTAACTTTGTAATTTTCGCATAAGTGTTCGAGAGATATGTGTATACAAAATACAATCAAACAATCCTGTTAATCCAAGGTTGACAGATCACGTGAGGTTTAAAGTGCAGAAGTATGGCCAGCTACCGGCCGTTAACCGGGACTCAGCAATTTTGAAGAAATCAGCTGATTTGCTCACGTAACCGGGGTTATGACAGCAGTTTGTTTACGAAATACTGAGATTGTGCTGGTGCTATACGAATAAATCAACGCAGCCTTCGGTCATGTTACTTCGTTGTGGTCTGAGCTCCGAGTGATTGCACGGTGTACAGATTACGTGTGAAATGATCGGACAGAATTCTGCTGACGAGTCCCCGATGACGTGACAATCGATGTTACACTCACAATTTTGCTCCGGATGGGCACACCTATCACACCTCCGGATGGGTAATCTATCATCCGTGCATAGTGGGTGATTGGCATAAGGGATTAATACTAACCGGTAAAGGTTCAGTTTGAACCCATTCCAGTCATTACCCGTTTTAACTAAATTTTGTATGAACGTGAGCGAACCAGGAGCGTCATGTTCTCTAGTATACTCAGTATTTAGATGACGTTACCTTATTACAAGATTGAATCATCAGCTACGTCAGACCGTATAATATGTATAGAAGAATCATTAAGCGGAATCACTAATCGGACCTTATCAATGGATGGTAGTGTGATCGTTCAAATACATCAGTACTGGGCGAGGGCACTCTACTCCCATGACTAGGGCTGTCTTTTTGAACGATGACCAAGTTCTGCCAACCCCCCGTTTGCAGTCAGGGGGCTTACCGTACCGGCTGTATTTCAACGGCGCCCTCCTAACACCGGGCCGCTTTAGGGAGTACCTGTGGCCTTGCCACGGCATGGGACGATGCCGTTTGAATTCACCTTCATATCCATAGACCATTGCGCTCACCTCGTCGAGCAGGTGGTCGTACAAAAAAGATGAATTCAAATACTCACTTAAGCGACAAAACTTTCACTGTAACGGAAGCAGGTTACAGTGGTCGCAATGCTACTGCCAAACAAAAGCATAACGATCTTCATCGCGGAGGTGCAGTTTTCCAACAAAAATCTGACTACGAAAGCGTCGGGAGCACTAATACAGCTGAGGAAGAAGCTCTTCTGCGATCTCCGGCTGGCTCCAAATGTGATGCTTCGGATAGCAAGAACAGGCCAAGAATCAAGCCCGATAAGGAGAACCTGAAGGCCGAAGCACGGTACAAGGCCGCGGTCAAAGTTTGTGACCGATTTGGCAGGTCCAACTTGATGAAGCAAGAGGAGGAATGGTTGTCTTGGGTCAGAGAGGAGATAAAAAATGGCCGTCCCTTCTACGGAGCAAAACCACAGTTCGCAGTCTCCAATCCAAAGTATGCGAACAGAATGGAAGAAGAACTAGCCATCAAGAGACAGAGTTTTGCGGATAGCGAAGCCTCAGTACCATCGAAAAAGCAGAAGCATAAAACACGAGATGGTTGGCTAAACCGAAAAACAGCTACGAGGAAAGATCTACGAAGTCAAAAGCAGCGACAGTGGCCAGCCGAAATTGCCAAGAATGTATGTTATGTACGATATTATGTACGATTCAGGAAGTTGGTAGCCTGTTTTGTCGTAGGTTCGGTGGAGAAAAGGAAGAAGGGGCTTGGATTAGAGGATGACGACCTACGGTGATTTACGTTTGTATTAGCCGCTACTGATGAATTTCACCAGATATGTGATATTTAACCCGCAATATCCACCGATGTAGCAAAAAAATTAGAGTGCCCCCGATCTACCCGTGGCCAGAAAGATCTCGCGACATTGCACATTTGCGCACTGAATTGACGCGAGGCTCATCTTTCCAGTAGCGGTGAAGCCGTCTCCAGGGTCCCCTGTCTAGCCAGCTTATCGGTCCACCAGTTTCCCTCTATAATGCTGTGACCGAGAACCCTAATGAGACTAATATCTAAGTATTCCGATGCAATTGAGAGGGAAGTCAGACATTCCCTGACTAATTTCATTCGCACAAACAACGAGCCCAAGGCCCTAATTCCCGCTTGGCTGTTAGAGTTGATATTTACCTCCTTTACAGTAATTAAGCAGCAGCAGTTTTTCCTCCAATGTCAACAGGTGCCACATTCATCATAGCGTTGGTTGCTAGATTAACTGATGTGAGTGAGTTCCACCAGACAAGGACTTCGTACTTTATAATTGTGTTATACAGCTAAAAAGTACTGTTTAGACGTAGATCTTAACCATTTTAGTTTTCTTTTAAGTTATTCAAATATTCTTTTACATATGGCTCAAGCTGCCAACAACTTCCGGGATTAGCCCAAGTACTGTCGTTCACTCAGGTGGACGGGCGTCTCGCAATAATCTGCATCAAAGCGAGTTAAGGAATGATTTTATTCACAAATAATAAATAAAAATAGTTAAGTAAATTCTAAGTATAATCATGCAGGGCTGAACAAATCCAAACGTATGAATTTTAAGAATAACAAAAGATAAACATGTTTTTCATAAACAGCAAACAAAGAAACTAATATACAAGTCGTGAACTTTAAACAGTAAGATGAGGTATAAGTATAAATACGACTGTCAAATATGTTGGCAGTCAGTCCGGTATTAATATAGTATTAAGAACTACCTTAAAATTAAATTCAAAAAATAAATTTTTATATTAATCGCAATTCAAGCAAGTCCTTAACTAACTACCAAGTCTTTAACTGGTGATGCTCCAGTGAGCGGACCAAAAAAAAGTCATCATTGTCGCAGTAAGGACATACATACATAATCCTTCATAATAAAGGAAAAAATCTTATTTAAAAAAAAAGGCTGTAAGGAAAAGAACGGAAAATACAGTGAACAAAGAAATAAAAAATTAATGATAGAAAAACTATTCGTGATTCTTCCATTGAAAAAATAAAAACACAGATATAATTCTCATGGAAAGGAGCTGATGAGAAAATCTTTGGAGAAACGTAATAAACTTAATACACGAAGAAATTTGGTCACCATTGACGTTATGGAAGAAATCGACGTGAACACCATGATTCAGCAGATGTCCAATTTGCAAGTAATGCTTCAGAGTATCCAAGCAGAAAATGCAACATTAAGAGCCCGGATACATCAGATCCAAGTTAACCCAGCAATGATTCCACAAGCAGCTGAACGATTGGAAGCAGTCAACGTTTTTAAAGCACTACCGGTATTTGACGCCATCATTTCCACATACCGCGTATGGAGGGAAGATGTCTCTAGACTTATGGATGGAATTGTAAACAAAGGAGTTCCAACAGATACGTAGAAGCTCTATCAATTATAAAAACGAAAATACAAGGTGCAGCAGCTGACGTGTTGACCAACCACAACACAATATTTAATTTTGATGCAATCAGTGTTGCATATGTGTTGCAGGACGAGATGAGGAGACTCACACAAGGTAAACACAATTTAAGTGAATTCCATGACAACGTGAATAGAGTCCTGTCGCTAATCACGTCAAAAATATCTATGTCTGGTCACAGCCAAGAAGTGACCAAAGTAATGATTGATGAGGCAACACAAGAAGCGGTAAGAGTGTTTGAGGATGGAATAAATAGCTCATATGTTCGTTCCACCCTATACGGAAATCCTATAAGGGATTTAGACCATGCACTTGTAGTAGGCCGTAGCATAGAGCACGATGACGAACATCGAAAGTTACGACTAGGCTATACACAACAGAACATTCATCCAACCAACAATAAACACTACTATGAGAAACAACATCACTAGAGACGTCCCATGTATCAGCAGAAATACAACTATAACGAGCCGCCATCACAATTACCAAAACCAGAACCTATGGACACAACGTCCGGAAACACAACATTCAGGCAACCAACTCAACATCAAAACAACTACTACGACGTGAATAGAAACAATAAAAATTGGAAAAGACCACGAGGTAACAGTGGCCAGTTCACCTATCAATACCAACAACCAAAACTCATGCGGAACAACTACTTAACATCCGAAAAAGACAGCTCTGGCACAATTGTGGAGACCGGTAGACAAAATCATTTAGTAATTGAGTATTTAAACTAATAAACGGGTTGCCCAGTATAGTAATGAATGATGGAAAGTAAATTACAATGTTTCAGTAGATACGGATGCAACCCATAACTATGTTAAGAAAACTTTAAAATTGAATATAACCAAAAAAGTAAAACCCTTACAAGTGATATCAATGCATGGTAATTCTATAATTAATACGAAACAAACTATTAAGTCTATGAATGAAGATTTAGATTTTTTTGAGATAGATGAGATAAATGGATTTGATTTGATACCAGGATGTACCGGAATAAAGAAATTGAACGCGGTTATAAATTTGAATAAGAAGACATTGGAGGTGTTAAGAAAGTCGGAAATTAGTGAAAAAAATTATGCAAATTACACTGTAGGGATAGACACGTATAGAGCAGACATCGATAGGTTAATGAAGGACAATAATGTCATAGGACCGTTACCCTTCACTACAAGGATTGAAGCTAGCATACGGACAGATACAAAGGATCCTATATGGACCAAACAATATACAAGTAATATAAATGACATAGAATTCGTAAATAAGAATATTGACAAATTATTGAAAGAGGGAATAATACAAAAAAGCTACAGCCCATACAATTCACCCATGTTAACCGTACATAAGAAAGGTATAGATGAGAGCGGAAAACCCAAAAGACCTTAGAGGATTCTTAGGACTTACTGGATACTATAGAAAATTCGTAAAAAACTATGCAGCTCTAGTTAATCCTTAACTTTACTTTAAGATAATTCTCGTACTGGAAAAAATAAAAGTAAGAACACAAAAATTAGTTTAGACCAAACGGCCATAGAAGCCATAAATAAACTGCTTAAAGGAGCAGGTGGAATTATATCTGCCAAATTATGAGAAAGGTTTTGAACTCACTACAGACGCTTCCAATAAAGCCATTGGAGCTGGGTTGAGTCAAAATAAAAATCCAATTTATTTTTTATCACGCATACTCAGTACCACAGAACAAAATTATAGTACCAACGAGAAAGAGTTACTCGTTACGAACTTACATATACTGCATAGCCGACTTAACCATATATACCAACCATCAATCGCTTACTTACGCCATATCGGATAAGAATCTGAATCATAAACTAAAGAGATGGAAAAATAATATCGAAGATTATGGAGCAAAAGTCGTGTATTCGAGTAAACCAGGCGCACAGAATGTTGTAGCTGACGCCTTGTCACGACAAATAATCAACACATCTTCTGTAGGTACTGTACACTCATCTGATAGTTCATACAACGACATAATCAAAGCAGTACGCCAACCGCTAACTGCCTACGGTATCCAAATAGAATTGATAACAAATACACAAAAGAAGGAGACACCAAAATAACAACCATAACTAACAGGAAATATATTCTAACTAGAACCGACGATGCTTATTTATTTGACGAATTCACATTTTTATTCTACGTAACTAATTGACAAAAACTTACCTCATCATACGAATAAATATTTAATAAGAACTAAAAATCCTATCATTGTAAACTATTTAAAATCACACCACTTAGAACTAAGCATGCAAACACTTTCACCGATAAGGAAATTGCCCTTTGTAACAATATTTACACTAGAGTGAATAACTGTAAAAATTATTTAGGCAAGAACAAGGAACTAACATTAATTCGGTATAAATCGGGACGATTTAATTTAGGAAGGGGAGAGTTAAGAATAAAATCATTCATTCACAAATAATAAATAAAAATAGTTAAGTAAATTCTAAGTATAATCACGCAGGGCTGAACAAATCCAAACATATTTTAAGAATACCAAAAGATGAACATATATACTTTCAGAATAACAAGAGATAAACATGTTTTTCCTAACCAGCAAACAAAGAAACAAATATATAATTATACATACAAGTCGTGTACCTAAAACAGTGAGATGAGGTATAAGTATGTATAAATACGACTGCCAAATATGTTGATATGTATTTGAATAAAAAAGTGTCCTTGAATATTTTATATGTTTAAAAAAAGATTAGTATCTCTAAAATTACCCAAAAAAATATAATTTTTATTTTATTCAAAAGTCGCCATTTTAAAGTTGATCAAATGGTTTTTATCTAACTTCTTAAATTTTTTCACTAAGAGAGATGTTGTTAAAATATTACATTTGATATGGTTTTAGACTGCCTTAAGTGATAGGTCCTCCATTTGTTGAAGGACTTCAAGACGCAAATTAGAAGAGGAGCTCAGTCAAACAAACAACAAATGGTATAAATATAAGTTAATGGCACATACTCTGAAATTGGGCTCCAAAACTGGCGACGTATAAATACGTAAATATTCATACGACAGCAATACTCAATGTTGCGTAAGCATGCGACCAAGAAATAGGTCGCTATCCCACGGTTATACGACACCACATGCGCAACTATTCAATAGCTGACCGTGCATTATCATTCTTGGGACCAACAGAAGTCACCTGTCAACCAACGTGACTTCGTAAAATAAGTAGAAGTAAGAAACATATTTTAGATTAGTTATTAATTTGCTTTGAGTAAATAAAGAAGCTTCTGATTCCAAAAAAATATTATTTTTTTTTTTTTAGTTTTTTAATATAGAAACCAATAACTGGCGCCCAAACGGCCCAGTCGCGTTAAGTTCACCGCAAGTAGTAAAAGGCCCTCAAGTAGTGCCTCGCGATTCGCACAATAAATAAATGGCTCTAAAGAAGCGCCCCAATGCAACGGATATTCTAGCGGAGAACTAGTGGCCCTAAAGAAGCGCCCCAACGCACTGTACAAGAACCTTAAATACGGTGGTAAAGCTCGGAGGAACACAACCACCAACCTGTAAAATAAGCCAGCGAGGACTACCAATATTAGCGATATGCAAAGAGGATTAACAGCTTCGTTAGCCGCGGGACTAGCAAAATTTTCTTCTAATTTTTAAGAAAAAGTAGAATATTTTAATACAGCGCAAATCTAATAATTAAAAATTTGAATTGCAAGTGAAACTTTAACTAATGAAATTAAAGTAGTTAATTTTAATTTAGGAAAGAAAAGAAAAAATATACTATTTTAAGTAGAAATTCTAACAGCTAGTAAAATATTTTCCCTTTTTTCAAAAGTGAAGATCTAACTTCTTTTGTGATTAATTTATTATTACATGAACAAGAGGCTCGTACAGCCTGTAAAATAAAAATAATCTTTAGGACAATAATGAAACAACTCTGCGATTCACCACAAAAGGGACCCTCCAGAGATTGTTAAATTAAAATAGTTAGCGAAAAAGTATAAAATAAAATAAATTAAAATGGCTCAAAATAATTTAATAAGACCCTCTATGCTAGGCAACATTGACACATCCCCGGCAGGACCACCACCGCCACCACAATCCCCTGACGTCCCTATCCAACAATTAGCTAATCCAACTCTTGAAATCAGGAACATTATAAAGGACTTAATGAAAGAAATATTAGCTACGGACGAAAACAGAATAATTCGGGATACTATGCACCCAACTCAACAGCCTATGGCCGAACAATGATCGAGGATCGATTTAGGAATAACCTCTCTGACATGGACAAGATACCTGACGTGGTTAGATCCTTGCGAGAGTTTGGTGGAAACCCAGCTGAGTTCAGCAGCTGGAAGAAAAGTGTTGAACGAATATTAAAGATGTATAAGCCATGCGCAGGCTCACCGAAATATTTCGGCATCCTCAATTTAATTCGTAATAAAATTGTAGGCAGTGCTGACGCGGCACTAGAATCCTGCAATACCCCGCTTAACTGGAAGGCTATCTCTCGATGCCTTACCATGCAATATGCTGATAAAAGAGATCTTAGCACACTTGAATATCAGATGACTTGCTTTATACAAGGTCGGAAATCCGTGCAAGAATTTTATGGTGAGATTTACTCACACCTCTCACTTATATTAAATAAAATACCCTGCATGGAAATCAGCGAAGAGTGCATGCGTATCCTCGCACACACATACCGCGACAAGGCGCTAGACACCTTTGTCAAAGGACTAGCAGGCGATGTATCGAGACTTCTCGGAGTGAGAGAGCCGGCTGATCTGCCTGAAGCATTACATTTATGCATCAAATTAGAAAATTAAAATTTCAGGGCAGCACATGCCAACAGCCAACAATACGGCTTGCCTAAACGGCCCACATTACCACCACCAATTTTGGAGATGCCATGCAACGACCCGCATTTCCACCCAGAAAGAACCAAAATCAGACATTCTACCCGCATCTTGCCCATCTACCTCAAGTAATTCCTACCTTTACCCGATCTTCCCAATTACCCCAATACCAACAATTCCCCCAACACCAACAATACTCAAAGAATTCGAACATTCAAAACCCCAATTATGTTCTGCAACATCCCCCTAGACCCAACCAGTTCAACAATCCTCCACCAAGACCCACCCAACCAAAACCCTCAGTCCCAATGGACATAATAAATAACATAGAAACAACGGATACAGGCGTAGGACAGCAACCTGACGAACCAGATGAACAGACATTCCAGGACTTTTACAACCAATATACTGCACACGATAACAACTCCCTTGACAGCCCCCCTGAAGAAAACTCATACGAATTCTCCGACATTCATTTTTTAGGCTAACAAATTCTACGCTACCATATTTCCAATGCAAGGACAGTAGCGGGAAAATTCTAAATTTTTTAATTGGCACAGGTTCGAATAAAAATTACATTCAACCAAACCTCGCGTTTCCTACGAGGAAATTTTTTATGCAACCTCAGTGGGAGGAAACGTTAAGATAACCCACCATACCTTTATTAACCTCTTCGGATTAGAAGACGAAAACCTTAAATTTTTCATATTACCCACACTTAAATCCTTTCACAGCATTCTCGGTAATGACAGCCTAAAACAATTAGAAGCCGTAATTTTTACTTCAAAAAATCACATGCTAATAAAAAACAATAGGAAAATAACCATTAAACAACAAAAATCAAAATCAGTAAACAATATCGAAATAAGGTCAGACAAGAAAATTCCGAAATTTATGCTTTCATACCCAGAACTTTTTTCTGATCCGGATGAACAACTAACATACACTATCGCGGTAAAAGCCGAAATAAGAACTACAAACCAAGATCCGGTATATTCCAGATACTACCCATACCCAATGTCAATATCAAAATTACTTGAAGACGGAATAATTAGACCTTCACGATCCCCATACAATTCTCCCATTTGGATAGTGCCAAAGAAAGCAGACACATCTGGCACAAAAAAATACAGAATGGTAATAGATTACCGCAAATTAAATTCAATCACAATACCCGACCGCTACCCAATCCCCAGACATTAACGAAGTACTTTCACAACTCGGAAAGAACAAATTCTTTAAAGTTCTCGACTTGAAAAGTGGCTTTCATCAGATTCCCCTAGTTGAATCCGATATCGCGAAGACAGCTTTTTCAGTCAACAATGGTAAATACGAATTTACCCGACTACCCTTCGGCCTTAAAAATGCGCCATCCACATTCAAACGAGCATTAGATGATATTCTTAGAGACTACATCGGCAAAATATGCTTTGTCTATATAGACGACATTATAATTTTCGGAAAAGACGAAGACTCTCACTTGAAAAACGTGGAAATAATTTTCAGGACCGTATAAGATGCTAATATGAAAATTCAACTTGATAAATGTGAATTTCTCAAAGAAGAGGTCGAGTTTTTGGGATTTGTTGTCTCCAAAAATGGAATAAAAACAAATCTAGCAAAAGTGGAAGCAATACTAGAGGAATATAATTATGAATACGAACCGGGCAGTAACAATATTGTCGCAGACGCACTTTCTCGACCACCACAACAAATAAACTCCTTGTCTGCAACCCAACATAGTGACGAAAATTCAACCCAAAATTTAATACTGTATACAGACGCACCTATCAATGCATTTAAGAACCAAATTTTTATTTCTACTGGCGAAACCTATTCATACCAATTTAAATTACCCTTTCCCACCTACCATAGACATATTATTGTTGAAAGAGACTTTACAGAAGAAAGTCTTACCCCATTGCTGAAAAGGTACCTGAACCCTACAGTAACAAATTACATAAAAACCGAAGACAACATCTTAGGGAAGATACAAACAATTTACCAAATCCATTTTAGCCGGTACAAAGTACGTTATAACCGAAAATTCATTAGAGATGTTACAAACGAATCAGAACAGGAAACGGAAATCATCAACAAGCATAATAGAGCTCATCGCAATCCCACAGAAAATAAAGCCCAACTCTTAGAGAGATGTTACTTCCCACAAATGAACGCCAAAATAAAACGAATTACAAAACAGTGCAAAATTTGCTTAGAAAATAAATATGAGAGACTTACAGTAAATCCTATCCTGAAACGAACTCACATTCCTAATTACTCAGGTCATATCGTTCATTTAGACTTATACTATACTAACAACAAAGCAGTGCTAACGGCAATAGATAAATTTTACAAATACGCACAAGCAAAAATTGTGCGCTCCAGAGCAACGGAAGACATAAATACCCATTTAAGAAGTCTCTTAACAACATTCGGAATCCCAGAAAATATCGTTATGGACAACGAAAAATCCCTAAACGCATCCACTACAATCTTTATGCTAGAAAACGAATACGGCATTGAAATATTTAAAACTCCTCCATACAAAAGTTCTATAAACGGACAAATAGAACGATTTCATTCCACACTTACCGAAGTGATACGTTGCACTAAAGCAGAAAACACCCACAGCGACTTTAAGGACCTCCTCCATATAGCCATATTCAAGTATAACTATTCCATTCAGTCCACTACCAAACGTAAACCTGTAGAAGTATTTTTCGGAAGAACAATAGGACCAAGCCCAATGACATTGGACAGAGAAGAAAATGTCCAAAATCTTAAAAATAAACAAGAAAAAGACTTACGAGTCCATAATAAAGATAGGACAGAGTTTAGGGCATACAACAATAACGACGTTATTTATGTGAAAATAGATAAAAGACTAGGAAACAAATTGACACCCCAATATAAAAAAGAAATAGTACTAGAAGACCAAGGCAACACAATTTTGGTACAATCTGGCCGCACCGTTCACAAAAGCCATATTAAAAAGTAAAATCACACTCTTCTTTTACAGGACCCTATTTGCTCCTGCAATGCGGAAAACCAAATTTTGGACTATACGACTAGTCCCATAGTAACGATAGAGACAGGAACCGCGAAGGTTCAAACCGGAACATATCGACTGATACACACTATTGACCTCGACCAGTATGACTTCTTTCTCAATAACATACACACCACAATAGAACATTACATAACTAGGAAAAGCCGAAGTTACCAATTCTTTTCCTATTCCAGCTGAAACCCAGGAAAGCCAAAAGAGCAATTGAACCACTTGGCACAGCCTGGAAATGGCTTGCTGGATCCCCTGACCATGAAGATTTTAAAATACTAAACGATAAAATAAATAATATAATAAGTGTCACCTGATGTGGCAACGCTGCCATAAGCTTACAAAATACATCCCTGTGGACGTCCGTCCAGTTGAGCGTAGTACCCGTTACCGGCACCACCCGAAGTTTGATAATATATTGAAATAATTGAAATACGGTCTTGGTTATACAAATATTCAACGAAATCGATGTATGTATGTGACGACCGAACACGTCGGCCTTTAAATCACAGAATCCGAAACCGAAAGTGAAGTGAACGAAGAAAAATACTTCTAACCGAAAAAGTCCGCAAAAATTCGAAGTCGCAAATTGGTCCGAAGCAAAATGCCATTACGCAGCCGAAAAGTATGTGATTTAAAAAAGATGTGCCGTGATGCTGGTTTACCAGTAACGGGTAACAAAAATCAACTAATTGAACGGTTGATGGAAAACAATGTATCCGAAAGCGAAAGTGATACTCAAAGTGTTGTAATGCAGCGCTTATCGTCTTTAGAAAAAACTATTTCGGACTTAGTGCTACAACAAAAACAAAATACAACGACATCAAATAATTTTGTACCACCAATATCGTCTTCACCGGTAAATGTTATTGGTAATATGGAAAAGTCTGCTCTAATCGTAACGAGTACATATACCGTGATGCATCCACAAGTATTACCGAACGCATACAATAGTCAACATTCGCTGTGGACAATCGCTCAAGAGCCCAGCAATGTTAATTTTGCCGAATTTTCTCAATCGGGACACGTCGCGTTTGTGCCGCAATCAAATGCATATGTTTCGCACGCTTGTATGCAAGCACCACCGACTTTCGCGCCACCGACATTTGTGCCACCAGTGACATCCGCGCCGTATGCAACGTACCAGAATCCATCAGTACCGTACACATTCGATTACGTTCGCGCGCCGCCGGTAGTACCGAATTATCACAATCCATACGAGAATGTGCGCGATATTGTTGAACTTTTACCCGTTTTTGACCCATCGTCCGATCGTTCGTTAACATCAAAACAATTCGTAAAACGCGTTGAAAATCTGAGAAGTGTATATGGGTGGAGAGAAAACACACTTTTGTTTGCCGTACAGCAAAAGATGCGGGGATCAGCAAAATATTGGGTTGATTCTCTGCAAGACGTGTTTCTTTCGTGGACAGAATTCGTTCATAAATTTCTGCTAAACTTTCCGTGCATCGTAAATGAAGCCGATGTGCATCTTAAGATGGCACAAACGAAACGGCAAAACAATGAGTCCGCTCAAGAGTTTTATTACCGCATGCTTGCCTTAGGTTCAAAAGGTGGGTTATCCGACTCGAGTATTGCGCGCCATATTATAAACGGCATTAATGATTCAGACTTACGTAAGAAAATTTCTAATAACTATACGCATTGTCAAGATTTACTAAGTGACATTATAAACTTTAATATTTATAACGAAGTGAAAACCGCGCCACCTAAAATGGTATTCAAAACAAACGCGTCGATAGAAAAACCGCCGAATCGAAAGTTTCCGGTTACAGAAAATCAAAAGCCACAAACACCGTTACCTCTCGAAAAAGTTAAGTGCTATAACTGCTTTAAATTTGGACATTATTCCGTAAATTGTGCCGAGCCACAACGTAAGCCGCGTTGTGAAAAGTGCCAACGCACAACGCATAAAACCGCAGACTGTAATGTAAAAACTGAAAACCGCATTAATATAATTGATCAGCGCGCATGTGATGATAAAATAGTTAAAACAATCAAAGTGAACGGTATAGAAACTCTAGCATTTGTGGACCCTGGTAGTAGTCGTACACTTATTCGTAAAACATTCGCGCGTAAAATCGGAGACGTGCGTGAGCAACTCACAATATTGGAAGGGTTCGCGGGCGGACAATATGCTAGTACCGAAATTGTAAGTGCGATAATAGAAATTGACGGCAATAGTAATCCAACTATTATGCCTGTCATTGACGATGATTTCTTGTGTGAAGCCGTATTGTTAGGACGAGACGTATTGTGCCGCGCGGGTAATCGCTTGGTTATTGAACAAGATCAGTGCCGCATAGAAGACATAAATAAAATTGACGTTACAAATGATTTAAGTGTAATTGATCGCCAGAGCTTGCAACAACTACTAACACAACACGCTGATGTTTTTGCAAGAAATTTATCTGAAATTGGTAAGTGTGATGTTGCAAAAATGAGTATCGAATTAAACATTAACATACCAATTTGCCTTAAGCCGTACCGTATTCCGTTCGCTAAACGCGCGATCGTCTCCGAATTCGTATCTGAATTATTGAGCAACAATATAATTCGACCGAGTGAGTCACCTTACGCCGCGCCAGTTGTTCTCGTCGAAAAAAAGAATGGCGAACATCGCTTATGTGTCTAAACAAAGTTACTATAAAAAGACCTTATCCCATGCCGATCATGGAAGAACAGTTCGCGCAACTTGCCGGAAATAATTTTTTTACAACGCTTGATCTACGTACCGGGTATCATCAAATTGAAATAGATGAATCCTCAAAAAAATATACCGCTTTCGTAACTACTGACGGCCACTACGAATACAACCGCATGCCGTTCGGTCTGGTAAACGCGCCCGCTGTATTCCAATGTATGATGGATAAAATTATTGCACAAATGCCGCGCGGTAAAGTGTTAGCATGTTTGGATGACGTTATTATTCCAAGTAAAACTATTGACGAAGGACTTAAGCGACTCGAAAAATTTCTAAAAATATTAAAACGTTATGGACTTACATTGCGCATGGACAAATGTAAATTTCTTAAAAATGAAATTAAGCATTTGGGCCATGTAATTAATAGAAACGGCGTTAGGTAAACGTAAAGTAGCCGCGATCGCAGATTTTCCGCCGCGTAAAAACGTCACAGAGGTCCGAAGACTTCTGGGTCTTACTGGATTTTTCCGAAAATTCGTCCCTAACTATTCGATCATAGTCAAACCAATAACGCAGCTGCTGCGTAAAGAAGAACAACAAAAGTTTGTGTGGGGCGAAGCGCAGCAACGATCGTTTACTGAGTTAATACAAAAACTGTGCAATGAACCACTTCTTGCGCTCTACGAATCGTCCGCTCAGCATGAGGTGCATACCGATGCGTCTAGTGTTGGGCTGGCAGGAGTTATGCTGCAATCATCTGATGGCAAAAAGTGGCAACCAGTGTTCTATTATAGCCGACATTGCACTGACGCAGAAAGCCGCTACCATAGCTACGCCCTAGAAGCGCTCGCCGCTGTCGAAACGCTGGACCGCTTCCGCATATATTTACTCGGGAAACCGTTCCGCCTCGTAACCGATTGCTCCGCGTTCGCAAAAATTAAAGAAAATAAGGAACTTAAGCCGAATATTGCACGTTGGTGGCTCAGGCTACTCGAATTTGATTTTGAGTGTATCCACCGCCAGGGAAGCTCGTTATACCACGTGGACGCGCTCAGTCGTATGCCGGTAGAAAAACCAAAAGAAATAGAACCAGCCGGTTTCGTACTTACAGTGACCGCAGATCAGCGCGACTGGCTTTTAACAATGCAACTGCAAGACACCGCGCTCCGTGAAATAATACAAATTCTTAATGGTGAATTAAAATCCGAACGTGAAAAACAATTGAGTACCGAGTATCAACTAAAAAATCAGAGACTCTATAAAAAACTACCAAGCGCGCTAGCGTTTGTCGTTCCGAAAGCAGTGCGCTGGCGGGTTGTTAAATCGTGTCACGATGACGCGGGACATCCCGCGCTTGAAAAGACAATCGAGAGAATCAAAGCGTTTTACTGGTTCGCTAATTTACGACGCTATGTTAAAAGTTATATTTCCGCGTGCATACCGTGTTGCTACCAAAAAAATCGGCCTGGTAAAATTGAAGGTAGTATGCATTTCAGCCAAATCGATCCCATCCCGTTCCGCGTTATCCATATCGATCACATGGGACCATTCATTCGCAGTAAACGTGGCAACTCGTACGGTCTCGCGGTATCTGATGCGTTTTCAAAATTCTTAATTGTGAAAGCCGTGCGCGATACCAAAACAGCACCCGTAATGAACACTCTCAACGAAATATCGAGCTATTTTGGCTTACCAAATTAAATCGTAAGCGATAGAGGAACCGCATTTACGTCTAAAGCGTTCGAGAATTACTGTGACGAAAACGGAATACATCACACCAAAACTGCTGTACGTACCCCGCGCGCTGACGGCCAAGTTGAGCGCGCCAACCAAATTATTCTCAATTTTCTCCGAACGACCACGGAAAACCCCAAAGACTGGGATGTAAAAATTAAAGATCTTCAATGGACAATTAACTCGCAAAAAAATTCAACTACGGGTTTCTGTCCAAATGAGCTCGTATTTGATTTTAAATTACGCGACACTATCCAAAATCGTCTGCTAGCTGCAATTCAGGATGATTTGTCGGATTCCAATAATACGTTACCAATAGAAGAGAGGCGTGAGCAAGCCGTTACTAACATAAACGACGAACGCGCTAAATGGAAATTGCGATTTGACAAACGACATGCCAAACCGTCAACATACAACGATAACGACCTTGTCGTAATTGAAAATGAACTGTCCGCTGTTGGTGAATCCCGCAAATTAGAACCGAGATATCGTGGTCCGTACATTATATCCAAGGTTCTCGGCAACGATCGATATCTTATCGAAGACATACAGACACAGGTATGCAAATCACGAAGAAGAAATTTTGCTCAGTTTACACATCAGACAAAATAAAACGTTGGTGCAGTAGTGCACCTGAACTTGACGACGATGATTCCGACCATGAAATCGAGGGCGATTTACCTGCAGGAGTGGCCGAGCTGTCACCTGATGTGGCAACGCTGCCATAAGCTTACAAAATACATCCCTGTGGACGTCCGTCCAGTTGAGCGTAGTATATGAGATATATATAGCATTAAAAGTGTAGTCGTGTTTATATTGTTAAAAGTTGGCTATAGTGACTGAGGTACATCGTGGGCATATGACATAAGTAACAATAACCACCATGTAGTAATAAATAAATCTATTTTAGAAACAATAAATAACTTAACTGATCTTTCAAATACAATTTTAAGCGAAATGAAATCGGGCGATGCTCTTAAATTAGAAATAGAAAAAAATATTGAAAGAAAATTGAAATTCATTAAAGAAGATTTAATAAACATAGATCACTCAATGGGCAAAAGCAGGAATTGTAAACTCATTTATATTATCTAACGAAGAATTAATTGTAATTGAAGAAACATTAGAAAACCAAAATATGCCTTATATAAATTTAATCGAAACAGTTGAATTTAGTGATGTTAAAATTGCATCAAATTTATCTTCCATTGTTTATATTGTAAAATTTACCTTAACAAGCAAAGAATCTTGTAAATTAATAAAGGTCAAAGCTGTTAAACAAGGTAATAAAGCAATCAAGTTTGAATATGAGAATTTAATAATTTGTAACAAAGAAACATTTGGTGTAAGAGATAGTTGTAAGAATATAAATAACTTAATTTTATGTAAGCAAAATAGCATAAAAGAAGTCACGTTGACCACCTGCATAACAACCCTTTTAAAATGATATTCATCTAACTGCACCCTAATAAACAGTCACCATATGCCCACGATAGAAGAAATAATGCCCGGATTATTACTTATCAATAGTTACAATGGGCCCTTAAAAAGAGATACGATAATTCAAGCTTATCAATTGAAGGCAAACATTTTGTTAATAAAAATCAACTGTTTGCAAAGCCGTTGCCAGCAATCGAGGAAGTTCTTTCTTTGCAATATTTGAAAGAGTTCAATATAGCGAACATCCAAAAAATAGACGATGTCAACTTGAAATACAAAATAAGCATTTTCACATGCTCTTCGATAATCACGCTATCACTGATTATCCTATTGGCCACCATTATCGCAAAAAAATTAAACTCTAGGAAGAAAATGAGAATTAACATTCAAGTCAATACTAGCAGTTCAAAGGAAACCCCCACTGTACCTACAAATGAAATGCCATCCAACGAGAACGCTGCATACTTTAAAGGGGGAGGAGTTAATGGCACATACTCTGAAATATTCGTAAATATTCATACGACAGCAATACTCAATGTTGCGTAAGCATGCGACCAACAAATAAGTCGCTATCCCACGGGCATACGACACCACATGCGCAACTATTCAATAGCTGACCGTGCATTATCATTCTTGGGAACCAACAGAAGTCACCTGTCAACCAACGTGACTTCGTAGAATAAGTAGAAGTAAGAAACCTATTTTAGTTTAGTTATTAAGTTGCTTTGAGTAAATAAGAAAGCTTCTGATTCCAAAAAAATATAACTGACCGTGCATATCATTCTTGGGAACCAACAGAAGTCACCTGTCAACCAACGTGACTTCGTAGAATAAGTAGAAGTAAGAAACCTATTTTAGTTTAGTTATTAAGTTGCTTTGAGTAAATAAGAAAGCTTCTGCTTCCAAAAAAATATAATTTTTTTTTTAGTTTTTCAATAGAGAAACCAATAACTTATATACAGGGTTGCCCATATTCGACGGACCCATCTGGGATCCTGTATCTTTTGACAGACACGTCAGATCGCTTAATGACATACCGCATTGGAAGAGTCAGTCCAAGCAAATTTTTACCATGGAACAGTGCACGCCACGCGAGCGCTCCCAAATTGTTGAAATTTACATTCAACAAAAGAAGTCAATTGGGAAAACTCAACGTGCGTATAAAAAATTAAAAAATGTGAAAAGTGCGCCTTCCAAGAACACCATTAAACGTTTGTACGAAAGGTTTTCGACTGGTGATGCTCTTTCTAATCCAAAGAGGCCAAATCAAAACCGACAAAGGCTATCGAATGAGAATATTGCTCTTGTACGGGCCAGTGTTGAGACGTCGCCAAGGACATCCCAAAATCGCCGTTCTCAGCAGTTGGGCATTGCTCGGACCACTTTACAACGAATTATCCGCATAGATTTTCATTTATTCCCGTATAATATTCAATTGACGCAAAGATTGTTGCCTGCGGACAAGCCTCGTCGATTGGAATGGGCCCAAAGAGTCATCGAAATGGCTGAAGATGACGAGCAATTTTGGAACAAAATCATCATGTCCGATGAGGCTCCTTTCTTATTGAATGGGACGGTAAACAAACAAAATTGCCGTATGTACGCCACTGAAAATCCTCACGAAATTCAAGAGGTACCTCTTTACGACGAAAAATCTTTGTTTGGTGCGGCGTTAGTGCGAAAACGATTATTGGGCCGTTTTTCTTCGAAAATGAAGATGGTGAACCTGCTACCGTCAATCAGGTGCGTTATCGCGATATGATAACCCTTTTTGTGATGCCAATTATTCGTCGAAAGCGTATGAGGTAGTTCTGGTTTCAACAAGACGGCGCTCCACCACACACAGCTCGCACCACAACCGATTTTTTGAAGAAATTGTTTCCTCGTCGTTTGATGTCGAAAAATGGCGATTTTGACTGGCCACCACGTTCGCCCGATTTAACGCCACCTGACTTCTTCTTGTGGGGATATTTAAAATCAAAGCCAAAGACCATAGAAGAGCTCAAGAACAACATCCGTGGGGAAATAACCGCTATTCCAGCCGAAATGTTAGCTAAAGCTATGGAAAATGCTGCAAAACGGGCACAATACGCCGTACAGGCTCAAGGCGGCCATTTGAGAGATATCATATACAAAAGATGATGTCAACAAATCTGCTATAATCGAATAAAATGATTATTATCGTGAACATCCTTTTCGTTAATCCGAACAAAACAACCATAGTCTTGTTCACGAGAAAACTGAAATTGGATGGACTCAGTCTTCCAACACTGAAAGGTGTGACACTAGGTCTTTCTAACGAAATTAAAT
Source organism: Anastrepha obliqua (assembly GCF_027943255.1). Classification (NCBI taxonomy): domain Eukaryota; kingdom Metazoa; phylum Arthropoda; class Insecta; order Diptera; family Tephritidae; genus Anastrepha; species Anastrepha obliqua. The sequence continues at coordinate 62,259,587 of NC_072897.1, forward strand.
TTCTAGGAGTAATCTTGGATAAGAAGCTGACATGAGAGACACACGTTTCACTGAAGGTGAATCGTGCATTGAAGATTTTTCAGCAATGCCGTACAGCCTTTGGCAAAACCTGGGGTCTGAAACCTGCTGTGGTCCTATGGATATACACAGCACTTATCAGACCAATCATCACTTACGCTTCTGTGGTCTGGTGGCGACGGAGCATGGTTAAGTCCACAATCCGGGAACTATATAGGCTGCAAAGAAGTGTATGTTTATGCATCACGGGTGCCATGAGTACAACCTCTGGTGATGCCCTAAATGCTATGCTTGATTTGCTCCCCCTGGATCTTAAGATACAACAGGAAGCAATAAAAGCAATGTGTAGACTCCATAAATATGGTTTCTGGCACGAAGATGGAACTTCGGGACACAGAGAAATCTTTAAGTTGATGTCGGAGCAGTATCCACTGTTTTTGGCACCTAAAGATGACCTGATACCCACAGTTTCATTTGGAAGGAAATTTGATGTCACGCAATGGAGCAATCCAGAATGCATGCAGTGAGGTTTGACGGATATTTTCTTTACCGATGGGTCCAAGAATGAAATAGGGTCTGGAGCCGGATGGTACTTAAACGATAGTAATAAGTATCACTATACTATGGGGTGAATGGCAACTGTTTTCCAAACAGAAGTTTTTGCCATCCTGAAAGTAGCCGAATGGATAATCGAGAGAAGATGGAGCGGGAAACAGATTGGAGTCTTCAGTGACAGTCAGGCTGCATTGAAGGCCCTGGAGAACGCGAAGCAAACCTCAAAGATTGTTCAAGAATGTAAGAAGAAGCTCAATTCTGTCGCAAGACAAAACAGGTTTGTACTTATATGGGTTCCGGGGCACTCCAGTGTTCAAGGAAACGAAATCGCCGACGAATTGGCCAACCGTGGGTCAGCGGTGCCCCCACAGGGGCCAGAGCCAATAATCGGAATCAGTTCCGCAGGAATCAAGAATTGGAGCAGCAATTATGTATGCAATCTACATAAAGAGCGATGGTCCGGTCTGGAACGCTGCAGAACTGCAAAGTGTTTTGTGACAAGTCCGAACAGAAAACTGTCAAACTTTCTACTAAAACTTAGAAGGAAAGACATTCGGTTATTGGTCGGCATCATTACAGGACACAACCCATGGGGTCAGCATATGACCACCATTGGAATCATCGAGGACCCGCTATGCCTGTCATGCTTGGAGGAGGCGGATAGCACTGAGTACTTTCTCTGTGAGTGTCCTGCCTTTGCTAGAGCACGGCTACGAGTATTGGGTTCCGATGTCATGAGAATGAGTAATTTTCTTTCTCTAAAACTGGAGGATATTTACAGATTTGCCAAAGAATCTGGAAACTTCTCACAGGACTAACTATCTCTATCTCTGTCTCTATTCTTTTCTATCTCTTTCTCTGATACTTTTCTCCTTCCCTGCTTGACTATCTACCGCCTTTCAAGAACTTTAAATACAATGGGCTCTTTAGCCTGAGTGTTTTAGGAGCCACCAAATCTCCTGGTGCTCCTTGGCTCGACCTTTTCAAATTTCATTTCAATTTCAAAAAAATTGTGTTTTTCTTTGATTTACAATAAAAAAAAACACATGGGTCCGTCGAATATGGGCAATCCAGTATATATGTATATGTACCATATGTGAAGTTGATGGCTCTTAATCAATTTCAATTGATATTAATAAAAAGAGATTTTTTATCATACCAAATTGAGGTCCGACTGAGTTCAAATGTCATGCAGTTGACTCCTTATGGACACTTGACAAAACTTTATATACCGTAAATATAAAAATTAGTTTGTATTTGTTACAATCCCCAGTAACCGGCGATGCAAATGCCTATGATTTACGTAAAGTATGTTCAAAGTAACATTACATTTACTAGAGTTATACACATTTTATAATGCATCCATTAGTAAATAGGTTGGTCGAAAGTTTGTTTCCAAATCTTTTAGAGCATTTGTAGGTGTCTGTCAATAATTTCTCTAGTTAAGCTGTTCTCAGATTTCACCTGCTGGCGCACGCTACTTATGAATATGCATTTTACCTTGAATAGAATACACTAGGGATTTCTCGATTACCCTTGCCAAATCTTCGTAAATAACGTTGATTTATCTATTATTGTATTAATTGTTTTTATATATAGTATATAGATATGAGACGTATATTTTTGAACCGTAAGATTACCTATAGAATGAATGTCAGTATTATTGAAGTTTAGGTAATGTAGCACACGAGTCACGTATGTATGTAAGTATAGGTCCTTAAATCTGTATTGCCTTTTGCATTCGTTTTGTAAACTCACCTGTTATTTGACTACATTTAAAAATTTGCTTGATAATATCTTTTGTATGTGAATTTGATAGGTTCGTAGAGGCTGTCGTAGCTGTTAATGCTGATGATGTGCTGCTACTGTCGCAATTTGCTGTTATTGATTCATTTCTTGTCGAACATTTTTGTATTGTATTGGTATTATCCGTCAAATCTGGATTAATTCTATCGACATTATCTTTGTATTTGTAATTATCATTATTACTGCCTTCAGTCAAAACTGTATCAAGTGGCTCACTTGGCGTAAAATTGGCACTTTTACGACTGTGATCATTGTCGTCACTATAATATGTCTCGTCAAATAGCTTGCAGCTAGCCGAATCGCTAGGCTTATTGAAATGCTGATGATCACTGCCTTGAACTATGCCACTTTCGCTGACACCACTTCGGCTATTAAAAAAAGTTATTTCGGTGATTGATTGTTCTGCTTTCGTGTTCTCCATAAAATTAACATGTTTTGGAGAAACTGAAGTAGTCGGCTGCTGTTTGTCCTTGGGCCGACTGTTATCATTATTGTTCATTGGTGGCTCTCCGCTTTCTTCATTACTCCTCCCATTTTCTTTCCACTCTAATTCATTACAGTTGTTATAACGCTTATTTCCAAGTGCTTGTTTCATGACATTTTGTAATCTCAGCTCTTTATATATTCTTGTAAACGTACAAAGGCGATCACTGATGACAACATCGGCGTCTTGATGCCCTACAAAATTGCTTTCCTGACTATCGTTGACATCGGCAGAGGAACATTTACTTTCATTCACTTCGGCATCGCCTGTTGGGACAATGCCATTGGGAAGCCCATCTTTTTCTGTTTTGCTTTCCACGAAGGCACCGACGTCTGTTCCGAAAGCTGCAATCACCTCCGTATCGATGTTCACTTTGACATTTGCTGTTGTGTGCTCCAAAAGATTTTTCACTTTACAGATATGTTCAACAGAAAAGGCATGTTGCTTCATATTCACTTGCGGGAGTTGGCATAAATTACAGTCACCTAATTCAAATCCAGTATTGGTATTGATGCTAGTACTGACATCCGGGACGAAACTGATATTACACTTACTGCCATAAGACTTGGTGGATTTTATCACATTTTTATGCAATATTCCACCTTCTCTGTTATATTGCGTAGCGTCCTCGTAGTTACTATCGTCGGAAATTGCGGTAAAACGTTGATTGCGAGATTTTTTATCTTTAGCGCGAGAGTTTTGGAACCAAACCTGTTAAATACATAAAAAAAGATAGTATTTATAATAACTATTTTCTCTAAATTTGTTTAACAGTAAAGTTTTTCGACCTTTACTCAGCCGAACGACTTCGTGTCATTCGTGTCTGACAGAAAGGATCTATAACTCTATAGCCTATAGTCATATTGCTCGATAGCTCTGATTTTGTAATAGTGCTTTACAACTCGTGATCTCAGTAGTAGGAGTCTTATAACTCTGCTAAATCGAAAATCGCGAGAACTCTTAACATTTTTATGATCGCTTGGATTACGAGCTATCGCGATTGTAATCTGAATTAAGACAGTTTTTTTTTTTTTTGATTTGGGTGCTTCGAATTTTTTTTAGAGTTATGCCCAAATAATTTTTTTTCCGAATATGCCAGGAATAATGTCGAAATCGGATGAAAATTCGTTTTAAGATATATAACATTAAATAGTCCTTTACTTCATAATTCCGTCCAAAATCGGGGAGGTTTCACTTATCCAATTTGTAGTGTCTTTGTTTTTTGTAGTCCAACAGAACATTTTGAAAACGAGGGAGTGAAAAAAAAGACAAATTTAAAAATTTCTATGTAAATTGGAGGATAAGCTCTAAGATAACTGATTAATTAATGGAATACAGTTTTTTTTTGTAATAGCGGTCACGAAAGGCTTCTTATTTAAACAATCTACCGTTCGGAGACAGCATATAATTGAAGGTCGCTCCATTTGTAGGACAACATCAAAATGAAGACGACAAATGGGAGGATAAGCTCAACTAAACCTTTAAAAAAGGATCTTAGCGCCATAATACATACAGTTAGAGGCTCAAGCTCTTCGAATTCAGAAATTAAAAGAAGGTAGGCCCTTGAATGAATGAATACAATTTGAGGGTAGCACTTCGACCTCATGGCTTTTGTGCCCTCTACTCATCACAGCACCGCATGCAAACCCAGTTCCTTAATAAATTTCAGATAGAGGTGGGTTGAGCTGACGGCATGTGCCTTTCGTCTTCCTTCTCAACCTTCTCTGTGCTATAGCACCACATTCAAGAACTTATTACTTACTTATTGGAATTTTCGAGAATTGATCTAAACCTAAGGAAATTGTCGAAACTTCGTTTAATTGTACCTCTCAGCGAGAACTTCGCTTGACATGGCCCTATAATTTAGTGCTAGCTAAAATCTCTTAGGTCTTCACTTCTAACCTTGTTGGTGTGCTGTCCCATAGCAAGGACGGGGTTGTCCTATTAGTAGCGGGGCCTCAGGCCCCTAACCAGTGCATCCGCTACTTCGTTCCAAACTATACCCCTAAGTCCTGTGACGCATATGAGCCGGATGCGATTGTGCGTTTCTAAGAAATTCAATTTCCCCATGCAATCAAGGACCAGTGAGGACTTAACCTCACAGGATGACAATGCTGCCTGACTGTCGTTCAGAATCGCAATTCGCTCATTCCGGAGGCATACAATTTCGCTTGGAAGAAGCTTTGAAATGTACCTATACCAGTGCAGCGTAAAATCGTGGAGTTTCCTTTAAAGTGCATGTGTACTCCAATTTACTATATCATCTAATTAGTTCAATTCTGAACTTCTTCTCAAATTTAATGACAACCCTGGGTAGATGTGTAAGTGGGAGCTGCATCACTTTTGCTTTACGAAAACCTTTTCTAGTCATTTTCAACAGGGTACGCTTGACTGATTGCTGAATAACTATGTGAAGAGATGTCAACATCGCCCCCGTGAGTCATCCGCATACTAAGCGCTGAAGTTAAGTCAGTGCTGCCTGCTCAATCGAAATAATGGCCCTCAATACGCACACGACTGCTCCAGATGATATCATTGGCCTAATTATCATGATGTGCCTCCATCTCAGGATTATTGGATTTCCCTGCTAAACGTTTGCAGATTCTGAGAGTCTTTCTTACTTTGAGCAAGGTTACGGAAAATGCATGCTTCCAGTTAGTTAAGCCAAGATACTTAACTTCGCCGACCACTCCGATAACAACTCCATCCATGCTGATTTCCCACATTCCTGGAATGACTATTTTCCTGGTGAAAGGAATGATGTCTGTTTTGGACCGATCCACCCAGCGCATCATCTCTTCGTTAGGCTTAAAGCCCTTTGCATTATGTCGGAAATAATATTCTCGAACTTGCTATAACTACAATGTCATCCGCGTATATACACATTATTAGCCTCCCCCAGGCGGACACACTTTACTTGTTTACACTTACTTACACATTTTGGCGTTGCGGTTTCAGCTAGACTTGTCTGTAGCAATCCATTTGCATATAGGTCTCTGCACGTTCCTCTCTTACTAAATCAATAAGCATGTTTTCTAATTTCACTTTATGAATGATCAAGAATACGAATCAAAAAATATTGAAGAGCGTATTTAAACTTTAATAACAGATTGTATGTATATATATATATATATATGTTATACATGTATATACATATATATGTGTTATACCCACATACACTACCTTGGAAAATTAAATTAATTATTAGCAAAGTGGAATAAAATTTATGCAATTATTTTCTGAATCGATATTTCACTTTACTGATTTTAAGTATACAATTTCAATGTCAATATACCGTATAGATATCAAGATTAAATAGTTCTTCAACTGAGATATTCCAATATGTACGTATTTATATGTTTAGTATCTAATTTGTAGTGTGTCCCATTTTCATATTACATTATTTCACTTATTACCTATCATTAAACAAATATAACCATTCTATTTTATTCAAGTTCTAGATTCACCAAATTATCAAAGAATAAGCAATTTTCATATTTAAATTTTCAAGCGCGCTACGCCAATTTTCATACTAGATTTAGGTATATTTGAGCAACGGAGTATTGGGACGAAATTTTTTTTAAGAATTTGTCAGGAGAAATATATTTTATAGATTTAATATTTCCTTTGGCTTAATGAGATGTGTCATGGATATAAACCCATATTATTCTTAACTCTTGGATCAAAATGTTTACCTTAAGAAATCGCATCCAGGCGATAAACTATTTTCTAAATTCAGCAAAGAGTTGAGACAGCAAGTTAACGTAGCAAACGTTCAGGTTTATGATCACTTCATCAACGGCAACATATTACATTACTAAAACAAAAAAGGAAAATAAAATCAAGTAAATGAAATAGAGCACTAACTCAAAATGTGACAATAACTGGAAAATAAATGGAACATTTTAACGCTAAAAAACTTAAGAGGTAAGTGTTTATTATAGTAATGTAAATTATAATCAAGAAATATTGCGACTCTTTTGTTTATGCTAATACTTATAGTAACCTATTATATATAATATATATATATATAATTGGCGCGTACACCCTTTTTGGGTATTTGGCCGAGCTCCTCCTCCTATTTTTGGTGTGCGTCTTGATGTTGTTCCACAAATGGAGGGACCCTCAGATTCAAGCCGACTCCGAACGGCAGATATTTTTATGAGGAGCTTTTTCATGGCAGAACCTATTACTGCAGCTATAATTATGGCGAAATAATTTAAAATAAAATCCGCGTTGTCTCTAAGAGTGTTTAAATAAAATCAAACCTGATACACAATATTAAACAAGAAAGAGTCTAAGTAAGGCCCTGGCTGATGACACTCTCTTAGTTCTTAAATATTATATAATAAATATATTATATTAATATACCCAATAGTAATGAATATAATAAAAAAATACTTTTTTATTCGACTCCTGGACGAAGTCCATCCGCGTTATTTCATTAGGAGGCATATAATTTATTTCCCCCTCAAGCTTGTCTAGAGGACAATGCAACTCAATTGATGGATCAAGTGGAGTATAAAATAAAAAAGTCCGTTTTCAATAGCAAGAAGGCCTAAGGCAGATAAGCGTACAATAAATTTGGACCGAAGCCAAAGACAGACCTTCAAAGGTACTAGAATCACCCCAGGACAAACTTTTAAAATAGGAGACTCAAGGGAGTGAATGTGTGACACCACAGGATGCCGAATTTAAATGTTCAGATCGCGTGAATATTAAATCGATTGCGAAGAAACGAGGTGCCCTTGAGACTAGTCCTTTGGACAGCAGTCCTGCTAAAAAAATGCAAAGCAAAGTATAAGATCTGCCTGAACCCATGATCAAGTATTTAAAATAATAATACTTATTTAAATGGAAACCTAGCGTTTGCGCACAAATAATATAATAAGACATATCCCGAAGGTCATGTCATGATTTTCTTGGAATGTTATGCTTTACTTACTTGTACTACGCGTTTTTTCAGGTTTACTTTTTTTGCGATTTCCTCAAGCATTTTTCGACTCGGATTTGATTCATTTTGGTAGCATTCATATAAAAAATTTAGTTGCTCTGGCAGTATTGTAGTTCGTAGTCGCTTGCTTTGTTGTTTTTCGGCAATACCAGCTCCTGGCTTTGCTGATGATGGTCCAACAACTGATGAATTATTGTTTGAATTTGGCGACGATGATGGTGTTTCAGAAAATAGCATTTTATCCATCGCTGTCGCACCGCTACTGCCGTCAGTATCCGTTTGTACCAGGTTGTCACTGTTATGTTGAGTCGTTTGTGTAGGTGTTTCAATTGTGTTAGCATCAAGAAAATCCTTTAAATTGTGTATATATGTCTCGACGTTGCTGGTTGCTGATAGAGTTGTTGTAGCTTTTTTTGTTAGTGGCACTGTCGACTGAGTTGCCAAAGATGATGCTTTACGCTTTGTATGATTAGACTTTTGATTTTTCCCAAATTTTCCACTGTCTTTACTCACATCCTTACGCTTATGGTCCTCATCCACATAAGTGAATTTAACTTGCTGCTGCGATAGTAGATTCGCTTCAGGATTGATCCCGCCTGAAATCTCCATTGTGCTTGTAGCCTCGTGAAAATTGCCTCTCCTTCCTTTAATGGTATTTTTTGTCGATTTCCGTTTCTTATAGCTCAAATTACTTTCGATTTTCCTATTATTGTCGTCATTATGATCAGTAGCACAACTATCAGCGTCGTCAACTTCCTTACCATTACTATTTCTGTCGTTATCGTCATTGTTATCTTCGCCATCTGAAAGCCCTATATTGCTACTCAGTACCTCTAGGGAGTTTTTTGTTAAGTTGGAATCTAACATAACAAAGCCACCCTTAGATGTATTTGTTTCTCGACTATTTGAAGATAGGTTATTTATATGTTGGTACTGTGCTGTTAATGAATGCGACGCAGACGTGTGGTCATTTATTCGTGGGTTCGAGGCATCTAACTGAAAAAACTTTTTTGATTCATTCAGTTGATAATATTGCAATAGGAAATCTATATGGGGTTTGTTCTCTGATTCAAAAGCACCTGAAATAGATTGCATTGCCCCCATTTGTTGTTTACGTTCATTTTTTTGATAGTACTGGTATAAAAAATCATAATTGCTTCGCTTCCGCAACTCGCATTGGTGATAAAAATTTGCGAGAAACTCCATCTCTAACTCTGGCTCGTGTGCTTGCTGCTGTTGCGATTGAAATTGTTGCTTTAGTTCTTTACTACTTTCGTTCTGCATGAAATACTGGTACAAAAAATCATATTTCCTTGGGGTTGAAAAAGGTAATGACATTGGATTAGTATCGATATCACCAGTGCCGCCAATCGATGACACATCATCCGTTATAGAAGATGTTTCGGAACATTTACGCTTTTTCGCCGACGGTTGGCCCTGTTGCTGTAGCAATTGTTGTTGCTGCTGTTGGTGGGTAGCATTTGCTGCTGCTACCTGTTGTAAACTCTGCAATATACTGCCAAATGTGCCATATGTGTCTGGCATACTCGAAAGCTGGGATGTAAACAAACCGGGGTTCATTAAATGAAGCAACTGATGTTCCCGAAAATGTTCATAGAACCCGAAATGTATCTTACATTTTTCGCATTCAAATTTCGACTTGTGAGCTTGACCCTGCGGTGACAACTCAGTGCTATCGTTCCGCTCTCGTTGGGATTGCGGCGGTGTGGGAGTAGTGGATGGACTAAAATCGGTAATGGACATTGACGATTTTCCAAATAAATGCTGCGGTGATGTGTTGTGCAACACATTTAATCCAGTAGATATCACGCAGGGTGAAATACTGGAATCAGTAGCACTATTTGTTAAATTATGGCTCGTTGTAACGGCAGATCCGTGTTGTTGATGATGTAATTGAGCAACCGCATTGCCACTATTTATGTCAATGGAAGAATTTGAGTCTTCAGAACTGAGATTTTGTGCGATTTGTGCAGCGGCTATTTGCGCCTTGGCCGATTTTTTATTGTTTTCTTCTTTGAAGCAGTGATTCTTTTGGTGACGTATCAGTTCATAGTATCGCTGGAATGCCAAGTTACACTTCTTGCAAGCGTAGTTTATATTGTGTTTTTTCTCCTCTGTTTCGTAAAGGGAATTGTTTGGCTGGTTCTCATAAATCTTTCGCTGTTTTTGGCGGGCATTCTAAATAATACGAATTTAATTAGGTTATGGATTACATAGGTGTAGAGTAAGTAAGTAGAGTGTTTCGCGTAATATTTGTACGTGATAGAGGTAATACGTTCATATATTAAATTACTTTCTTGGGTCTATGTACTCATACTTATACCCATTTGTCGATTTTTTTTCGAATTTTTAGGCTTAAACTTTGATCAGCTTGAAAACTCTGTGTTTGACTTTATAAAATATTCATCACATATATACTACATTTATGATGTGATGGAACTAAACAATGTACATACAATGTTAACTGCTGGCAAGTTATTTAATTGAGCTTATTGCTTCCTACAAATGGGCAAACTTAGCTTGAAAGTGGATTCCGTTATAGCGTAAGTTGTTTAAATGCAAGATGTAGCTGGGCAAAACAGAATTGATATCGTTTTTTGGGGTAATGCCTCGGATAAGCCATAAACTCATCAACTATTTATCCTATTTCTTTATGCTACGATGAAAATCAAAATAATGTCTTACCTGAAACCAGACAACAATAACACGAGGGGAAAGCAACAAAAGCTTGCTTAAATACTCCAAATCACTATCCTTTGGATAAGAGTTATTCTCAAAGAATTCCTGTAGTACCTTGATTTGATAGTCCGTGAAGCGTGTACGATTTGCTCGCTTCCCGCTGGATGTAGACGACGCATTCGATGAATTCGAGTTCGTATCAAACTGTGAAGATGGAGAGTTTTTTTCGAATGACTTGCTAGTTTGGAAATTTTTTGGTGGACCCATATTATTTTCGTGTATGGTTGCAACATTTATGCTAGTAAGGTTTTGGCTAAGAGGCAAATTGTCAAGTTGTTGATTTAACAACTCATTGATGCTCGCAAAGTGTGTCGAGACGATCGAAGACGTGTTCGGTGATTGAGGTCTTGAAAGTATATCCGAACTACCGCTTTCCGATTTCGTTTCGTAGCTGTATAAATTGATATGCTGCTGTGTACCTTGGTTCGATTGTGATTGTACATGTTGCTGCTGTAACATGGATGCAACTGCTGTACCTATCATTGTATGATCTTGCATTTCAATAACTTGCTGCTGTTGGGGGTCAACTGCTGCCACGGCTGATATACGTTGTTGTCGCTGATGAAGAAGCACTGCCGACGCTGGACTTAACAAGTGTTTATCATTGCTATCTTTATGCTGCTGCTGTTGCTGGGAGTGTGGAGCGTCAATTGTGCAATGGTCCTCAACCCTCTCATTCATCGGTTCATTTTTAATATCGATTGATATCGGAGAATCGCCACATGTGCTTGGAATAGTAGCGGCATTAGATTCATTTTCGGTATCTTGACCTTTTGTTTCGGATATTTTATGCTGCTGCTGTTCCTGCTGTTTCGTAAGGTTGAACTATATAAAGAGATGCCAAGTGAAAAATATTTAATTTTCATTGGTGTAGAGTGTGAACAAATGAGTATGATTTTAACAGTATTAAATATGCATGTACTGCTAATTGTAATACTTGCCGAAGCCAGATTCAGCTCTTCATTTAACGGCGTTACTTTAGCTTGTCCAGTACGCTCATATTCTTCTAAATTTAATGTAGTAGATGGTGGATTGTTGAAGTTGTAGGGAGAGTCTTTGTTTCGTTGACGTTCCTTAAACAGCGTATTCCGAAACCAATGCTTAACGACCTTTTGCGCAGAATAAAAATAGTTCCATTTATATGTGACCGCATTAAAAAAAAAAATCAAGTCAAACATTGTTATTTTAATTATATATTTTCTTCACATACAAATGTGTATAATTTCGAACTGTTACAAATATAGATTTAAGTTTATTTCGACGCGCCGATTTGAGACTCAAACTTTCATATTCCTGGGTTGGCAAAAATCCTCTTAACAAACCCTCCAAGTGGGTGCTAGCCGGGCAATTGACATCACCCTTTCCTTGACAGACCGAATCCATGATCATAGCGCGACCTGCCAAGAGATGGGGCGTGTCTAGCAAAGACGAAAGAAAGCTCACATATGGTATGATCATGCAAATACATTCATGAGTCGTATATACACGTTCATTCTATATGAGTCCTTCCTCAAGTCATAGCTTTGGGGTGCCTGGCAGAAGGCATAAAATATAACGGTTGGTTTGCCATAAGTAAAACCATGCTAGGATCCAATAAGGGTGAAGGCCGGGCTAGGATATCAGCTCAAACGTCGGTGAATTTATAAGCCGCGTACCCAGTGACTGCACTTCTTCTGGGATTGGAGCAGGTGCCAGCATTTGTAATACTACTGCCACTATAAAGAGTTGTCAGAGTCCCTGTAGACTCGGGTCGCAACTCCTACAACAACGCCAGCATGCTGCAACGTAAGGATGCCATAGTCCCAGCAGATTTTGATCACGAAAGCGTTGCGATCATCTCACCGCCGATGAGGAGTCTCTTCTGTGTTCTCCTGGCGAAGCTGCCAAAGCCAGCTCCTCCATAATGGAGAAGAGGCTTAGAGCTAAGCCGAGCAAGGAGGGACTTAGAGCGAAAGCTCAATACAAGGCGGCGTTCAAGCTCGTGCACTCGTCTGGAATACCGGACCGACCATTTGAAGATGGAGAATGATAGGTTCATCTGGGCAAAAAACAAAGGTGAGGAAGGTCGTGCATACTTTAACGATAAAAAATGATGCGAGGCCTCGGATACGAAGTTTGCAAACCGTATCGAGGAATTGATAGCAAGCAAAATACAGCGATGAACGGAATGCGAAGGTCCTTCTGGTAAGAGACTGAAACAAGATGATGCTACCAACAAGATAAAACCAATTACGAAAACTAGCAATACCAAAGACCCGGAAGCGTCCACGTCTAAAGCAGCTATTTCAGAGATGGTGGCTAACCGGCACTTGATCGTGCACTTGTCGACCACAGCAATTCTCTAGGGTAGATATCGCAAGACAATTGGAAGGTAGTAGAGATGAAACTAATAGACGCCATGATCGCAAAAATGGATGCTGGACCAGATTCTCCAACGAAATTATTCGACGGCGCTGGCTGGTTCAGTGAAGTTAAAATCCTAAAATGTATGGATGAGCCGACCCTGAAGTGGTTAAGGGAGATTTTTAAAACGCTCCAAGGCCTGTGAGACGGTGTATTGTTGGAAGTATTATAGTAGACCGTAGCAGTATTCCGGCTCTGCCCAAAACGAAGGTCCTTATCCCTCGATTGGTTAAGCCAGAAGATGCGTTACGCCTACTACAGCGACAAAAGCCTTGTGTACCAACGGGTGATTGGAGGGCGTGGAAAGCCATAAAGCCTCCAAATCATGATATTCTCTACCCACGCTTCGGGGTGTGGAGAGCGTGCTCCTCGCCTCAAAAGGCGGGATCCGAAAGACAAGAACCACAACACGCTAGTGGCAGAGGATATTGAGAAGGACCTCTGATTGGAGCAAATCCATATGTTGCGGGTGCAACGGCTATGGAAACTAACCCCGCGGTAGAACCCAAGGCAAATGCTGAAGATTGTACATAGTCTTTCTTGCAGCCAACTGGCCTCAGCCGAGCTTATCCTTACTTTAGAGGATCGCGACTACGACGTGTCCCTTGTACAGAAGCCATGGTTAGCCTCAGACGGCATGGTATCCGGGCTAAGGCCACTCAACACTTACATACCGAACCTAGTGGCTAGGGTAAAAACTGTTATACTGGTAAAAAAGGTGTTAATTCTTATATTCTCAATTCACACTTCTCAGAAGATCTAAATGTTGTAGGGCTGAAAACAAAGAACCTACTCATGACGTCTTGTTACATGCCACACAAAGAAGAAACACCATCTAGAGAGCGTCAAAGGCTGGTGGAAATAGCCAGCAAAATGAAGCATGACCTTGTTATTGGTGCTGACTCCAATATGCATAATTCGGTATGGTGTAGTACCGACATAAACGACAGAGGTGAGTCACTTCTTAATTATATAATTCAAAGTCTTGCAAATCGAAGAGAGGAACCGATTTTCGTTGGCGCTAGCTCGGAAAAGGTTCTGGATATAACTCTTCTTACTGATGATAAAACTATAATATGACTAGGGACTAGAAGGTTCTGGAAGAAATTCTCAGATCATAATTACAGCAGCTTCAATATTGATTTCCATTTCACAAAAATCAGTTAAGTCCTGAGGAGTCCCAGAAACACTAGCTGGGATCTTTATGGAAAGACAAAGACAAGTGACAAAGGATATGCGAAATAATACACCGATAAATTCGCATGAAGACGTCGAAGTTTTACTCATCTTGTTCCCCAAAAACACAATCCTCAGACTCCTTGGTGGATAAGGAATTGGGCGCTTGAAGGCAGTATGTTCGCGAAACCCTCAAGCTAGCGAGGTTGGCAGAATGTGAGGTTATTTGGGAAGAACATAGAGATGCACTTCAGCTTTTTAAAAAAGAAATCCGTGTTACCAAAAGGAACTCCTGGAAGGACTTCTGCACAGGTATAAAAAAAGAACAGTTTAAGTGGCAAGGCTTAGAAAGCGATTGTCAAATTATTATTCTAACCTTTTCAGAAGGAACATGGTACATAAACCAAAAACAGCGTAGAGTCTTTAGATGACATCATTAGCACCCACTTTCCATGCTGAGTTGACGTAAGCAATACCGATCCAGCCAGGGAGACAGGGGGGTTCACTAAAACAGACGCAATTACCCACGAAAGACTGGATTGGACAGTCAATCTATTTGAATCTTTCAAATCGCCTGGTCTTTCCAGCCGTGATACAAAAAGCTTCACGTGTAGTATAATGGTTGAAGAATATATATATATAATATATATTAACGAGGGATGTTTGAGGCTAAACTATGTACCGACAAATTGGAGTATTATGAGGGTCGTCTTTGTACACAAAGCAGGAAAAAGTGGCCATCTGTACTCGATAGATTACATGCCGATTAGTCGTACGTCATTCATTATCAAAGTGTTTGAAAAACTTTTAGCAAACCAGGTCTTGAAGGGCTGTGAAAATCACAACACGTGTACATTAAGGATCAACGCAGACTGCACTACATACTCTGGTCTTTAATGTCGAAAAAGCTTTGGAATACAAGGAATATGCTTTAGGATTATTACTGGGGCATTCAACAATGTATTAAGTCGATTGGGTTGGGCATAATGCACTAAATAATAAGTGCAATAAGCGGATTTAGTGATTTGAAGATTTAGTGATAATGAAACCCTTATTTTAACTACCACTAAAAAATTAGTGGTAGTGCAAATGCCCAACCCTGGTATCAACTAACGCTATTTTAGAAAGCATTAATGGTGTAGAAATGCATCCTGCCATATATTACTGGATTGCAAGTCTCCTAAACTGCGCAGGGGTTGTGGTACTATTTTAACGAGGGAAGCACGTAGAGGGACACTTCTCAGGTTGCTAGTCGTATACCAAATACTCACTCGATTTGAAGGTAGAGCTCCAAGACTGATCGCATATGCAGATGACGTTGCTATAGTTATTACAGGAAATACCTAGGAGTAATAGTGGGCAATAAATTGACGTGGAAATCTATTTTTGAGGAGGGGGTGAAAAAGGCTACGATTGCTTTATACGCATGTAAAAGGATGCTTGGAAGCACATGGGGGCTCTCATCCGCTCCTATGAACTGGTGCTACACTGCAATTGTTAGATGTATATTTCTATATGGCATATTGGTATGGTGGAAGGCGGTAACGAAGAAAACATATCTCAGGTCATTGGCAAAAGTTCAACGACTCTCCGCGCTTTACATTACGGGACTTAACTACAGGAGCGCTTAGCACCAGTCCTATTTAAGCACTTAATGTACTAGGTCTCCTATTACCATTAAACTTACATATAAAAACAATCGCTACTTGCAGCGCGGTAAGACTCAGAGATATACATAGGAAGCTGAACAACAAGATTGTACGGTCACAGCAAGATCCTCCTACAGGGACCCTCACTGCTCAAAAACAAATCAGACTACACAGTCTCCAACCTTAACTTCAAGAAAGACTTTACGGTACGTTTTCCACTGAGAGCCGAATGGAGGAAAGGGAAGGTGATTGGAAGATACGATATTGAAGTCTACCCTGACTGTTTCAAGATGAACTGTGGTGTGAGAGCTGGCTTCCCTTCGGAGCCACTCAACCTATCTCAGTCAATTCGACTTCCTGACTCTACCAGCGTGTTCCAGGCAGAACTTTTAGCGATCAGAGAAGCATGCAAATCATTAAAACTCTACAAGGAAGTTGGTGCAAGAGTAGCTATTTTTTCAGAGAGTCAAGCAGCTATCAAGGACTATTTCAGTGGAAATACTCAACCACTTTAACAACAAGTACAACATGATGACAAGTATACTAAATCGGTTATATCATTCGATAGAAGGAACTGCAGAACTTTAGTTAGTACACTAACAGGGCATTGCCTAGTTGCAGCAGCTACTGTCTGGCTCTCCCAAAAACTAGACTATGCTACCTGGGTGCTCTCAGCTTTGACAGGCTAGAATTTATCCCTGAACTGGAGCTTGAGCGACTCCTAAAATTCGAGAACAGTACGCGCATCTTGAGTGACACATACTTTCGCTAAAATGGGACTCTGATGTGGTATCGCTTTGGGCCAAAATGGCCTCTGCGGGGCTTCGGCCAGCCCTTATAACCTAACCTAACCTTCATATTCCTGGCATTTTTCACGCCTAATACGTATTAGATGCTCTAATATTATACAGTAATTGCAGTAATTACAACTAAATTTTCTGAATTCATTCGAAATTTGAGTCTTATCTTGCTAAACTAAATATGCTGCTGATTCTTGTTTTTGTGGTCTGAATATCGATAATCAAAAGCATAATAACGTCAACGTTAATATAAATATTACTGATTCTGATATAAAATCTGCTATGGTCAAAAATAAAATTGTGCGAGCAACTTCAGCTGCCTTGTTACAAGTCGGCAGTCGATTTCTGCCCGCTCGTTTCTCACGTATTCACAAACTCGTCCATGGCAATGAAGCAACATGAGCGAGGACTGCGTTAATTTTTTCCTTAACATTTAATTTTCATTTTTTTCACAAAAAAACCGCCGTAACATCTCCTGTTACGTCAGCCAATCAGCTGATTCTTTCAAATTTGCAGAGAGTCGGTTAACGATCTGATCTTAGCCAACGCTCTGAAATATTTTCACCATTGCCGATATGATATAGTTTTGCAAATGGTGAGCTTGCACAAATGTCAAAAAATATGCTTCGCATAATTGTATGCTGGGTGCTGCAAAGAAAGCAATTTTGGAATTATTAAATGTATGATCACTGTGAGAAGAACCGTAACGTACGATCAAATTGTTCAAATTGCACCCGCAAACCCAAGGCAGCTGTGTGTAAAACCCAATAACAAATCTCAACATCATGAAGTCTATTTATATAAAAAAAATTTATGTTATGCGACGTTTGAGAGAGAATGTGCGTAGGAAATGTTCGCCATGATAACGCACCATCTCACAAGGCTCATATTGTGAGCACTTTTTTGACCAAAAACTCGACAAATATAATCGAAAAACCACCGTATTCACCGGATTTAGCCCACTGTGACTTTTCGCTTCTCCCACAACTTAAATTGCCTCACCGCTGAAGGAGCTGAAGAAGATCTCTTCAATCGCGTTTTAAATGTGCTTTGATGACTGAACTAATCGTTGGTGTATTACTTCGAATGGAGCCTATATTGAAGGTGATAAAATAAATTTTCATTATTAAACAATTATTTTGCGTTTTATTAAATAATTCCTGGTACTTTTATTGCAAAATGTATGTTCGGCTTCGTACCAATTGATGTAACACAAGCTTGAAGTGGAATTTCAAGAGCGAGTTCGCCGTGATGTAATTTTAGACAAGCTACGAAAAAGTGTTAACATGACCAACTTTTGTAAACAAATATAAAAAGTTTACAACATTGGAGTTAATTAAAAAGAGAATATAAAGAAAAGAGTTATTTGTAAACAAAACTCTAAAACTACTTCAACGCATCAACTGTCAGAACAAATAAACTGACATAAAAACCGAATAGCGGTGGCGCGATATATGATGCAACCATCTGTATTATCTTAACCATCGTTCTTTTTAATATGTTTCTCGTCATTCAATGTTATTATGTGCAAGTGTAGAAGTGTTTGAAACGAAATTATTGAATTATTTTATTGCCTGGTATGATCTATAAGTTTATACTTATATAAATACATGGCTGTAAAATATTTTATTTCAAATATTTAATGCATTATATATTTACTAATTCTCAACTTCAGTATGTACTCTTCACCTATCCCTACAGCGCTACATTTAGGACTAGCCACTTTCTCTTTCTCCACTTTAATAAAGTTAATAATTGTTTCTTTAATGTGGACTTAATCTTAGAAAACAGCAAAAATAAATGATTTTGCAATGAATCAAGTTGATTAAAATTTAATTTAATTATTTGCTCAAACCATTTTGCGAGAGCACAGAGGACTTTTACCTGAATCAGGTTTTGAATGGACATGAATGCTTCAAAGCATATGTAAGTTAGTGGAACGTGTTAACTTTAGTGGAACGTGTTAACTTCCCCAACTTATTAATTCATTCAGAGAATAGTAAGAGCGAATGAGAACGAAGCTGCAACTACAACTACAATATATGAATGATCTTCATTGATTGCAAAGGACAAATTGCGGGAATGGAAAAACTTTTGCACACGGCACGCTAAGCGACAGATAAGTAGTAAGAGCGAATGAGAACGAAGCTGCAACTACAACTACAACTATATGAATGATCTTCATTGATTGCAAAGGACAAATTGCGGGAATGGAAAAGGTTTTGCACACGGCACGCTAAAGCGGTAGATAAATTCCTGGAAAACGTTATTTGATGGAATTAGCAAAAACATATTGTATTTTCGATTAACGGTTAGCAAAATTGGATAGGCTTAGCTTAAGTAAAATATTGTAAAAGAAGTACAGAAGAAGATCGGCTTTGAAAGTGATCGGTTCATAAAAATAAAATTTGAAAATAAATTGAATTGTTTAATTGGCGCCCAACGTGGGGCCTGTCGCAAAAAAATTTTCAACCGTAAGAGGACTACATAAAAGTACAGTTCCAAATCGAGAAACAGCCGGCAGGATAAGAACCTCACTATAAAAATTAAACGGACCAGAACTTTGCAGGAGATCAACTCGAGGAATTATCAAAAAGAATTTTTGTAAGTAAATATTCAAGATTATTTCTTGTTGTGATTTTTTGTGATGTGATTTGGATTTCAATTTGAAAATAAATTTTTGATATTAAATATAAATTTGAACTACAAAGTGATTTTAACAATAAATTTTGGAAGAAACAAATAACTAGATACGCTTTTGGAATACTAATACTTTTGTAATTTTCGAAAAACTTTTGTTTAAGTTGTAATTTGAATACTAAAAAAATACCTAAGTAACATTTTTGGATATATTATTTTTCGTTTTCGTTTATGTGCTCAGAATCTTGTAAAATCGCGTAACTTTTCTAAAAATTTTTTTTTTCATTGACCCACATATTTCGTTTAAAGCGATAAGGTTTTGGTGCTTTAAAAAGAATTAATAGTAAGCATAAAGGAAGTAAGCTAAAATGAGTGTTACACGTGAACAAGTGTTAGAAATAGTAAGGAATTGTTATGAGGAGGCTAGGAACGGATTTTCAGAGGAAATTAATCGCCTCTCCGAAGCTCTCAATCGTTTAGCTCCACCCAGCATAGAAACTTATTTGCCGGTCGCCATTGATCCTAGTGTTAGTTCAGATAATACGAGCTTAGATTTAATAAAGTCTCTTCCGGAATTCAAGGGTGATACTTCTGCATACCCTGCTTGGCGATCTGCGGCTCATTTCGCTATGAATTACTATAAGCCAAATTCTGAAAAATATTATGTAGCTATGGGAATATTCAGAAACAAAATAACAGAATCTGCTAACACATCTCTTTCATCTTTCAACACAGTGCTTAATTTTAAAGCTATAATCGCAAGATTAGATCAAACATATGCCGACAAAAGACCGCTTTACGTGTTGGAAAATGAAATGAGTATTTTGAGACAGGGTAATTTACAAATAACGGAGTATTTCGATAAAGTTGACAAGCAATTGACGCTTATTATTAATAAGCAAATCATGTCACATAGCGGAAATTCCCAGGTTATCAATGCACTTAACGAAAGGGCAAGAGAAAATGCACTTCGTGTATTTATTTCGGGTCTTCGTAGGCCATTATGTGACATACTTTTTTCCACTAGGCCAAAGGATCTCCCCACTGCCCTTGCAGTTGCCCAAGAGCTTGAAACCAGCCATAAGAGGTACGACTTTGCCAGCACATTTGCTGCGGGAACGTCGGTAAAGCCGAATATCTCAGTTACTCTTCAATATCGGCAGCCATTTCATTCTAATCAGCAAAATTTTCGCGCTTATTCTAATAATAAGCCAACGTCAATGGAAGTTGATCGTAGTTTACCTTCTTCTCGACAACAAGCTAATCTGCCAACCAATAACGTTTTCCAAAAACAATTTAACTCAAACAATTTCACAAATGTTTCACGCCCCCAACACAATTCAAACTCTTTTCAGCCTGTGGCTTTTAAACGTAATCGCGAGCAAACATATTCCAATCGATCACCTTTTCCCAAAGTGCAAAAAGTCAACTATATGTCACATGAAATAGGAAGCAATCTCAACAAGGGAGAGTTCGAAGAATACATCCCTAATTCTGATCAGGATGAATATGGTTGCGATTATCCTGAAACAGATGGGAATGATTATGAAAGTCTGGGAGATATTGATGGTAATTTTACAGATGAAATTAACCTTTTAAACTAAATTCGCTCCTGCCATTTGTTAAGAAGAAAGCAACAAACGGACAGGAGCTACGCATTTTAATAGATACCGGTACCTCCAAAAATTATATCAAAAACTTTGAATTTCTGAAAGGCGTAAAAAATATGGATAAGCCATTTAACCTAAAATCTATTAATGGGGTTAACGTTATTAATAAAAAGTGTCTAGTAAATATTTTAGATAATACGACAACTTTTTATTTGCTCGAGAATTTAAAAACATTCGATGGTATCGTTGGATATGACTTTTTAAAAAAATCAACGCAAGCATTGACATAGAAAAAGGGTATTTGTTGTACCACAACGGGCAGACAAGACTTGAGCATCTTCCTTGTAGTCAAGTGAATTTGATAACAATAGAAGACTCTGTTCCAGTTAGTATTGAAAACGAGTTCAATGATATGATTAATATCAACATTAATGCGTTTGCCGAGGTAAATAGGGCATTGCCCTATAACACCAAAGTACAGGGCAGAATTCGTATGACCACAAATGAGCCAATTTATACCAAAAGTTATCCCTACCCTGTTTCCGCTGCAGAATTCATAAATTCTGAAATATCGACTCTCCTAAAAGATGGAATAATCCGCAAATCGTTTTCCGCTTACAACTCTCCCGTTCATGTAGTTTCCAAAAAAGGACTAGATAAAAATGGTAGAGGAAAATTACGAATGGTGATAGACTTTAGAAAAATAAATGAATACACAATTTCGGATAGGTATCCTATCCCAGACACATCAGTAATTTTGGCGAACTTAGGAAAGTCGAAATATTACACTACTCTTGACCTTAAATCTGGATTTCACCAGATTCTTTTGTGTGAAGAGGATCGACCAAAAACAGCTTTCAGTGTCAACAATGGAAAGTATGAGTTCTGCCGCCTCCCGTTTGGCCTAAAAAATGGCCCTAGCATTTTTCAACGAGCCATCGATGATGTTCTTCGTGAATACATAGGAAAATGTTGTCATGTTTACATGGATGACATTATCATTTTTTCACCGAATGAACAAACACATTTAGAATACATAAATACGATTTTGCAAGGTTTAGAAAAGGCAGGAATGAGGGTGTCATCGGAAAAATCCAGATTTTTTAAAACTGAGGTTGAATTTCTGGGATTCTTAATTTCACGAAATGGCATTCGGACATGCCCAAGTAAAGTAAATGACATCCTCAGTTATAAAACCCCAAATACTCTCCGAGCATTACGTTCATTCCTCGGGTTAGCGGGGTACTATCGGAGATTTGTGAAGGACTACGCCGGCATTGTAAAACCGCTTACAAAATTTCTTAGGGGTGAAAATGGGAATGTTGGCGCGAATAAGTCCAAAAGTGTTTCTATAACTTTTGACTCCGAGGCTATAAATGCATTTCAAAAAATAAAAAAAATATTGGCATCGGAGGATGTTCTCCTCCAACACACAGACAGTAAACCATTTGAACTTACCACAGATGCATCTTCGAGCGCCTTAGGAGCAGTTTTATCACAAAATGATAGGCCTATTACTATGATTTCCCGTACGTTATCTAGTACAGAACAAAACTACGCTACCAACGAACGAGAACTCCTTGCGATTGTGTGGGCATTAAAAAGTTTGCGCCATTATTTGTACGGTGTTACTAAAATTAACATTTTTACTGATCATCAGCCACTAATTTTTGCTATGTCGGATAAAAATCCAAACACAAAAATGAAAAGATGGCGCGCTTTCATCGAAGAATTCTCACCGAACCTACACTATAAGCCAGGCAAGGACAATAAAGTAGCCGATGCATTGTCCAGGCAATACATCCACAGCCTGAGTCAATCAAATGAAGTTGAAACCGTTCATAGTGAGAAGTCTTCTAGTAAAGTAATTAAAACAATCAAATACCCTGTCAACCAATTCAAAAACCAGTTAGTGATATCTAAGTCTGACCACTTCAGCAAAATAACAAAAATCCTTTTCCAAAGATTACGACGACATATCATTTGTTTTGACACCATCGAAAGACTAATCGAATGTCTGAAAGATGTTATAAATCCAACAGTTACTAACGGCCTGCACTGTGAACTTGAAGTCCTAGCCAAAATCCAAAATGACCTAACAAAGCATTTCGCCGGGACAAAATTTGTTCACACCGAAAAGTTTGTGATCAATTTAGTCAATAAAAACGATCAATTAGAAACGATAGCCACAGAGCATAACAGGGCTCATAGGTGTCTCCATGAAAATTTTCAACAGATTTCGAATGAATATTTTTTTCCAAATATGAGAAAAATGTTAAAGTCTTTAATTTCCAACTGCAAAATTTGTATGGAAAACAAATACCAGAGGAAGCCACCTAACCCGGAGATAGGGAAAACTCCGATACCAAATTACCCTGGGGAAATACTCCACATCGACATATTTATTACAGGAAAACAATATTTTTTAAGTTGCATTGACAAATTTTCTAAGTTTGCCATTGTCAAGCCAATAGCTTCACGTTCTACCATCGACATTAAGGATGCTATGCTAGAAATACTTTTAACATTTAAAAATACAAAAATCATAGTGTCTGATAATGAAAAAGCCTTCCATTCTAACTTAATAAAAACAATTCTAAGGGACAATTTTTCAATTGAACAATTTTTCATCCCTACACTTCATAGCGAGAGTAATGGACAGGTCGAAAGGTTCCAGTCCACACTGCTAGAGATAGCTCGTTGTATCAAGGAACAACAACAAATATCTGAGACTAATGACCTAATCTTAATAGCTACACATAAGTACAATAATAGTATCCATTCAACTATTAAATCTAAACCCGTTGATGTTTTTCACAGCCCATCGATAGATACACTAGAAATTATTAAAAACGAATTAATGTTAGCCCAAGAAAAAACGGCTGGAATTTAGAACAATGCCTATTTTGGAATTTCTGGCAAACTATAATGTTTTTTTTTAATGAAACTTGGTGGTGATGTTAGTGAGGTGTTAAGGAACACTCTTTATAGCTTTAAATTAATCGGGAAATAATAATTTTTTAATTATTTACATTCAAAATGCCCTTGGGAACATCACTATAATTTGCCACATTACACTCTATATTTTTTAACATTTCACTATAAATCACCAAATATACACTCACACGCGTGTTTTTACCGATTTTTATGCTAATATTCTAATTATATCTATTAAAATTAAATGCAAATACATTTGCCTATGTAATCACATTCCAATTTTAAGCGCGAATAAGAAGAAGATTGGAATTACAACAGTATGGTGTTGCCGGATGCCTGCAAATGAAAACAAAAATTAAGTACTTGAGTTTAGTGTTAATGATGGGAATGGGGGTTATTGTGCCTGCTTACTACATACACGCATATGACGTTTTAATTTTGGGTTCAATGGTTTTAACACGGAAAGGAGTTTTACGCAAAAATACTGTGCATTGCGTAGCCGGAGTTGGACTGATGAGGGTTATTTTTTTGAAGCGCGGCCGAAGGCCGACCACGCGAAAAGGAGTTCTACGCAAAAATACTGTGGATTGCGTAGCCGGAGTTGGACTGATGAGGGTTATTTTTTTTAAGTGCGGCCGAAGGCCGCCCACGCGAAAAAGAGTTCTACGCAAAAATACTGTGGATTGCGTAGCCGGAGTTGAACTGATGAGGGTTATTTTTTTGAAGTGCGGCCGAAGGCCGCCCACGCGAAAAGGAATTCTACGCAAAAATACTGTGGATTGCGTAGCCGGAGTTGGACTGATGAGGGTTATTTTTTTGAAGTGCGGCCGAAGGCCGCCCACGCGAAAAGGAGTTCTACGCAAAAATACTGTGGACTGCGTAGCCGGAGTTGGACTGATGAGGGTTATTTTTTTGAAGTGCGGCCGAAGGCCGCCCACGCGAAAAAGAGTTCTACGCAAAAATACTGTGGATTGCGTAGCCGGAGTTGGACTGATGAGGGTTATTTTTTTGAAGTGCGGCCGTAGGCCGACCACGCGAAAAGGAGTTCTACGCAAAAATACTGTGGATTGCGTAGCCGGAGTTGGACTGATGAGGGTTATTTTTTTGAAGTGCGGCCGAAGGCCGCCCACGCGAAAAGGAGTTCTACGCAAAAATACTGTGGATTGCGTAGCCGGAGTTGGACTGATGAGGGTTATTTTTTTGAAGTGCGGCCGAAGGCCGCCCACGCGAAAAGGAGTTCTACGCAAAAATACTGTGGATTGCGTAGCCGGAGTTGGACTGATGAGGGTTATTTTTTTTAAGTGCGGCCGAAGGCCGCCCACGCGAAAAGGAGTTCTACGCAAAAATACTGTGGATTGCGTAGCCGGAGTTGGACTGATGAGGGTTATTTTTTTGAAGCGCGGCCGAGGGCCGCCTACGTGATAAAGAGTTCCACACAAAAATACTGTGTTAATTAATTTAATTTAATTTTAATTACTTTATTATTTTTTGTGATACGCTTAATATCATTGTTTTTAAGTTTAAATGAGTTGTATGTTTTTATTTTCAAATTTATTTCTCAACTTTAAATTACAGCAAAAAATACTGCAGTTTTACAATGAACCTTCCACTGAACATCCCTGCGTGCGAACTTCGTTTTCATTTCAGGTGTATGGCAACACCAACTTTTCGCTAAATTATAGAACTTTAACATTAAATTACTTAAAAACTATAAGCCTCCGGCAGGTTCTGTTTTCAGTTTTAAGATGGGGATACACCCCTCTATCACCCCTCTATCACCCCCTTTTTACCGTTTTTTCCAAAGCGACACTTCAAATAAAAAATTAAATTTTTTTCATGGTTCCATGTGTAGAAGTCCACGCAAGTGGGGAAAGTTACTGATGGCCATTCACTTGGGAGTGGCCAGGACGATTCTTCTACATATGGTTCAAGCAGCTCACAACGTCCGGGATTAGCCCACGTATCCTCTGGTTAGCTTCCGAACACCCGTTCGGGAGTGAGCTAACGTGAGAAGGCGAAGCATCCCAGCATAGCTGGTTGTGCGCTGGGTTTGGGACCCGCCACTTAAAA
This sequence comes from Anastrepha obliqua, assembly GCF_027943255.1. Taxonomy (NCBI): domain Eukaryota; kingdom Metazoa; phylum Arthropoda; class Insecta; order Diptera; family Tephritidae; genus Anastrepha; species Anastrepha obliqua. The sequence continues at coordinate 62,285,449 of NC_072897.1, forward strand.
ATCCCCCCCAATGAAAACAGCAACAAAGCCTCGGATGAGAACTTCCAACACTGATGACGACCCCTGCAAACGAAATAAGGAATACGATTTGAGGGCATGCACCTGGAATGTCCGGTCCCTTAATGGGCAAGGTGCCTCTGCCCGGCTGGTTGATGTCCTCGTGAGAGTAAAGGCTGACATCACTGCCATCCAAGAGATGCGATGGACGGGGCAAGGTAAGAAAAACATAGGACCTTGCGACGTATACTACAGCTGCCATGTAAAGGAACGCAAATTCGGTGTCGGATTTGTTGTGGGAGAGAGACTTCGTCGCCAAGTACTGTCGTTCACTCCGGTGGACGAGCGTCTCGCAATAATCCGCATCAAAGCGCGATTTTTTAACATCTCGCTAATTTGCGCCCACGCCCCGACGGAAGAGAAGCGTTTGGAACGTTCCTGTGAGCGCTGCCCCCGCCACGACATAAAAATCGTGCTTGGCGACTTCAACGCCAGGGTGGGCAAGGAGGGAATTTTTGGTCCCACAGTCGGAAAATTCAGCCTACACAACGAAACATCCGGTAACGGACAGAGGCTGATCGACTTCGCCGGGGCCCGAAACATGGTAGTCTGCAGCACCAGATTCCAGCATAAAAAGATACACCAAGCTACCTTGCTGTCTCCTGATCGAAAAACACGAAACCAGATCGATCATGTTGTGATAGATGGAAGACACGCTTCTAGTGTATTAGATGTACGTACGATCCGAGGAGCCAACATCGACTCGGATCATTACCTTGTTGCAGCCAAACTGCGCACACGCCTCTGTGCAGCAAAAAACGTACATCTACCTGCGCAAAGAATGTTCGACATCGAAAAGCTGCAATCACAACAGACAGCCAGAAAATTCGCCACTCGACTCTCACTCCTGCTCTCGGAGAGCACTGCCCAACACACCGGCATGCGCGAGCAATGGAGCAACATTTCTCGTTGCCTACGTACCGCCGCCGAAGAAGAAATCGGATTCCGGCGAGCCCGAAAAAACAATTGGTACGACGAGGAATGTCATGCTGCCGCCGAAAGAAAAAAATGCCACCTATAGAGCCACGCTGCGATCGGGCGCAACGCGAGCCATGTGGGATCGCTACAGAGAGCTGAAAAAGGAAGAGAGACGTATTATCCGACAGAAGAAACGAGAGGCCGAAATACGTGAGTGCGAGGAGCTTGAGATGCTGGCCGATAGGAACAACGCCCGAAAATTCTACCAGAAAGTTCGGCGGCTTACAGAAGGTTTTAAGACCGGGGCGTTTTCCTGTAAGAACAAAGACGGCGATCTGGTGACTGACGTACAGAGCAATCTTAAATTATGGAGGGAACACTTCTCGAACCTGTTAAACGGTGACAGCTGCGCATGTCACCGAGAAAGTGAAGATCCCGATACCCCAATCGTTGACGACGGAATTGTCGTTCCGCTACCCGACCATGACGAGGTGAGAATAGCAATATCACGGCTAAAGAACAACAAAGCCGCGGGCGCCGACGGACTGCCGGCTGAGCTATTCAAACATGGCGGCGCGGAGCTGGTAAGGTGCATGCATCAGCTCCTATGCAAAATATGGTCGGATGAAAGCATGCATGCCGATTGGAATTTAAGTGTGCTCTGCCCAATCCATAAGAATGGCGATCCTGCAATTTGTGCCAATTACCGCGGGATTAGTCTTCTAAATATCGCCTATAAGGTTCTAGCGAGCGTATTGTGTGAAAGGCTGAAGTCCACCGTCAACGAACTGATTGGACCTTATCAGTGTGGCTTCAGACCTGGAAAGTCTACCATCGACCAAATATTCACAATACGCCAAATCTTGGAAAAGACCCATGAAAGGAGAATCGACACACACCATCTTTTCGTCGACTTCAAAGCTGCATTCGACAGTACGGAAAGGAGTTACCTGTAGGCCGCGATGTCTGAATTTGGTATCCCCGCAAAACTAATACGGCTATGTAAGATGACGTTGCTCAACACCAGCAGCGCCGTCAGAATTGGGAAGGACCTCTCCGAGCCGTTTGATACTAAACGAGGTTTCAGACAGGGTGACTCGCTGTCGTGTGACTTCTTTAACCTGATGTTGGAGAGCATCGTACGAGCCGCAGAACTTAATCCCTCAGGCACAATATTTTATAAGAGCGTACAATTGTTGGCGTATGCCGATGATATTGATATCATCGGCCTTAACAACCGCGTTCTTAGTTCTGCCTTCTCCAAACTGGATAAAGAGGCAAAGCGAATGGGTTTGGTGGTGAACGAGGACAAAACGAAGTACCTCCTGTCATCAAACAAACAGTCGGCGCACTTGCGTATCGGCACCCACGTCACTGTAGACAGTTATACTTTCGAGGTTGTAAAAGACTTCGTTTATTTAGGAACCAGCATTAACACCGATAACAATGTCAGCCTTGAAATCCAACGTAGAATCTCTCTTGCCAACAAGTGCTACTTTGGACTAAGTAGGCAACTGAGCAGTAAAGTCCTCTCTCGACGAACAAAACTATATTAACACTCTACAAGACTCTCATCATTCCCGTCCTAACGTATGGCGCAGAAGCTTGGACGATGACAACATCCGATGAAGCGACGCTTGGAGTGTTCGAGAGAAAGATTCTGCGGAAGATTTTTGGACCTTTGCACGTTGGCAACGGCGAATATCGCAGGCGATGGAACGATGAGCTGTATGAGCTTTACGGCGACATAGACATAGCGCAGCGAATAAAGATCCAGCGGCTACGTTGGCTGGGTCATGTCGTCCGAATGGATACAAACGCTCCGGCTTTGAAAGTATTCGATGCGGTACCAGCTGGTGGTAGCAGAGGAAGAGGAAGGCCTCCTCTGCGTTGGAAAGATCAGGTGGAGAAGGACTTGGCTTCACTTGGTGTGTCCAACTGGCGCCGGTTAGCACGAGAAAGAAACGACTGGCGCGCTTTGTTAAGCTGGGCCAAAATCGCGTAAGCGGTTATCGCGCCAATTAAGAAGAAGAAGAGCGAAAAAAAATATAATAGCTTTGTCTTGTTATAGACTTAAATTAATAACTACATGTACTGCTTTCGAAATCCACTTCAAACTTCGTCAAATATTTTCATATAAAAGGATTTATAATAAGGCAAACTGTATGTATCTTCTGATTAAAAAAAAGGTGGTTAATTTTGGTCATTTTTTGGTCATTTTTGTTGTGAATTGTACTTTAATCGATAAAATTTTATAAATGAAATTATGGTAATGATAAATTCCTTCTTTATTTGCCAAAATTTTGTTCCGTAAAATAATTTCAAAATTTATGTTTTGATTATATTATTGTAATTAACAATATTACATCTTATATGAAAATTATTTCATCTTATATGAACATTGAATAGAGTAAATTTGCGTGTATGAGATACTACAAGTCTCATGTGTAAAGACTATACAAAGTGAGAATGCAACTACCCTGAAAACGATTTAGCCTTCTATTCGTACTGCAGTGCCGCGTGCCCGAGCAAGTTCGAATTCGAAAGAGTAAGTCGTAGACTCCCGAAATCAGTAAGAGTAACTCGGAGAGTTTATGCATGCGTAGACCGCGCGTTAGCTCTGTCTTTCTTACTCTTCTACAGAAGATCTACTACTGTGGGCAAAAAGTAAGGTGAATTTATTTGTCAAAGTTCGCGGGATTAAAATTTCGCTCTAGTTATTTTTTTTCATGAGTTGGCAGCACTGTTAATAACATCTGGACCAACTTTCATGTGAATGTCATTATCAGTAATATATTTACGCTTGTGTTTACCAAACGCCAAGAGTGCATTTTTCGATTTTTACAATGTCTGATTTGATTGAGCAGAGAAGTGCCATCAAATTTTGTTTGCGGAATGAAATTTCGACTGCGGAAACGTTTAGCATGTTGCAGAAGGTATTTGGTGATTCGACCATGTCGCAGAAAAATGTTTATAAGTGTACAAAGACTTCAAAGAGGGTCGAGAGCGTGTTGATGACTTGAAGCGCTCCGGACGACCATCGACGTCAACAGATGACCAACACGTCAATAAAGTGAAGGAGTTAGTGCTCAAAAATCGTCGGTTGACTGTTAAAGACCTTACTGATATGATCGGAATATCAGAAGGATCTGTGAAAACCATTTGAAAAGACCATTTGGGCCTACGAAAAGTCAAATCTCGTTTGGTACCGAAAAATCTCAATTTCTTGGAAAAAAGTCGTCGCGTTGATGTGTGAGAAACAATGCTTTCAGACTATCAGGAAAAGCCCAAATGCATCATTACGGGAGATGAGACTTGGATTTATGCTTACGACCCTGAAACAACCGACCAATCAAGCGAATATCGTGCTAAAGGCGAGGCCAGACCGAAAAGAGCACGTCAAAGTCGTTCAAAAATAAAGGTCATGATGACAGTTTTTTTCGATTTTCGTGGTGTGGTGCACTATGAATTCCTTCCACCTGGCCAAACTGTTAATAAGGAATATTATTTGAGGTTTATGCGTCGTTTACGTGAAGCAATTCGTCTAAAAAGACCAGAATTATGGGCCAACAACTCTTGGTTTTTGCATAACGATAATGCACCGTCTCACACAGCACTGGTTCTTCGTGACCATTTCCCAAAACTCAAGAGACCACTCCGGGGAACGCGTTTCGAGTCGATTGAGGAGATAAAAGCTGAATCGAAGAAAGTGCTGATGGCTATACCGGAAATGGACTATTTGGCATGTTTCGGGGATTGGAAAAGTCGTTGGCATAAGTGTACCTTCTACTCAAATATGAACAAGACGGTATCAATAAAACGAACCGCGGATGACATATGGCCAAAATAATTTTTTTATTTTTTGGTAGGACTGTTATAAGCTTACGTGGCAAATTTCAGCGTGATATGTCACATAGTTTGTTTTCTGTGCTACTGTAAACAAGTCAAGCTCGAGTGTGTTCTTCGAATTCTCTTTTATGACTTCAATTGTCTCAAAATGTTTTCCACGGAGCGGCAACTTGAGCTTGGGAAACAGAAAAAAGCCACATGGAGCCATATCAGGCGAAAACGGTGCTTGCGGAACGATATTAACATTATTTTTGTTCAAATAATCGCGAACAAGACGTGATGTATGAGCTGGTGCATTATCGTGATGCAAGAGCCATGACTTGTTGCCCACAATTCCTTCCTTTTAAGACGAATGTTCTCGCGCAAACGCTTTAAAACGTCTAAATAATATTCAGCGTTAACCGATTTTGCGATTTGTGCGATTTTCACGCACAATTTCCTTTACTTTTCCGATGTTTTCGTTGTTTACTGATGTTGCTGGACGACGTTCATGAGGCAAGTTTTCAACCGATGTATGGCCCTCTTTGAACGATTTGTACCACTGGAAAACACGTGCACGCGATAGAGCAGAGTCCATATAAGTTGTCTGCAATATTTTTAAGGCGTCTGAAGCCGAAATTTTGTTGGAATAACAAAATTTCAAACAAATTCTTTGAGCACAGTAGCACAGAAAACAAACTATGTGACATATCTCACTGAAATTTGCCATGTAAGCTTATAACAAAAAATAAAAAATTTATTTTTGCCATATGTTATCCGCGGACCGTTTTATTGATACCGTCTCGTTCATATTTGAGTAGAAGGTATTTCATCGAGAGGGGATTATTTGGAAGGGGATGAAATTGATTTACAAGAATAAATAAAGATTTTTCATTTTACAACCAAATTCCCCTTACTTTTTGCCCACAGGTAAATATATAAAATATTAATCCTGGCAATCCTAATATAATAAGGATAATGGGAAACTTTTATCAAATTATTGCATTGTCATCGGTCCTTTATAGGTGTGCAAAATTCCAAGTCGATCAGATTTTTAGAAGCCAGTGAAAATTAAGCTCAAAGATTCCGTTACATACATACAACCCGAGCTAATAAAAGTGTGTTAAAAAGGGAACCGACCGCCCAAAGAAGCTGTCCAGAAGAGATGTAAGCTCCATTTTAAGAGATGTCGACAAAAATTCGAGAATTAGTGCTTAGGATTGGTCTTCTCGACATCCGAAAAAAGTTGTATCCAATAACTATTAAAAGATATCTTAATAATAGCGGATATTTCAACAAGGGAAATTTAACGCGGGAAGAGCTTGCCTTGGATCAATGCCACGACACTTTTAAGCAGTGAGTGATAACGGCGGTGGACCTTCTAAATACAAGAAGCATTCAAAAAAGCTAGTTTTTAAATGAATAAATTTGTTTTTTTAAGCTTATTGAACTGTATGTAGACTTTTGTCATACCGCTTTTTACTTATTTTGTTATTTTTTTTTGTTATAAAGCAATTGAAATAATTTTTAAAATGATTGTAGGACTGCAGATAAACGTTGACAAAACTCAAGCTCTCAGAACTTTTTGTTATAAAGCAATTGAAATAATTTTTAAAATGATTGTAGGACTGCAGATAAACGCTGACAAGACTTAAGCTCTCAAAATTAACGCCTAATGTGACGAGCATTTTTTCATCTAAAATAAGTCATTGAAAATGTCGTTTTTGTTACTTTGACAAATGTGGCGGCTCTTCGGCAGATGTCGTTAATCGGCTTACTTGGCGCCCTAGGCGCTAGTGTGGAACTCAGGCGTCATTTCCCGCGTACAAAACTACAATAACATAATTTTCGAATCGAACGTACAATACGCACTGTTATCTGTTATACGGATCCGAGACGTGGAATGCAGCACCAAAAGACATACAGAAAGTACATGTGTTTGCCAATAAGAGCCTTCGCCAAATCATCAAAATTGTTTGGTCCAACACAATGACAAATGACAACCTGTGGCACCTGACAAACAGCAACCGATCAATACAAAAATTGTAAAACGTAAATGGAATTGAATTGGCCATACGCTAAACAAACCATCCGATGAAATCGCTAGAGGAGCCATTACATGCAACCCACAAGGCAGCCGACGTAGACGAAAACAAAACAGCTTGCAGAAAACTTGTTACGGCCCTTTTCTCCTTAACGCAACGATAGGAACTAATTGAAATAATTTATCAAGAGAAATAATTTAGGTTTTTGTAAATTTAGAAATAAATAATATGAACAAATATGAATTCTGAAAAAAAAGTTTTTTTATTATTGTATACGTTCTGGAAAATAAGAAAATATGCTGCTGTATAAAGACTTCTACTTATGGTCCAAGCAGCTCACAACTTTCGGGATTAGCTCATGTATCCTCTCGGTAGCTTCCGAACACTTCATCGAGAGCGAGTGAATGTGAGAAGGCGCAGCATCCCAGGATAGCTGGTTGTGCGCTGGGTTTGGGGCCCACCACGTAAAAAATTTTTAATATCTCGCTCATTTGCGCCCACGCCCCGACGGAAGAGAAGCACCATGCGACCAAAGATTTCTTCTATGAGCGCTTGGAATGTTCCTATGATCGCTGTCGCCGCCACGAAATAAAAATCGTACCTGGCGACTTCAACGCCAAGGTGGGCAAGGAGGGATTTTTGGTCACACAGTTCGAAAATTCAGCCTGCACAAAGAAATATCCGCTAACGCACAGAGGCTGATCAACTTCGCCGGGGCCCGAGACATGGTATTCTGCAGCACCAGATTCCAGAATAAGAAGATACACCAAGCTACGTGGTTCTCTCCTGAGAGAAAAACGTGAAATCAGATCGATCATATTGTGATAGGTGGAATACACACTTCTAGTGTTTTCTTCACTGTTTTCACTTCGAGAGTACTGCTCCACAATCCGGCATGCACGAGCAATAGAGCAAAATTTCTCGTTCTTTACGTACCGCCGCCGAAGAAATATCGGACAGTTGGTACGACGAGGGACGTCATGCTGCCGCAGAAAGAAAAGATGCTGCCTATAGAGCCACACAGCGATGGCAGGGATCGGTACCGGAAGCTAGGTAAGGAAGAGAGACGTATTATCAGAAAGAAAGAACGAGAGTAAGAGCTTGAGATGCTGACCGATAGGAACAACGCTCGAAAATTCTATGAGAAAGTTCGGGGGCTTACAGAAGGTTTTAAGACCGGGGAGTTTTCCTGTAAGAACAAAGACGGCGATTTGGTGACTGTCCTCCAGAGTGTACTTAAATTATATCGGGAACCCTTCTCGAACCTGTTAAATTGTGACAGCTGCGGATGGAGAATGTGAAGATCCTATACCCCAATCGTTGACGACGAAACTGTCCCGACCATGATGATGTGAGAGTAGCTAACATGGCTGAAGAATAACACGGCTATTCAAACATGGCGGTGAAGAGCTGTTAAAGAGCATTCATCAATCAGCTTCTGTGCAAAATATGGTGGGATTAAAGCATGCCTGCCGATTAGAATTTATATGTGCCCTGCCCAGGTGTGCCCCTGCCTTTGCCAATTATCGCAGATTTAATCTTCTAAATATCGCCTGCAAGGTTCTATCTAGAGATTATTGTTTGAAAGGATGAACCATCAACCAACTGATTGGACCTTATCAGTGTGGCTTTAGACCTGGAAAGTCCACCATCGACCAGATGATATTGATCATCGGCCTTACCAACCGCGCTACTAATTCTGCCTTTTCCTAAATGGATAAAGAAGCAAAGCAAATAGGTCTGGTGGTAAACGAGGACAAAACGAAGTACGTCCTTGCATCAAACAAACAGTCGACGCACTCGCGTATCGACACCCACGTCACTATTGTAAAAGACTTCGTTTATTTAGGAACCAGCATTTACACCGTTAACAATGTCAGCTTTGAAATGCAGCGAAGGATCTCTCTTGCCAACAAGTACTAATTTGGACTAAGTAGGCAACTGAGTAGTAAAGTCATCTCTCGACGAACAACACTAGCACTCTACAAGGCTCTCATCATGGCCGTCCTAACGTATGGAGCAGAAGCGTGGACGATGACAATATCGGATGAAGCGTCCCTTGGAGCGTTTGGAAGAAAGATTCTGCGGAAGATTTTTGGACCTTTACACGTTGGCATCGCCAAATATCGCAGGCGATGTAACGATAAGCTGTATGAGATTTACGACGACATAGACATAGCGTAGCAAATAAAGATACAGCAGCTACGTTGGCTGGGTCATGTCGTCCGAATGGGTACAAACGCCCCGGTTCTGAAAGTATTCGATGCGGCGCCAGCTGGTTGTGGCAGAGAAAAAGAAAGAGAAAATATTTATTCAGTTCGAAAAAAAAATCTTTTAAAAGTGTATCTACTTCATTAGAAAACTTATTATTACTTATACAATGCATAAAGCTAAGTTAATGTGAGTTAAACTTACAACTAACGTGACACATTCTATCATAATCATAAACAAAGAAATGAATGTGGATGCAGAAAAGAAATCAGTGTTATACAATAACAATCGCACTCATTACGTAATGCCACACCCCATAATTTTATTTTTCCATAGAGATACTCGTATGTGGTCAAACTTTTGTATACCATATAAGTAACGCGTAACATTATTACAGAAACGTTAATTTTGTGGGTTTTCGAATAAGAGGTGTTATTTTGATATTTAAAGAAAAATGCTATTTTTTAATATAAATGATCGGATGTTTATTTCATTATAAAGAGGAAAATATGCCGTTAATAGTGGAAAATAACATCAGGCAAATGACCACCACGATCACGCTTACAAGACAATATCCTTTTCATGAAATTTTCCATAACCGAATTGCAAAGTGGCTGCCCTATATCCTCGATAGCCTCACGAATTCCATCTTTGAGGTCTTGAATCGACTCTGGGCTGTTGGCGTAGACCTTCTCTTTCACGTGGCCCCAAAGAAAAAAACCACAAGGTGTTAAATCACAAAATCTTGGTGGCCAATTGTGATCATCCCTTCGAGAGAAACGGCCCGGAAACTTTTCCCGTAAAAGATCAATGGTTTCGTTTCTTGTGTGGCACAAAACGCCGTCTTATTTAAAAAAAAAACGTTGTCCAGATCAATACTATCCAATTTCGGCCATCAAAAATCGTTAATCATCTCTCGATAGCGCAATCCATTCACCAATTAAACCTCTTATTGGAAAACCCTTTACATTGTATGAGGTAAAATGAGTTGTTTAGTAAACTTACGCCTAGTTTTTTTCCCCTCTAGAGAAGTTATTCTTTCCTAGGCCGCAAAATGGCTTTGGATCTATAAATGGGGAGGCCACCCCTTTCCTTGCTAATTTATCTACGATTTCATTCCCAGAAATTCCTATGTGCCCTGGCTTAAGATATTCAGCTTAACAGCAGTTTTGATGTAACCTGGAAAGAGTTGAGAGCCTTGATTGCTGCCTGACTGATAGTAAGGATAGCTATGCTTCTCTTGTTATGGTTGCGTTGAAGGTTGAAGTAAGCGCATCTCTCACTGCGTAGACTTAAGCTTGAAATATACTTATACTCTTCTCTGGCGCTTCCGAGCATAATGTACATAATGAAGAGGTGTGGTCAACATCAAACGGTTAAGTCGCGAGGGGCGACCGCTATTAGAAAAATGTTTTTATTTTGGTGTTTCACCGAGATTCGAACCAACGTTCTCTCTCTGAATTCCGAATGATAGTCACGCACCAACCCATTCGGGTACAGTGGCCGCCAAGTATTTTTATTGCTCAGTTTGGAGCTCTGTTAGCTAAAATTTAGATTTTACTTAGTTTCAAAAGACAATTAGAGGTTGTTATTCAGCACGTCATCACCATTACACCAGCGATATTTTCCATCGTCCATGATTACAATGTTTTGTTTTGCTCATCGGTTTGCTTCATCTTTATTGTCGCTTTGACACGTTTACATATGTTTTACATTTGTACGAAAAATCTATTTTATGTATTTATTAATGACGACCAAACGACAACTGAGTTGTTGTTGTTGTTGTAGCAACCCTACCCTAAGCCCTGTCGGAGCGGTGTAGTCACCGATCGTCATCGTCGAACTCATCTAACGGTAGGCCCAGCAAGCATGCGACCTTTCCCATGACAGTCGGTTTTACGTTACCGGAACGACCCGGATATATATCCGGACAAGGACTGTCGCTTCAGCAGCATTCCCCATATATTTATGGGGAATGTTTATGCTGCTACAACAACCACCATGGGTTGGGTCCAGAAGGAGAGAGGTGTTAGGTGAGTGGGTTTGAGTAGGCATGTGAAAAGGTGGTATCATGCGGTGTGCCTTCACTTGCCGGACATACATTATACTACAATGTCCAGAACGTAATTGAGCTTTCATCCAGATGGCAAAAAGGGTGATTTAGTGGGACAAACTTGGAGATTCCTTAAGAAAAACTGGCGAGATAAATGTTCACTTCGGAACAAAAGTCATCGATGTCATTGCCCCATGACATTATCGAACAATAGGAACATGCATAGGAGAACAGTGAGACTTCCTTTGGTGGTTGGGGGAGCTTCGATATGTAGAAGTAAGTAAGGGTGAAAGGTCACCACCCTGGGGTACACCTTTCTTTATCCTCCTCTGTTTTGAGCTTTGATCTCGAATGATGACTGAGGAGTTGCGGTGGTGTTTGCTGCTCATGAAATTCATTAAGTTTTTAATATCAAGGCGTACTATATCATCAGGCGTAGCAAAGGGATGAAGGACAAGTTACTTAAATCTTATTCCCGTAAAAGCAAGGCAGCTAAGGAGAAGGTACTGAGATGATTTCACTTCATCCTCCATACAACTGACGCAAAAAGGACTCGAAGTAATGCCCAGTCTCACGGCATGTATACCTTGCGCCAAATGTTCGGTAAGGGCACCCACGAAATCTCAGTGCTGAGATTGTGTTAACCTCAGAAGATCCCTCGAGCGCCTTCGATCCGCTTGTGACCAGAAAGATTTCGTGACATTACAAGTTTGTGTACTTGCCCAACGCTAACTGAGTTTACGTGAAGCCCACATCTTCAGGAGCAGACCGCAGGTAGTCAACGGGATCCAAATCTTCTCATTTCGAGGGGAAACTACCTAACAGGTCCCCTGTCTGGCTAGCTCATTGGCCTCGCAGTTTTATGTAACTTAAACGTAGACAGCTATAAATTGTTATATTGTGTTTCTCAATTTGTAATACAAATTGAAAAAGCTCGCGATAACCTCTAGCAAAACTCTCATGTATGATGCGCTCATCAGTATGATGCTCAATGTGGTGCTTTATAATTCTTGTTATGTTAGAAATATTTCGCCAACGCCATAAATAGTATTGACTTATTTCCCCATGGTGGAACATTCACAATGATTGGAAGATGTTTCCTATGGATTTTCCACACACGAAAGGCAACACGGATGGACGAGCGCGTTCAGTTAAAATGCAGATTTCACTGACTAATTCTTCCAAATTCTCATTCTGCATTTGCGGTAGGCCATGATGATAATGTCGGTCACTGATGCTTGACCCCAGTAGCAGCACCTATTTCCTAAGCTCAGCCATTCAGTGTTCCAGTGTTCCTCAATTTAACAGTTTACTCACCAGCACCCTCTCTTCGAATTCTTTTATTCAGAATGGACGAAGAAAAATTTGTTGGCTCCGGTTGTGTTATGATAACGAAAAATAAAAAAATATTTTGGGGCTGAAGTCGCGATTTATATAACATTTATATAGTACAATACAAAAGTTTCACGTCAAAAATAAGAGCTCAAATCTAAACTGCCTTTTGGTGTTATAAGAAGGGCTTCGCAAGAATAAGGAGTCTGCTACCTAGAGTAATTTGGTAAATCTTTGATTTAGTGGTTCAAAGGATGGCTTTTAGATGAGTATGAATGCTTTCTCTACATGGTTCTTGCAACTTTCACCTATCGCCACTTTGTGTCCTAGCACGCGGAAAGGCTTTGAAGACTGCTTGTAGTTGAAAAGTAAATTTATGTGAGGTTAAGCAGGATTTGTGTATAAGGATGGCATATGTAGGAATTTATATATTTTCAATACCCAAGATGATACGCTACGTGCAGGATTGACTTCCCTGAGGCTCGGAGATTTCGTGAGCATACAGATTGCGATCTCTATCGTATTCGTATATTTTACAAGCTTTGCAAGTTGGATATAGATTTTCAGTTGACTTTGGTATGAATTAGAACTTACATACATACACAAATAAATACATACGTATGATGAATAAGAAGAACTTGTACCTTCATAGGCAAATTTGCCTTTTGAGACATTTCCATTATACTTTCTTCACTTGGAGAGTTATTGATGTCAAAGTGTGCACGAAGGATTTTTAGCTGTTCATCAGTGATACGCGTTCGTGCACGTTTTTGATTACTCGCCATCTGGAAAAAAATATTAATTTGAGGTTTAATGCACATGAATGCAATTCAAAAAGGAAATCGTCCGTAGCTCGTTACCTGTGAAATGCTTGTTGCTACAGATTGTTGTTGTTGAGATTGTTGCTGCTTTGGTAATGTACCAATAATATCCGCAGTTGACCCGACTGGAACTGGAGTGCCTGGTATAGTCAAATCGCTTCCGCAGAGAAGCGTATGGGCACCGCAATTGTGAGCTACTTTAGGTGTGTGTGGAGACGTAACCAACTCTGTATTGTTGCTAGCGCTAGCATTAGCGCCAACCCCAAATATAAGCGGTGGAGCAAGATTCATGAAATTCATGGACATTATGTGGTGAAATTGCATGAGATTTAGCATCTCGACGGGATTCAGTGGCAAACCGGTGGAAGCGCCTGTCAGCTGCGGCAACTGTTGTAATTGTTGAATATTTTGTAGTTTTTGTTGTTGTTGCTGAATGTATTTCTGCGCCAACAGCGATCCACTGGGCTTAGTTTGTAAATGTTGGATTAGATGAGCTTGTGTAATCACTGCTAATTCATCACTGCTGCAGTGTTGCTGTTGTGAAGACTGATTTAGTAGTGCAGCGGTGAATGCAGCGACGTGCTGTTGCTGATCCTGCAATATGTGAGCTGTTAATGGGGAAGATGATGCTTGTGATGTTTCATTCAAGTTCTTGGAATCCATTTGTTCCTTGCTATGTGGTGATATGGGTGGCGACTGACAAGCTAGCAAGTTTTCAGAAGATCAGGAAATAGAAAGCAACAATATATACATATCATTATTATTATACTCTAAAGCAAGTGCAAAATATTAATTAAATCATGGTTAAAAACGAGGTAGGGTGGTAGTACGTAGATATGTGTTTGTGTATGCCCGACCCGCAATGGGTAAGGTTAACAATACATATATGTTTTTATTATATAAGGAATACACACGCTCCAAGAGATAAATATTGACAACTTATACATCCATACATTTTAGTGCTTCTATTTTATTTTGCTCTTAATATTACAATAATTGCAAGTTTTCATTTCTTCTAAATAGTAGTGTTCATGTTCGAGTTTATTTTAATATAAATTGATTTTTTATTTGAATTAACTATTCGTTATTTTAGCTTCTCGTTAACTTTATCAATGATTAATTTTGTATGACTCTATAATTTTGCGCCAAATTTAACTTCAAATTGATAACAAACTATGATCAACGTGGGTAAATGTCAGTGAAAAAATAATCGTCAGTGAATAAAAACTGTTTCAGGGCGTATCCATATGTCCAACTCTGCCAATGCATCCTAACCAAGTTTCAGATATACTTAGCCTATCCAAGTTTCAGTTATACTTAGTTTTATGTTAGTATAAACTTTAAGGGGGTGGTAGGGTTTAGCGCTAAAAAAAACACTTTTTTTTTAATTTTTTACAGAAATATGGCTTAAGATGCTTTAATAAAATCAGTTGCATGTTATTGTACATCTTTTCAATAAGTTTTTAAAAAATATTAATAATAAAATATTGACAAATAAGCCTATGACAGAGTTTTTTTGGAGATATGTTTTTCGAGAGGTGCTCTGCGGTGCCAATCGGCATTCATCGTAGAATCATCTGAAACTAAAAAAGTCGAATTTTTCAGTTAAAGTATGACGTAATGCCCCCCCCCCCCCCCTTTTAATAAAATTTTATTTTTTTCATTTTTGTAGTTTTGGTGGCAAAAAAACGTAAAACGAGCATTTTTGGCGAAAAATTTCGCCATATTTGTAAGTGAAAAACAACCTTAAAAAAAAAAAATAAAAAAAAAACGGTGGGGGGTGGGGAGGTATTTTTGATTTAGAAAACGTGTGCCAAATTTGAAAAGAATCGGTTGAATAGTTTCGCAGTTGTGATTGGCACTGACTTTTAAGAAGTCGTTTCGGGAAAAACGCGTTTGAAAAAATGACTCGAAAAAATTATCGATGCTCCGCATTCGAGGTAGAGTGCCTACAAAGGCTATAACTTTGAGAGTTCTGCTCCGATCCACTTAAAATTTTGACACAACATTCTTGAAATGATTTACTATAAGATGAGTGAAGAAAAAAAATTTCGATTTTGTGACCCTACCCCCCCCTTTAAGCAGTTTGGTATAAAACGAGTATATATGTATTTATGTATAAGAATTGATGCATGCATTTACCGTCACCGTCGTTAGTTTTAGGTGCATTATCCAGAACTGCCTCAGTTATTTGCGAGTTTGTTGTACGAAAAGTTGGCGACCCGCGGCTGCTGCAACTTAATAATGTTGGTGAACTAGAAACGTGTTGGTTACTTTTGCTATGTATCTGATCCATATGTTTTTGTAGCGCTTGTGTGCTGCGAAAATTTCGCTGGCACAATGTACATTTGGTAGCATCGCGCATCGTGTGATATAACAAGTGGGTGGACAATTTTTCTTGAGTTTTGAATGCAAGTGAGCAGTGCTTGCAGCGATATTTGTATACATGACGCTCTGATATAATTAAACTTATGTGTACATTTTTATAATGGGCGATCAAAGCAGCTTGCGAGGGAAATGTCGCGTGGCAAGGTCGGCTGGGATGACTAGCAGCCAAACAACGGTGATCTCCATTTGGCAAGACCACAAAATGTTGAAATTTTTGTACATGTAGCAACAATTGTTGTTCATGCTTAAAATGCATGCAACACTGTTCACATGATAGTTCACTACTATTTACGGCTTCCAGTGATTGAATGTACGCTGTTGGATTAGAAGTATTGAGATTTATGGATGCATCGGTTGAGACTGCCATCGTTGATAAGTTTAATTCCGTTGAACCTGCATTATTTATATCTTTGATTGTGTTTGTTTCGGTGGCAGGTCTGACAGTTTCGGCAGCATCGACACTTGCTGATTCTGTGTGAAAATGCTTCCAAACGCTGGTGTCCACCAGTTGTAAGAGTCGTGCTAATCCATCGCGATTTACGCTGTGTACATTCATCAAATGCGATTCTAGTGTTTGCTTACGGTCGAATGTGCCAGTGCATAATGGGCATTGAACATTGGCATAATTTGTGCTACTTTGGTCAACCTGACTACTGTCATCAATATCATTTGATACTATCTTAATGCTTTTGAGCACTGATTGATGTTGCTGCAATTTTTCTTCAAGTTCCCTACTTATAACATTATTACTTTCATTTTCCTCAAGTTCCCTACTTATAACATTATTACTTCCTGATCTTGATTCATTTATTGATGGTGAAAATTCATTCGTGTTTATTGTTGTTGTGATCCAAGGAGAAATTGTCGATGCATTTTGCAAAGCCAATGTATTGCTCATGTCCGCTCCATTTTCGAACTCCTCATCTTCAGGCAAAAATAAACGTTCTCTCTTTACTGAAGTTGGACAATCGTCATCAATAGCATCATTTTCGAAATTGGATTTGCTACTACCAGAGTGTGTAGCAGTTACTGCACACGCTGCTGCAGCTGTAGCTGCTGCTACTGCGGCTTGAAATGCTTGCATTGCCACGGAGTTCGTTGGAATGCTGATGTAGTCTGGTTCCGTTTGGGGATGAACTGCTCCTAGGTGTATTTCCATCTCTGTTTTGGATTGTGCAAAGAAATCACAGTTGTTGCATTTAAAAATTACAGATGGTATGCCAGTAGTATTAATGGCCGAACCCAAAGTTGTGGTTAAACCATCCCTATCCCCAATAGATGACTGAAAATTTGGTGTACTAACACGTTGGTATCCTTTGCTACGTACACTTGTATTTCCTGATGCAATCGAGGAGTTTGATGATGGTGAGAAGGAGTTGTGATCAATTACAGATATGTTATATGCGTTGTCTTCATTAGTTAACCGCGTCGTGGGGACAGAAAAATAGCCGGGAACTGAAACCGATCTGATATTTTCTAACTTACTGTTATCTGCGGGAATAAACAAGGTGTTATTATTAGTTTTGTGAACATACATAAATATGTTATAAAATTTTTATTCAAAAAGTATGTAGTTTGCGTTTAAAGTTAAGATAAAAACCCGGATACCTGTGCTTTTTGATTACTTTTAAACATCCGTATAAAATGTAAAGTGATCGCATTCGCAAAAAATCACGAAAAGTATAACCAAGCGTTTTGAAATAAAGTCATATTTTCAGATGAATGCAAATTCTTCCGCTGGTCGTCAAAAAGCAGGAAGAAAAGTTAAAACGGAATTAAGTCCTATGAATATGGCCGACTCTGTTGAGCATGGTAAGGGTTCGGATGCATGGCAGTAAATAAGGCAGGAAATTTGGTTTTTATCGAAAACATTATGGACCGATACGGGAACTTAAACATTTTAAAAAATGATCTTAAACGATGCTTTTAAGTTTTAGCATTGAGGGGTAGTTCCTATATTGACCCTAGGCACACATCTTATATTATCGAAGACGGCTTTTCTACTATGTGCGAAAACACCACAAAACACCGCCGTAATCATCAGATACAAAACAATGAACATTTATGGAAACACTTAAAGGGTCGAATACGTAAATATTCGATGTAAAACAAAGATTAGTTAAAAAATGTCGTTCAAACAGGGTGAAGTAAAATAATGCGAGCAGCAACTAAAAACTTGGCGAAATCAATGCCATCACGACTTAAAGCCATTATAAAGTTCAATGGTTATTCAACCAAAAATTAGAATTTGATTTAAAGAATATTTTTTATTTAATAAATTGTTTTGTATATTATCATTTTATACTTACTTATGTGATATGAATTTTTATAATTGAAAATTGTTTTTTTGTTCGTTTTATGTGAATGATTGTGTTAATTGCATAAATCAATCGCGGAAATTATGCCGATATATCTAGTGCATGTTTATAAAGGATGCACCGTATATAAAAAGCTGCAAGCAACATCCTTTCCTGCACTAAGAAAGAAGATAATACCATCTCAGAGCGCCCAAAATGAGCCAAGCCACCAACAAGTACAACTAAACTTAAACCAACAGAAGCTATCGTATGCACAAGTTGCTAGTAATGAAATAAACCAAAACACCAATGAAAACAACGCCTTGATCAGCGAAATCCGGGGAATGATGAAGCTATTAAGAGATGTAATGAGCCAAATGACTGCCATGACAAACCTTTTAGTAAATCTTGTCCAAAAGCCCCATATTCCATGCCCTTAAACCTTACTTTGTGGAATGCAAATGGGCTGTCACAACACTCAAATGAGTTAAAAATTTTCTTGCAAAAACACGATATAGACATCTTCTTAGTATCAGAAACCCATTTCACCAAAAAGAGTTTTTTCATTATTCCCTTCTACTGCTTCTATCACACAATGCATCCTGACGGATCTGCTCACGGAGGCTCTGCTATTCTTATAAAGAAATCAATCAAGCACTATGAATCTACACATTATAGAACAGAAGAAATTCAAGCAACAAATGTCATAGTACAAGACTCAATCGGTGCATTACTTATTTCTGCAATATACAGTCCACCTAAACACAAAATTAAAAATAAAGAATATGTTAAGTTTTTTAAAACCCTGCTAGCACGCTTTGTAGCAGGAGGTGACTATAATGCAAAAAATACACTATGGGGTTTTCGGCTTACGACAACAATGGGACGAGAATTGCACAACGCAACCACATCAATGAACTTGAAAGTTTTCTCAACGGGAGAGCCAACTTATTGGCCTTCAGACCCAAAAAAGATACCTGATCTTGTTGATTTTTGTGTCATCAAAGGTCTATCGTACCTGCAGATAACCTGTAAATCCTGCCTGGAGCTTTGTTCTGATCATTCGCCAGTGATAATCACAATAAATGATAAACTCGAAAATAGGTCCCAAAACTGCCAACTTATCAACAGCCGTACAAATCAATGGAATCAATTTAAAACCATTTTGACGTCGACACTTGGCATAAAAGTTACTCTAAAAACGAGGAAAATATAATCGAGGCTACCAAATATCTAACAATATGCATCCAGGATGCAGCTTGGTCATCCACCACTCATGTGAGTCCCCATACTCGTACACAAAGAAATTCAAACATCGGTGTCTTCCTAAGAAACAAACTGAAAGAAAAACGCCAGGCAAGAAAAATATGGCAACAAACAAGATCTCCTGAATATAAAAGCCGTTTAAACAAATTATCAAAAGAAATAAAATTATTATTGAAAGAGCAACATGATAAAGAAATGAAGCAGTTTCTATGGGGTTTGGAACCAACACACCTCACCAATTACTCCCTGTGGAAAGGCAGCAAAAAAGTAAGTACCACAAAAGAGTACCGTCCACCACTTCGTAAAAAAGATGGTTCATGGGCGAAAACCTCAATCGAGAAATCTGAGCTTTTTTCTAGATACCTAAAAGATATTTTTACACCAAACGATACTGAAGCTGATCTTTGTTTTGACAGCACTGTTGCTGCCTTTCTAAACGAACCTTACCTACCGATGAAGAAATTCACCAAAAGTGAAATAGTTAGCTCTATTAAAAAGCTAAAAGATCACAAGGCACCAGGATATGATCGCATCACGGCCGAAATTCTCAAAAAACTACCTCCTGAACCCTATAATTTCATTACTCATTTGTTTAATGCGTGCTTAACCAGAAACATTTTCCCAGCTCAATGGAAAGTAGCAGAAATTAAAATGGTGCTCAAGACGGGAAAACCAGGCGATAAAGTGAAATCCTATCGCCCTATCAGTCTTTTACCAATACTGTCAAACGTTTTTGAAAAGATCTTCCTTAAACGTTTAATGGCTTTTATCGAACGCAAGCAAATAATTCCGAAACATCAGTTCGGTTTCAGGAATGAGCATTCGACAATTGAGCAAGTCCATAGACTTGTCGAAAGAATACAAACAGCGCCCGACCGAAAACAAATCTGTTCAGCAGTTTTCCTGGACATATCACAAGCCTTTGACCGAGTGTGGCACCAAGGCCTACTCTTTAAAATAAAAACGAAACTACCACTAAATGCCTATTTGCTCCTTAAATCATATCTAAACCAACGAATGTTCTACGTAAATTACGAAAATGAAATTTCCAATTTTCAACAAATTAAAGCTGGGGTCCCACAAGGCAGTATATTAGGTCCAATCCTGTACTTAATTTTTACACACCACAAAAGGTGTACTAACTGGCACTTTCGCCGATGACGCTGCTATTATGGCGACAGCAGCGGATCCCGTAGAAGCCTGTTATATGCTCCAAATAAGCATAAATAAAATCTCCAAAGGGCTCCGGAGCTGGCGGTTGAAAGTAAACGAACATAAATCTCAACACGTAACCTTTACCACAAAAAGAACCACCTGCCCACAAATCAACTTAAACCGTATTCCAATTCCGCAATGTGATAGTGCTAAATATCTAGGCATTAATTTGGATAAACGGCTTACGTGGAAAACGCATATCTTTAATTAATTAATATTTAATATTTCGTAATATGTACTGGCTGCTAAACCGCAAATCCACCCTCTCAATGGACAAAAAACTTATCCTTTACAAATCTGTGATAAAAACAGTCTGGACTTACGGAATCCAACTGTGGGGTACTGCGTCAAATTTAAACTTGGAAATCCTGCAGCGTTTCCAGTCCAAGACTCTACGCACCCTAGTCAACGCTTCGTGCTACGTGACAAATGCCCAAATTCATCGGGACTTAGACATCCCTTCAATAAAAGAGGAAATACAAAATGTAACCAGTAAATACCGAAATCGACTTCAATCGCACCCAAATGAACTGGCCTCTACCCTCATGTCACCATCATGTGTCTTTTTAAGGTTGAAAAGAAAAACACCAATTCAGCTCGTCCAAGAGCCATCTATAAAATATTGAATTTATTTATTAGAAAGGATATTTCACTAGAAATATTCCTTTAATACTAAAATCAAATCCACTCTTAAATGTAACCAAATATTTGTAAAATGTCTTCTAAGAATTGTAAGTATAGACAGAATACAAAATAAAGTTTAAAAAAAAAAAAAAAATACAAAAAAAAAAATGTTTATTTAACTGTTAACTATATATATATACTATATATACAATATTAAACCTTTTTTATTTTTATTGAGGGACTTTGTGAGGATTCGTGTTTCATAAGGGACTTTCACCCAGAGTCGAATATGAATGTGGTTGTTGATCGCAAAAACCCATTTCTTTTATTACCTACGCCCAAGAAAATATACCCTTCCAGCTACATTTATTCTAATACAAAGATCACTAATCTGGCATTTACCTTATTTGAATTTATGCCAATATTATGATATTATGATTTTTTAAGAGCTATAGGAAAGTTTTACAAAAACACACACATAAAATTCAGAAAAATGCATGCAATTTTTATTTAAATCGAAAGTACAGTCCATATAATTATAATATATATATATATATATATACATATATATAATATTTAAAGATTATTTTATGCAAATGTTGACCGCGACTTCGCTTCAAATGGTCCAACCGCTTAGTCCAATTTTGGCATACTCTTTCCAATGTTTCGGCCGGTATCTCACATGTAAATGCTTTAATGTTGTCTTCCAATGCGTTAATTGAAGCAGGTTTGTCTGAATAGACATGAGCTTTAACATAGCCCCACAAAAAATAATCTAAATGCGTTATGTCGCACGACCTGGGTGACCAATTGACAGGTCCCGAACGTGAAATAAAATGTTCACCGAACTCGCCTCTCAACAAGTCCATTGTTACGTGTGCTGCGTGGCATGTGGCGCCGTCTTGCTGAAACCACATGTCATGCAAGTCAAGTTCTTTCATTTTGGGCAAAACAAAGTTGGGTATCATTTCACGGTAGTTCTCACCATTCACAGTTACTTTACGATTCGCAGCACCTTTGAAGAAGTATGGTCCAATGATACCTCCAGCCCATAAACCGCACCACACTGTGACCTTTTCTGTATATATTGGTAGCTCTTGCAATTCTTCTGGCTGATCTTCAATCCAAAATGGACAATTCTACTTATTTACGTACCCATTGAACCAAAAACGAGCTTCGTCGCTGAACACAATTTTTCGATAACAAGTGGATCTTCAGCCAACTTTCCAAGAGCCCATTCAACAAAAATTCTGCGTTGCGGTAGGTTGTTCGGCTTCAATTCTTGCACCAGTTGTATTTTGAAAGGCTACACACCTAAGTCCTTTCGCAAAATTTTCCACGTTGTTGAGTAACAGAGGCCCAATTGCTTCGCACGGCGACGAATCGATGCGATGGTCATCATTAATACAGCCGCGATATTTTCTTCAGTTCGCACTCTACGTAAGCGTGTTGGTGGTTTGATGTCTAATAATGTAAATTTGGTTCTAAATTTAGTCACAATAGCTCGAATAGCCACTTCAGTGGGTCGATTAAAATGACCATAAAGTTTCTTAACAGACCACGCATTATTATAATAAAACTCAATGATTTGCAAGCATTGTTCGTTTGTAAGACGATTCATGGTTAAATTATAGACCAAACTAAAGATGTCTGATAGTGAAACAAAAGACGAAACGTGCGTCAGCTGTTTAAACCAACTGTTTAAAAAGATAGTAGCTAAAAAATTACCCGTTACAATTCATAATGATATTGTATTAGGCGTGTTTTATTTGGCCGTCCTAAACTAATAGCTTAATCTTGGTCAGATATAATGAGTCAGCTTAGAGAGGAAAGCTTAAATTTCAATTTTTGTTGGCCATGCTGTTAAAAATTGCAATGGGAATTTTGTCACAAAATGTTGAAAAGCAAATAATGGAGAATAAGGAAAAATGGTAATGTTTCGAAATAAAAATATTTTGTATAGTATATGCTATATATGTGTATATTGTATGTTGTATATTAATTATATTTTAATTATTTACAGCAAGAGGAAAGTGTGGACGAAAAGGCTCAATACTTGCCCCATTTTTTATTGAATTTGCCATGTTGCACTTTCCATCATTTTATTTTGTTGTTTTCTATTAGTTCTGACACTGGTGAAATATAAATTCATTTTAAACATTTTCTAATTTTTCTTTTGGAAAACCTAGTACCACTCTGAATTGAAATACAATTGGAACTCGAAATGCATCTAGTTCATTAAACAAGCTAAAGTAGATTCTCACAACCCAATATAAGGCTCTTATATAATACAAAGTAAGCTAGTAGCTTACGATGGTGATCAAATAAAACATGCAGTTTATATAAATGTCTATTGTTAATCTGTTATGTATGAATTAAGTGCCAACGTCAATACATTGCATTTTTTATGCTATCTTATCTGTGTTGCTAGTATATTCTGTTATTTTGCTTTATTCTTTAAAGTCCGTTTTTACTATTGTAACGCTCTTGATTCGCTTTATTAATTAACTAAGTAAACATGCATATGCAAAAGTAGTGTCAAAAGTAGGATTTCAAAAGAAGAGCCGGACAGCGGAGGATTTAAAGAGGCAGGTGCAATCCGAGTAGCTATGAAGGAAGGTGCACACAATGTTGCGGCAAATGCAACTCGGCCAACCAAACCGGCACCATTTAGTATGGCGTAATACAAATCTTTAGTGCAGGATTACTTCACACTCTTAGATTGGGCATTAGAGCTTAGTAAAGTTCCAGAAGAGGAACAGCACTAATGTGTCCGTGTAAAAAGGGGGCAGAGCTCAATGCGGCATTTAAAATTTTTGTTAGCCCGAAAACAACGACTATAACGAAATAAAAACCGTTTTGATTCGCTATTTTGATGGGCCGCGATTTAAGTATGCGAAACGTATAAAATTAGACAAAATATATAAACAGGAGGGGTTACATGGGAAAGTGATGCGAACAACATAGCCACTCCGCTCCAAATGGTAACCTCTACGCACTATCCTAGAATTGATATCCTGGATTTGGTACTTTCTGTTTTCATTAACGAGGCTTTATCGACCGAGACAAGGCGGTATAACCTTGTCAGCACTTTAAGCTGAGGTGGTGAGGTACCCGTGCCGAGAGCTGCATGACTGGTAGTGCCTAAATAACCAGTATTTAATGGTCCCCTCCGAAGCCCAGCCAAAGTCGGTTGTATTAAGTGCCTTATTATGGTATGCCGGCTCTGCCGGGGCGAACCACCCCTTCCGTGCCAACTCGTGGGACCAAATACCTAATGGAATTTTTAAAATAAGGGAAGAACCAGAATAAGAAAAAGAAAAAAACCGAGAGTGTGCTAGGCACCCGGTGGCTTGCTCAAGGCGCAATACCTGAGGGTGAAATTCATCCTAGCAAAAATTGCCAAGAATGAACAGGCCGGTAAAGCACATGAGCTGGATATAGACGATCGTGCTAAGTGCGAAGCTGCTATCAAAGAGTGCGAGGCCGCAATCAAAGAGTACGAGGCCGCCACCGCAGCTAAGCTTAACCAGCCCTAACAACAACCTCATCAACAGCCTAAATCGGCACAGAGCTCGACTAAGCGTAACCGTAACCGACGCGAAGAGTAAATACTCCTCAGCAAAGGGTGTTGAAGGTCATTCAACCAGTGCGGAAGCTGCGGCCACGAGGGCGGCTTACAGTGAGGTGGCCAGGGATCATCTCCGAGTTGCCCTCGTGGACGCTATAACCAATAATGGAAGGTAGATGTTGCCCCTTTGGGCTGCTATTGAGGGACGGCTATCTAGTATAATCGTCAGACACTTCATAGCCAATAAAGGACCAGCACCTCTCTTGCACTCGGGTGATAAAATGTGCCAATCGGTTCTTGAAGGAGTTTCTGGAGAGATTTTTGCTGCGAAAGGAGTTTCTGCTCCGGTTAGCAACGCCTGGGAACGGCTTTCCCTAAAGCTCATCCCTGCTTCAGAAATTTCAAGGCGACCACGAGCTCGGTAAACAACAGTAAGCCAAAGTGAAGGTCTTCCCCGCCTTTGTTGCCCCGGATGACGACCTGGAGGAATTAGGACACGATACTAAAAAGCTGCTGGATTAACTGCGGCTCACGGACGTAGACTCCGAGCAAAGGGAGCTGTCGTAAAGGTAGGCAACTCTTTTTATCAGTTTGTTAAAAAAAACCTTCGTCACTCTAAACTAGTCACCGACAACCTACGAGTCATCCCCCGTGGGGAGGACATCAATTCCGAGCAAAGGGAGCAGTCGTAAAGGTAGGCAACTCTTTTGATCAGTTCGGTAAAAGTAGTTCAAAGTAACCTTCGTCACTCTAAACTAGCCACCGATAACCTACGATCATCCTCCGTGAGGAGGACATCGATATCTGTCTGATACAAGAACCTTGGATGGGGCAGCAAAAAATCATGGGAGTGAGGGATAGATTTTATGACCTTTTTTATGTCGCTTACCGCACGATCTGACGGTGTAGTAAGCTATGGGTTTTCGTTCATAACACTGAGGGTCTACAATAAGGCCAAGACGTATAATCTAAAGGACCCGGTTGGAGCTGAGATAGGCCCCACGGCGGAATCTGGCTCCGGTCCTACCACCGCTACAGCGCTACGAAAGGCATCTGCTGACGGCAGTATTTCTTCCTTGTTAGATAGAGTACTTGGTACTACTCTCACTGATGAGGAAGAGCTACTGGCGCCAGATTCAGATGATCCTAACAAAACGGTGGTGGAGAGGAAGCCCAGTAACTATAATGTTACGCGTTCTTCAAATTAACCTTCACCACTCAAAGGATGCGTCCGCCAAACTCATAATCCACCTGGCCAAAGGTGGACATCATATTGTCCTGATTCAAGAACCATGGGTATCACATGGACTTGTGTGCGGACTAAGGACTCAAAAATATAAACTGATGTATGCTCGCAACAAAGGTAACCCTAGAGCGAGCGTACTAATAAGAAAAGGGATAAATGCTTTTATGCTCTCTAATTACAGCGACACCGATCAACTGACCATTAGCCTGGAGTCGGGAAATGAACGGATGTGGCTATCTTCCTGCTACCTCGCACATGACCATGAGGAGCTACCGAGATTAATATTCAAAGATCTGGTAGCGCAGGCGCAGAAGCTTGGCGCAAAGCTAATTATTGGTGCGGATGTATGTGCGCATCACGAGATATGGGGCAGTACTGATACTAAAGCTAGAGGTGAGTGTCTTTTTGATTATCTGATAGGTACTAAACTACAGATTTGCAATAAAGGTAATAAACCTACTTTTGTCATTAGTAATAGACAGGAAGTGTTAGACGCTACTTTTGCTTTTGACTCCGTTATTAACAGAATTAGGAACTGGAAAGTTTTGAAAGAACATTCCTTCTCTGATCATAGATGTATCTCGTTTGAAGTTAGTAAAAATCTACCGAAATCTAAGCCTAGTAGAAATATCAGGAAAACAGACTGGGAAAAGTATGTAGATTGTATCGGGGTTACCCTAGGAACATGTCCATCTGTGGTACCACAAAGCATAGAAGGAATAGAAAATTTGGTTGACAAAATTACCTACAACATGAATGCTGAATTGGCGGAAGCCTGTCCCCTAAAAAGGCTGAGGGGTAAACCCAAGCCTAAGTGGTGGACGGTTGAACTAAGCAAGCTTCAAAAAACAAGCAGAAGCGCTTTTAATGAGGCAAAGAAAACACGTCTCGAAGAAGATTGGAAAGGCTATAAAGATGCTCTGAGAATCTACAAGAAGGAAATCAGAAATGCCCAAAGGCAATCTTGGAAATGCTTTTGTGAAGAGGTTGAGGGGGCAACTGAGGCCTCCAGACTTCGTAAGATTTTAGCGGGAAGCCCTCAAAATTGGGAACTGCTACAGAAAAGTGATGGTGCTTTCACTACAACCAGTAAAGAGTATCTAGAACTTTTACTCGAGACTCATTTTCCAGGCTGCTCAGACATTACTGGGCATGACATGGAAGATACAGTACACTGTCGTGAAGTCAGAATAGACGCTATATCTGAGGATCGGCTCTTATGGGCGATTGAAAGTTTCAAACCTTTTAAATCACCGGGTCCAGATGGTATTTACCCGGTGGAACTGCAAAAGGCCGCCGGATATCTAGCACACGGGCTATTAGCAATCTTCAAAGGTTGCTTTCTTTACGGTCATATACCTCTTAAGTGGAGACAAGTCAAAATTGTTTTCATTCCAAAAGCTGGTAGAAACTCACATACCCATCCAAAAGACTTAAGACCGATATCTCTTTCTTACTTCCTATTGAAAACTTTGGAGAGGTTGATAGAATTTCACTTAAGCCTAACTATAGATAGAAATCTTATCTCTACGTCACAACATGCCTACACGAAAGGGAAATCGGTAGAGATAGTTCTACATAACCTTATTTACACGGCACAGAGTTCACTGCACAAACAGGAATTTTATTTAGCCGCTTTCCTTGATATTGAAGGGGCCTTTAACAGTGTTTAAGGGGGGGCAATTACTGCAGCACTCACTAAACTTAGGGTAGAGCCGGGCTTGGTAGGCTTCATTCGCAAAATGCTAAATAGCAGAATCCTTGAAGCGGAACTAGCAGAATCGGTGCTCAGGAGATTGGTAAGTAGAGGTACACCGCAGGGTGGAGTCCTCTCACCATTTTTATGGAACGCAGTTGTAAACAAACTTCTGTTAATACTGGAATCGGTGGGCTGTAAGGTGACCGCTTACGCCGATGATGTTGTTATTGCTGTCTCTGGTAAATTTGTATCTACATTAAGAGACCTAATACAAAATGCTTTAGATATACTTTCTAGGTGGGCAGGAAAGTGTGGTATAGGAGTCAACCCAGACAAAACACAACTCATATTGTTCACTAGGAAACACAGAATCCCTCAGCTAAGTCCAATTATGCTCAAAGGCAAAGCTTTTGTGATTTCGGAAGAAACCAAGTACTTGGGATTAAACATAGATAGGAAACTGACTTGGAAGTCAAACATCTTAGAAAGAGTCAGGAAAGCGAACCTAGCTTTTTATGCCTGTAAGAGAGCTTTAGGTAAGACCTGGGGAATTAAACCAAAGGTTGCTCATTGGCTTTACACTGTTGTCGTCAGACCCATTCTTCTAATATATATGGAAAAGTTGTCTGGTGGTGTGCTATGCAGAAAAAAACCTTTTCTAATTTATTGAATAAGGTGCAGAGATCAGCGGAATTAGCAATATGTGGCGTCATGAAAACCACGCCATCCATGGCTTTGGACATCATGCTACATCTGCCACCCCTAGATCTCTTCTGCAAATACTCAGCGGCTGCTCCGCTTTAAGGCTCAAAGCGAGCTCACAATGGAGAGCTGTCACACATGGACATTCAACCATTTTAGACTCCTACACGGATATACCCAGCGACTGTGATTATCACCCTCCCATTCTTTGCTTCGAAAGGAATTTCCGAAAGAAAATCCCTTCTAGACTGGAATGGCTTTAAGAAGATCCAACACCCAACATATCCGTTAAGATCTACACGGACGGATCCAAAATGGACATCGGTGTAGGATCAGGGTTATTTTGCGAAGAGCTTTCTATTAGTGAATCCTTTAAACTACCGGATCACTGTAGCGTTTTTCTAGCGGAAATAAACGCTATTCATGAAGCCTTAAGGGGGGGTAAGGGATAAACGCTAAAAAAAAAACACATTTTTCATGAATTTATTGTAGCGAAACGGTTCAAGTCAGTTTATTAAAAGTTGTTGCATATTATAAAGTAACATTTCAAGAATAATTGATAAAATTTTCATGCAAAAATATTGCAAAATGAGCGAATGAGAGCACATTTACGTAGACGTCTTTTCAAAAATACATTTTGCAGTAGTCAATTACTTTGTTCTTTAGCTACAAAATTATGCAGTAAAAGGATATCAGCTTCTTTGCTCATTTTTTTGAGGAATATTTTCGCCTCCTCCGTAATTGTTTCTAGAGAAGAACGATCGGTGTTAGTCCACAGTTGATAAGTTATATTATTAATATTTCTCTTTTTGAGAGCTTCTTCTATTTCAGTAGCAATTTCATGAAAGCCAGGGCAAAGATCACATTGTTTCATATAACATTCATTTTTAGGCTTACTACAAATCATGCATTCTATTATTTCTTCATAAGTAGTTACAGATATATCTTCAAAAATACTTTTTAAACCGTTTAACATTAATTTAAAATTCTGATGTACTTTACACACACAAACCGTGTGTGTTCCATTCCTATCAGCAAGTACACATTGCTTTGGTCGCAAGGAAGCAAATTTACTAAAACCGACTTTTATTTCTGGATATAAAGATTTAAATGCTACATATGCTTCTTTCAAATTACATAAAATAAGACGTTTTTGTAACTTAATTTTTTTCCCGTCTTCTTTGAACTGTAAGGCAATCCTTTTGCCCTGGCATGACACGGCTTATTTCATCGGAAGTATAAAAATTTATTATTTTTTCAATATTTTCAGAAGAAAAAGTTCTACGGGTACTTGGAGCGGGGGGATATGATCCGAAACCGTAAAGATTCTGTATTTTTTTTGCATACTTTGCTGTACTATAATTAAGATTAAATTCACGTTTTAAAGTACTTAGGTTCCAACTTAAAGGTGTAACAGTCAGCCAATGAATTTTTTTTTTAATTAGATGCAGATTTTACTTTTAGTTTAATTAAATTCATTATTCTATCTATTCCAACATCACCTTCTACAAATTCGATGTCAGATCTACCCGACACAGAACCTAGGCTACTTGCAGTTTCAGAAACTTCACTAAGAGCAATATTATTAATATTATCATTAGAATCAATGCTTACGGAACTATTTTCCGACGGCTCCTTTCCCTTTGATAACAGCATCTTGCAAGATAAGCAAATATATTCCCCCAAACCTGGATGTTTTTCTTTCAGTGATGCAGACGATTTAGCAACATTCTTTTCGATCCAAGAATGAAACTTGAAAGGATTGCAACAAACTTTATTCGGCATGATGATTACTTTGCAAAATTAAATTTTAAACTTGGAGCACCAACAAAATCTAAGAGACGTTGTTCACTCAAAAGTAAAATTCAATCTAACTGAATTTGAAACACAGTCACTCGCTTCACAAAGAAAAATGTAATTATCGTTAAAAGCTCATTAACACAGTGCGGAGTGACAATTTTAAAAACTTATTCATAGTGGGCTGCGGGGGGTCCGAACCCATTAATCAAATGGGATACGAATATAAAAGGACCATAAATTATACTTATTCCACAATTTTCCTAAATTATAAAATAATTGTTGTCAAAGAACCTATATACAATAACCTTACATAAATTACTACCCATTATGGCGATGAAAAACTATTACTCGTACGGCAAACTAAATTCAAACAATATGACCTTTCTTATTTCGGAAACTTCTAAGATTCTATTAATAAAAATTAACAGTAATATTAATAAAAAATGTTAATTTATTAAGTTGGAGTAATATTAAAAAAAAATATGATGTAAAACTGTGTTCTTTATACTGTATTGGTAAAGAATAAAGCATGCTGCGGGAGCTTCCGCGCGCGGCTACTAGGCCGAGTCATGCAGTGTAAAATTCAAAAATTAATTTCTCGAGAACAAAAAAAAACCCATCTCTATAATTTGCAGTATATTTTAAGAAGGGTTCAAACTTTGATAAAGAATTTTTTTTACAAAATTCCACAGTGTACTTCGAGTAAAAAACCAACAATAAAAAATTATTGTTTAAACAAATTAGCTAAACATTATTTTTTTTTATTTTTTAAAAAATATATTATGAAAATTCAACCTTTTCCCTATAATTTTTATAAACAACTTTTTTTTTGTATCACTAATATATTTCAGTTCTTGCTTCGGCAGAACATATACTAAAATTGGAACGATACAGAGAAGATTAGCATGGCCCTGCGCAAGGATGACACGCAAAATCGTGAAGCGTTCCACATTTTTATTCTCAACAATCTTTTTTTATCTTTGACAGAATCTTTGAACTGCCTACTCTTTCATACGATTATTTCCACTGGTTCTATCGTGGAAAATTGTATATCTGCCCACTGGACAGAAGTCAAAGATAATATAAAAGTAGTATGGGGGAACCTGTTATCTCTATAGGGCGCGTCCCCAGGTGGTGGATAGGGGAACGCCTCCCAGATATGGAAGGCAGGAGAATCGGTCTTCCGCGAACCACACAGGTCGAAGACGTAAACTTCGTTAAAAAAACTCCCTCAACCCAAGGTGTAACGCGACCCGTGCCTATTGGGTGGGTTTGGCAGCCGGGGGATAAAATTAGGCTGTCTCCTAACGGAGCCCTCCTGATATCAGGCCGCCTCAGGTTGTAACGGTGGCCTTACCATGGTATGGGGCGCTGCCATGGCGGACCGTTTATTTCCCCTCCATCCTCATTGGTCACCGCACATGGCGACATGGGCAGCTCTTTGGAAGGGACAGACAAACGAACGGACACAATCGAGCTGAGGAAGTTGGGAACTCCCTCAGAGGACGAGCTCTTGGCTTCTAGTCAAGAGACAGTTGATGACAAAGCTGTGGGCCACAGCACGCCATCAACTATAAATCAACCGATCACATCCGCTGATGCCAAGGGTCAAAAGCGTCAATACCCAAAAAAAGGCCCGTCTAGATATAAGCTTTACCAGCGGTCTCTAGCTATTCTCGGCAGAATAAGCAAAAATGAGGCCGAAGGTAAAACTCATCCCAAAGATGCGGCCGATAAGGCAAGGTGCCAAAAGGTGGTCGATGAGTACCTGGCGTTCCAGGCCACCCAGAAGGCAGAAGCCGTAAAACGCAATCGTTCGCAGGACGAGGGCTGTAAAACTGCGAAAAAGCTCAAGACGTCTCACACTGCTCTGACGCCCAAACCAGCCAAACGCGCGTTTAACGAGGTGGCACGGGATCACCTGCAAACGGCGTTGGTGGACGAGTTAACGAACCGCGGTAAACCTGCGTTAGAAAGGTGGTCCGAAATCGAGGCACGGCTGTCTCGCATTGTCGTTGATCACGTCATGGCAAGCCCGGAGGGTCAAGTGCCAGGTTATGATTCAATGGAGGTGGTCCGTGGATACAGGGTGATCAAATGCGACGATCAGTTCTCTGTTGATTTCCTTCAAAACGCTATTAGCAAAATCCAGAGCGACTGGGAAGGTTTGAGGCTCAAACTAATCCCAGCCAGTGAGATCCCAAGACGACCAAGGGCTCGTATCTGGATACCGAACATGGAGTTCGAAGCTAAGCAGTTAATACCATACCTGCAAGCACACAACCGCACTGTTCCAATGGATGACTGGAGTATCATCAAAGCGGAGGCTCCGCAAAAGAACAGTGTGTCCTTCCTTCTTCAAATCTCGGAGGAGAGTATTGAGCCACTGGGAAAAGTGGACAACAAACTTCGGTTTGGCGTGAGGAAAGCGCATCTGAAGTTATTCCGTTCTGCAAATCCGGAGGATGAGCAGGACGAGGTTGACGACGCTAATGAGTTGCTCATGGGCATGCAACTGGAAGAAGCCGGGTCCACCCAAAACGATGGCGCTAATGAGCAGCATACGGGCATGCAGCTTGACGCCCCTAAAAACGACCAGTAAGTATGGGTCTCAAGGTTGTCCAGATCAATCTGCAGCACTCCAGGACTGCAACGGACAACCTAGACGTTCTCCTATCGGAGGAGGACGTAGACATCGCACTGATACAGGAACCCAGAGTGCGGAGTACTGAGGTAAGCGGATTCTCTCTCAAAAACTACAACTTGTACTATAAGCGGACCCAGGGTAACCCCAGGGCATGTATTGTAGCAAAAAAACATCTAAATGTATTTTTAATCCCATCCTACAGCTCATCGGATGTGACGGTCATCGAAATGGAGGCTACTGACGGCGTCAGGATCAAAATTGCCTCCATCTACATGGCACACGACCAACCAGCACCACCTGACGAGGCTCGTAGGCTTGTGCTTGACTGCAAAAACAGTATCCTGCTACTAGGATGCGACGCCAATGCGAGGCATCCCCTATGGGGGAGTACCGAAACGAATGATCGAGGTGAGTCCCTATATGAATTTATCATCAATACTAACCTAACAGTATGTAACAGGGGTAATACCCCGACTTTCACCTTTCCAAGCACGGAAAGCTTTAGAGGATGGGCGGAAGTAATAGATGTGACATTACTGTCTGAAAATACTTCAGTGAGGGTAGAAAATTGGAGAGTCTCAAGCAAAAAGTCCTTTTCGGACCACAGCTGGATCCTCTACCACCTGGATCTTGAGATAGATCCACCCTTACCATATCGAAACCCACTTAGAACAAATTGGAAACGGTTCAAAAATGTAGTAGGGAATAGGATAGGAAGGATTCCGATCCATCAAATCACTCTCGCAGAAAACATTGAGAGTAGGGTCACAACATTGGAAAAGACATTCAGTAGGGCCTACAAAACGTCATGTCCAATTAAATATAGCAAAAAATCCTATCCTCCTTGGTGGAGCAATGAGCTCTCAAAATTAAGGGAAGAAGCCAGATCAAATTTCAATCTCAGCTACTCAACAGGTAATTGGCAGTTGTATAGAGAAAGTCGGAGACAATACAAGAAGGCAATCAGGGCCGCCAAGAAAGAGAGCTGGAGAGATTTCTGTTCTTCTATCGAATCTACCAGAGATTCTGCGAGACTTAGCCGTATTCTGTCCAAGGATCATTCAATGGCTTCTTGGGTCAAGAGGCCGGATGGCACTTGGACTTCTGCGGCGGAAGAGTCTCTAGAACTTCTTTTAGATACACATTTTCCGGGATGTAGCACCCATGACAGTGATGCTGGGAGAATCCAGCGGAGCCGATATGACCCACAGCATCTTGTCGATGTAATAGTTACGAAAGAGAAGGTTGCATGGGCAATCAAATCATTCTCACCTTTCAAATCTCCAGGCCCTGATGGGATCTTTCCTAAGATGTTACAGGAAACTCTTGATAGTATTCTACCATGGCTAATGGAAATTTTCAAAGCGTGTCTAAATCTAGGTTATATTCCAAACAGCTGGAAACTTGTTAGGGTCGTCTTCATACCAAAGGCAGGCAGAAGAGGACATGAATCAGCGAAGGACTTTAGGCCTATCAGTTTGTCGTCCTTCCTTGTTAAAACTTTGGAACGGCTTTTAGATATGCACATTAGAAGTTCGCTGGAGAGCTTTAGTATATTAACTGCACAACATGCTTACCTCAAAGGCAAATCGACGGAGACAGCGCTTCACGAGGTAATCCGAACAATAGAGGGGTCTCTAGTAAACAAACAGTATACGATGGTAGCTTTTCTTGACATAGAGGGTGCATTTAATAAAGTTAGCACGAATGCTTTCCAACGGGCGTTAATAGACTTAGGGGTGGAAAATTGTATCACCAATTGGATCATCTCTGTGCTAGAAACCAGGATCATTAGAGCTAATATGGGTAACATCAACATAACTAAGAGAGTCCACAGGGGTACTCCACAGGGGGGAGTACTATCTCCACTTCTTTGGTTATGTGTGATTAGCAAAATCCTAATAAAACTTAATAGAGGAGGGGTAAAAGCGGTGGCGTACGCTGATGATGTGGTGCTAATGGCGTCAGGACTGTGTCCTAATACGATCAGTGGGATCATTCAAAGGGCGTTAGGCGAGCTTAATTCTTGGGCAACAGGCTGTGGCTTAAGTTTAAACCCGCGTAAAACAGAACTCATGCTTTTTACCACCAGATACAAGGTACCAAGCTTTACCCTACCAAATATTAATGGACAAACCCTCTCACTTTCACCCAGTGCAAAGTACTTAGGGGTAATTTTGGACTCCAAACTTAGCTGGAAATTAAACGTCGAAGAACGGGTAAGGAAAGCTGAAATTGCTCTATATGCCTGTAAACGTATGCTTGGAAGAAGATGGGGTCTTCAACCTAAGCATACATTATGGTTGTACAAGGCGGTTATACGACCAATTTTATCGTATGGTTCGGTAGTTTGGTGGAAAGCTCTAGGGAGAGATTACAACATCAAATTACTCGGCAGAATACAAAGATCAGGCTGTGCAATAACGGTCGGCGCAATCAGATCATGTCCAAGGGAGGCTCTGAACGCACTGACACACGTTATTCCAATAGACCTACATATTAAGAAGTCGGCAACCATGAGTGCATTTAGGTTAAACGAAGCGGGCCGCTGGAAAGAAAACACTTATGGTCATGCCAGTCTACTATTGCGGCAAACTCAGTTAACCTCGGTGAGGACTGACTACATCGTCCCGACGGTAACATTCAATAGGAATTTTGCCACTCTCTTTCCATCTAAGGAAGAGTGGAATAAGGGATTCTCATTAAACAACTTCGACACTACAGTCTATACAGATGGTTCTAAAATTGATTGTGGTGTTGGAGCTGGTATATATTCTCATAGACTTAAAATTGAAAAATCTGTGCGCCTCCCCAATACCTGCAGTGTCTTCCAGGCGGAAGTACTGGCAATTGGGGAAGCTTGTAGGCTACTAATCACAGACTTCTCTTTTAAGAGCAATATCGCTATTCTCTCGGATAGCCAAGCTGCAATCCAGGCACTGGATTCAGCGACTACAACCTCAATGGTGGTGGAACAAAGTAGGAATAGCCTTTCCACCTTGAGCGAAAAACATAATGTTACCTTAATCTGGGTCCCAGGACATCGGAATATTGAAGGTAACGAAAAAGTAGATGAACTGGCAAGAGGGGGATCTGCCATGAATAACGCTCTTGCAGAACCGGTATTCACACCATTAGGTGCAGTCAAGAGTACAATTTCCCTAAAATACCTCCGAATGGCGGAGTGTAGATGGAGGGGCCAGACGAAATGCAAAATCAGCACAACGTCATGGCCCACCTACAACCTTAAACAATCATCAATATTGTTAAACATGAAACAACGGGATGCCTGGAGACTAACGGCAGTCATAACTGGCTTTTGGTCTGTCGGAGAACAGGCAGCCAAAATGGGCATCCCTCACAACACATACTGTCACAGTTGCAAACAACCGGAGAAAAAGGAAACAATCTTCCATTTCCTCTGTGAATGCCCTGCCCTATGGAAGGACAGAATGCTAACCCTGGGCAAACCGCTGTTCGAGAAGCTCGAACAACTGTGCTTAGATGTCAACAACCTAATAAGGTTGCTGAACCGCACAGACTGGGTATAGTCATGCCGTAAATAACAAGTTGGTAACGAGGATGTGGCAACAAAATGGTGCGGAAGCGCTAGTTGGATTCAGGATGAATCACCACTCTAACCAACCAACCAACCAATATATTTCAAGATAAAAATTATCGAAAAAAATTTAGCATAAAAATTCAATAAACAATAACTTGCAAAATAATTGAAATTTTGCAAAACCCTTTGACATGCTTCCAAAGAGTCACAAACACAACAAAATTCCAAAGTATAAAGAAAATTGAAGGACCAACTGGTACTACTTTCGTGGAACGCCCCACGTATAACATCGATATGTTCTGGCACAACAAATGGTTTTGGACGACTTTCCCGTAATTTGTCGGTGAGGTAAGGGTGATCACGAGAAAATTCATTGTACTATTTTGCTAAACGATTGTACCAGGTGCTAAACGATGGTGCTTGCCCACCATATAATGATTTTAGTTTACCGAAGCATTCTTGTGTTATTAATTCTTTTCGAAAAATTTGCCACTGTAAATAACACTAATATTGGCCACACATCAAAACATTCTGAGCGCGTTTATGATAAATGTGTCAATTTTCCACTGAAAAGTCTAATGTTTCGTGGAAATGTATAAGTAAATAGGAATCATCTTACATATGTATATGTATTTCATTAAGTCCTTCTGAAAAAAAGACATGACCGATGATGACTGTACATGAATGTAGTTGTGTTTTACTTGTTCGTATTTAATTAAATTGTTTATCTTTTCTTTTCAAAGTTACACACTTATTTTCGCCGATTGTTTGTGGTTACCAGCACCCCAAGCAATTTATGCATCCAAACATACATAACAACGTTCATAAGTATGATATATTTATATGTATGTATATGCACTTTTGTGCGCAATTAAATCTAATTGAATAAATGGTGCTTGAAAATTAAATCTCAGGGTCTGATTTAAATGGCTGAAGCTATTAAGTGATTTAACTTTTTAAATGGATTTTTCGAGTGATGCAGCTAGCGATGATGGTGAATATGGATTTCATAAACAAATACGAGTATAGCAATGACCCGATTTACACGAGGAGACATCTGGAAGGGAAACATTTTGTTCAAGGGCGAAGGACGGTCGGGGAAGAGAGAAGGGATTTTGTCTCCCGTACTCGGCGACACGCTTTGCTCTTCTTATTCGTATTTCTTATCTTAAAGCAATTTTTGACAGTTGCTTCATTCGTTTTCTTCTTTTGTGGAAGAAAGTTCTAAGTTATGTGTTGGTTTTCAATCAAACGGAAGATAACAACGATGACAAACATCCGAACGCTGCTCGGGAAATGCACGATTATTTTTGCTAGTAAAGTAGGTATAATTTAAAATAGTTATGGGACATGTTTATGTCGATTTCTAATTTTTCCCTGCATTTCTAGATACTCAAGTTAATTTTAAGTTAATTATTTACATATGAAGTATTTTTAATTTAATTTTTTTTTATTCAAGTATAAGAATTTATAAATATATTTCAATAAAAAAAAACAACAAATTATTTATTATTTAACCAGTTTGCATTTTTCATTCATATATTTAAGAAACTGTTGTCGAACGCGCTCTGCTTTACACGTAAGCGCGTGCTAGAATACATAAGAACCAGACGATGCTAAAGTATTAAATGTCAAAATGTCGCGGAAACATTTTTGCCCGTGTGTACGCGAATGAAACATCAAAAGAGAATTTCCAGTGTCTCCCTTCCAGATGTCTCCTTGTGTAAATCGGGACAATACTTTACATCTATTTCTCTTTAAAGTTAAATACATACACACATACAAACATATGTACATATACATACATATCAACAAATTCCAAGAATTCAGTTTAAGCACTTATAAGAAAATTTATTTTTATAAGAAATTTAAAAATACAGTGAAGTCAACGTCTGAGTGAAAAGTTTTGTACACCAAGTATGGATATGCTCTTTAAACCTGCTCTTAACTGGGATCTTATGGGGCCAAATGCGGATGTTATTTGTTTTTTTATTAATGACATTGGGGACTGCATGTGAGATGTTTACTACGGATAGGATTATTTAAAAAAAAACAAGTCAAATTAATCGTGAAACCTGATTTTCGATATATTAGGCCAGTGGTGAAAAATAATGCTATTTAAGGTAAACAACAAGGTTCAAGCTTTATATTAGTTATTCTGAAAATATCTCAGTACGTCAGGCTCAGATGGTAGCAGTATTCGAAAATATCCAAAAACATGATTTTTGGGGTTTTAACCCCTAGTTTCTCAAAACTCAACATGCCAAAATAGGCACATAACACATCGGTCAATAAGTCCCCGGTCTGACATATAGAGGGCGCCACTAACATAAAATTAGCTTTATGGTTCGAAAGAACATACCCTTTTAGGCATACTGTCAAATTTGTATGTCATTCGGATCATTATTGTGTGAGTTATTGAAGCTTTAGTGACGCTACTTTTGTTATTTTCAGAACAATGGAAAAAAAAAGAATTTCGTGTGCTCATTAAACACTGCTTTTTGATGGGAAAAAATACCGTCGAAGCAAAACAGTGGTTGGACGATCATTATGGCACCTCTGCACCAGGCAAATCAACAGTGATCGACTGGTATGCTGATTTTAAACGCGGTCGTACGGACACCAACGATGCACACCGCTCTGGTCGCCCAAATGAGGCAGTTGTTCCCGAAAAAATCAAGCAGGTCCATAAATTGGTTTTGGCCGACCGTAAATTGAAGCTGGATGATATTGCTGACATCGTAAAGATATCAAAGGGAAGTGTTTTCACCATTTTACACGACCATTTGTCGATGCGGAAGCTATGTTCGAAGTGGGTGCCGCGTTTGCTGACTGTGGACCAAAAACAGCAACGTCTCGATGATTCCGAGAGCACTACAAAACTGGCATCGAACGTTTGGAAAGGCGTTGGACTGACTGTATAGCCTTAGAAGGAAACTATATTGATGAATAAACTCGAATTTTGATGCAACTCTTGTGTTTTCTTTGTTAGACCGGGGACTTATTGACCGATGTGTTATGGATAAAAAATTGCAGGTTTAAGTAATCTTAATGTCACCGAATATGACTGTGTAGAAGTTAATGCTAATTTTTTCATCTGTCGCACTTTCAAAGGTTCAAAATAATCCAGAACCTAACCAGTTTATTCGTGTTTTGCTAAGTGCAGGGCAGTGGCAGAGTTGGTACCTGGTTCCTTCCCGTTTTGTGTTCGCTTCTTGAATCATTGCTGCATCTATATCCAGTCATTGTTTACAGAGAGGTGATTATATTCTGGCCGTGCTAGCTACAGGAAATATTGCGCCTGCTTTGGCTAGTATATCCACTTTCTCGTTTCCATTTGGCGTTTAATCCGGCATTGTCATATGCAGTATGAGTTTGTCATTTCAGTTGATATTGCTTTCATGACTGTTTGGCTGTCAATGAAAAAGTTTATTTGAGGGTTCGAAGAAGTGTCATCTATGGCTAAGACTGCTGCTTTTGTTGCTACATACATACATATATCTCACCTTCAAACACACTGCAGTAGTCCGGTAATTTGTAAGACTGTTCATAGCCTAATTCCGAACAGAATAATGCGGCTATATCTCCCTCTTCCCTCTTAGAACTGTCTGTGTATATGTTAAAGGTGTGGCGCGTTGAAAGTTGTCCCTTCCACCATCCGCCCTTTCCTAATACTAGCTTTGGTTCCCTATTGAAACTAGCTTGTGGAATAACGTAGTCCGAGTTAACGTTTAAGCCTCTGCATATCCGGCTGTGGTCATATGACCTTTGAACTAGTCGTGCTGTTCTCAATAGCCTAAGTGCATACTTCTTTGCAGAACCTTTTGCTACTAAGTCTATTGGATGAAGGCTTTACCTTGTCCAGCGCCGCTGTAGGAGAGCACCTGTTGTAACGGCTATGCAACTCTTGGTACGTTCTCAAATTCATTAGCGCTTGCCTTCTTATTCAAACTTGAATGCTAAAAAGTATTATTGGTCTTACTACCACCGTATAAGTCCAATGTGAAAGGCGTGGAGATAATTCCCATATCTTACCGACCATTTTTCTGCAGGCATATAACGCATTGAGTGCTTTCTTCGTTCTTCCACATCGAGTTTGGACGTTTGTTTGCTATCCAACATTGCTCCTAGGTACTTGCTATGTATATGTTTTAACCTATAGTGTGATGTTATCCAGTCAGGTGAGGTCCTTAAGTGCCCCTTCAAGCACTTGACTCATAGTGTTTAAGCATCTTGCTGAGATGATGATGGCAAGGTCATCTGCATAAGCAGTTAACATTGGTCCCTTACTTCTCATTTTAAGTAAGACCCTGTTTACTACTAGAGTCCACAGTAGAGGAGAGAGTACGCCTCATTGCGGTGCACCTCTATTAGCTCTCTGGTGCATGACCAAAGAACCACATTCTGTTACTACTGTGCGACAATTCAATAGGTTTCCGATCCAGTATCGATGGATATGTGTCAATTGATCCCAAACCCTCAATCAGTGCCTCGTTCGAAACATTGTTTAAAGCTCCAGATATATTAAGATGACTTATCCATACTATCTGCAGTACAACTTTACTCAGAGCAGTTTTAGTGGGCCTGCCTTTTATGTAAGCATGCTGATATTCAGATATGAGATGAGAGAGAATAAAGTTACAATTAATTAATTAAGAATTGATGTTAAAATTAAACCCTTATGTATGTAAGCATTGTATCATATATAGGAGGATGGTTGTACATATATGTAGAAGTCCAAACAAGAGGGGAAATTCACTGATTGAAATTCACTTGGGAGAGGCCAGGACGATTCTTCTACATGTGGTCCAAGCTACTCACAACTTCCGGGCTTAGCTCAAGTATACTCTGCACAGCTCCCGAACATCCGTTCGAGAACGAGCTAAAGTGAGAAGGTGAAGCAACCCATAATAGCTGGTTGTGCGCTGAGTTTGGGACCAACCACGTAAAAAGCGCATGTAAAGGAGCGCAAATTCGGTGTAGGATTTTTTGTGGGAGAGAGACTTCGTCGCGATGTATTCTCGCTCACACCGGTGGTCGAGCATATCGCAATAGTCCGCATCTAGCTTATTTTCACCCACACTCCGATGGAAGAGAAAGACGA
Organism: Anastrepha obliqua; assembly: GCF_027943255.1. Classification (NCBI taxonomy): domain Eukaryota; kingdom Metazoa; phylum Arthropoda; class Insecta; order Diptera; family Tephritidae; genus Anastrepha; species Anastrepha obliqua. The sequence continues at coordinate 62,326,835 of NC_072897.1, forward strand.
TACGACCAAAAACTCCTTCCTATGTGCGCTGCCCTCTCAAAGACGTAAAAATCGCCTTTGGGGACCTCAACGCCAGGGTAGGCAAGAAGGAAATTTTTGGTTCCACTGCCGCAAAATACAGCCTGAACATCGAAGAATACGGTATCGGACAGAGGCTGATCGACTGCACTGGGGCCTGAAACAATGTGGTATGCAGCACCGGATTCCAGCATAAGAACATACACCAAGCTACGTGGTTGTCTCCTGACAGAAAAACGCGACACAAGATCGATATGTTGTGATAGGTTGAAGAAACGCTTTTGGCGTTTTAGATATACGTATGATCTGAGGACCCAACAACGACTCAGGTCAATACTTCTCGGATTTCGGCCAGCCCGAAAAAACAGTTGCTACGACGAGGGATGTCATATGAACGCAGAAAGAAAGAATGCTGCCTATAGAGCCAGGATCGCTACTGGGAACTAAGAAAGGAAGAGAGACGTATTATCCGAAAGAAGAAACGAGAGGCTGAAATACGTGAGTGCGAGAAGCTTGAGATGCTCCCCAACAGGAATAACGTCCAAAAATTTTACCAGAAAGTTCGGCGGCTACAGGCGGTTTCGCGGCCGGGGCGTTCTCCTTCAAGAACAAAGACGGAGATCTGGTGACTAAAATCCAAAGCCTACTTAAATTAGGGAGGGAACGATTCTTGAACTTATTAAATAGTGACAGCTGCGTATGTCATAGAGAATGTCAACATCCCGATACCTAAATCGTTGAAGACGGAATTGTCGTTCCGCTACCCGACCATCACGAGGGGAGAATAGCGATAATGCGCCTAAAGAACAACAAAGCCGCGGAGCCGACGGACTGCCGGCTGAGTCGATCAAACATGGCGGCGAGGAGCTGGTAAGGTGCATGCATCAGCTCCTATGCAAAATATGGTCGGACGAAAGTATGCCTTTCGATTGGAATTTAAGTGTGCTCTGCCCAATCCATAAGAAGGGTGATCCCCCAATCTGTGCCAATTACCGCGGGATTAGTCTTCTAAATATAGCCTATAAGGTTCTAGCGAGCGTAATGTGTGAAAGGCTGAAGCCCACCATCAACCAACTGCTTGGAACTTATCAGTGTGGCTTTATAATTGGAAAGTCCACCATCGATCAGATATTCACAATACGCCTAATAAGTCTTGGAAAAGACTCATCAAACAAGAATCGACAAGCACCATATGTTTGTCGAATTCAAAGTTGCAGACGAGCTCCTCCTCCTATTCGTGGTGTGCGTGTTGATATTGTTCCACAAATGGAGAGACCTACAGTTTCAAGCCGACTCCGAACGGCAGATATTTTTTATAAGGACCTTTTTCATGGCAGAAATACACTCGGAGGTTTGCCATTGCCTGCTAAGGGGCGACCGCTATTAGAAAAAACTTTTTCTTAATTTTATGATCTTTCACCGAGATTCAAACCGACGTTCTCTCTCTGAATTCCGAATGGTAGTCACGCACCAACCCATTCGGCCACGGCGCCCTACATTGACATAGCGCAGCAAATAAAGATCCAGCGGCTATGTTGGGTGGGTCATGGCGTCCGAATGGTACAAACGCTCCGGCTCCGGTGGTAGCAGAGAAAGAGGAAGGCCTCCTCTGCATTGGAAAGATCAGGTAGAGAAGGACTTGGTTTTGCTCAAAAGATACAAGTGCTGATAAATCCTTCGTCGTAGTTGTTACAGTTTTCGTTTGGCAATAAGTTTTATTGCGGAATTCAGTTCAAGGCAAATGAGTAAGTTGAGTGTAAAATCCTTTGAATTTACGCGTAACTTTAAGGTTTTGATTTAAGTTTTTTTTTTGTTTTTTTTTTGTCCCAATGTATTTATATATTTATCTTAAGTCCTTAAAGCTAAGATTTCCATACTTCTTATTAGTGATAAAGGATTGAGTTTTGTTAGGTGACCAATATCGCTCTAATATTTTATATTAAATGGTTAATGTTAAAGTTTTTAAACAAAAACAAGATGACTTCGCTGAATTCCGCAAAGTGTATGTACATATATATCAAAATATATTCGCCAGCAAAAACATTGAAAAATGAAACTGAACTAAAGTTTAAGCGAGAGTGTTTTCTTTCATGAATCGGCGTGGAAGTTTTTGAGAATTTCGGAGTCATAAAATTTATTACATTTTAGTACTTTCAATAAAAAATTTCGGAAAATATTAAAATGTATCTGAGTCGGACCGATTTGAGAGTATTTCGTAGATAAAATTTTTGAACATTTTTATGCAGACTTTTTAAGCTTAAGCCCTTCTATCCACCAAGGCGATTTTTTGGAAAAACTATAATATTTAAAAATTAATTTTATTCATAAAATAATGTTTTTCCAAAATACATATTTTTGCGGAAGTCTTGAAACATAATACATTTTATAGTTTCGGTGGAAAAATCGCAATTTTTTTGGTGAAGCACCCTAATGTGTATACACGCTTACGGACACTGCAATCTGGAGACTTCTGTAGCGATTATTTACCGTTGAACTCTGACGGAACCCAGCCGGGTTAAAAATTGTTTCCCACTTAGTTCACATATCTTTGTTTGGCATTACTTGCGTGTGCGTGTGTAAGTAATGGAGTGGAAAAATGCCGAACCATAAAAAAATATTGAATGTGCGAGATTTATTAGGAATTTTAATTTTACGCCACAAATACTACATTCTTCGCAAAATTAATTTAGTGCTGAAGTTAGATTTGTAAAGGTTTAATTTTTCTGCAATCAAATTTCAACCTCCAGGCAGCAAAAATATTACTTGCAAAATACTCTAATTGAAGGCTTTTAAAATCTTAAAAAACTCGTTTAATAAATAAATAACAACTTGCACCAAACGCTTTATATTTTTTTGTAATTTTATTTTAAAACAGCAAAGGCTGTATATGGTATACGCTATAAAACTTCTTAAAGATAGTTTCGACATATAATTCAGGGGTGCAATGCGGTATTTTGAGAATACAGATTACAGTGCAAGCTACTGTACGTATGTACTTATGTATATACTACATAATCAAGTGCTGCAGTGCATTGATGATAGAATAGATACTTCTTCAGAAAAGTAAAGAAGATATCAGGCATTTTAATAGAGCGTGTCCATAACATACTCCCAAACTTCGATTGTCAAGGGCGAAAAAATTTACCCAGGTTTTTCTAATAGGGCAGATTCTATGGATTCTATGAATTGGGCGATAAGAATCACATATATTACATATGTAATTTAATGCGTCTAGAATTACGATTATTTTAATCAGCTTAAAATTTTCATAAATTAACATTGTTGTAATCGTCAATCGAATAAACTTTCAATTACAATCAGAGTAATCTAAATTTAGCGAAAATTCAAATTACAATTATAGTAATTGTAACCTTAGAGCTTACGAAGAACGATTACAACAGGTGCAGAATTAAAATTTCCTTAATAACAGTTTTTTGAGTAAACGTAATTCGAGAAATATGTATGCAGAAGATATAGTTTAGTAAAGCCCACATTGAAGGTAACCATTACATTTCGGGATAAACTTCGAACAGTTTTTTCCTATAAAATTGTTAAAGCTTTTTCATCAATTTTCCAAATATAATTTCGACCGATGATGAGGAAATTGATTCCGAATTTTTGAAAAATTAGCATGTTTATAGGCTAATATTGAATATTATTATTAAACTTATTTTTTAGCAGTAATTTTTACCACTAATTATTGTCTTTGTTACTTGTATAGTAACCGAACGGGTTGGTGCGTGACTACCATTCGGAGTACGTAGGTTCGAGTCTCCGTGTATAAAATACCAAAACGAAGATTTTGGTTTTTTTAGCTCCCTTTATTGCATACAATCTGTTATAAAAAAATTTAGTATTATTTATAGTTACATTTTAAAGCAATTTAGCTTTGCGTAAGAACACCCAGTGAAGTTCATTACATTATAAGTGTAACATAATACGAGACATAGGTATATATTTTTATACATTTTACATATTACATTTTAAATCTTTCCTAATGAATTAATAGGCATACATATTTTTATTTTTGGGAATTGAAGTTGTTATTAAAAAGGTTAACTGCTAGTGGATTTGAATGAGTGGCAAGCCGACTGCTGTATCGCTGACTGATTCTATTGATTTCTTCGTAAATTCCGTAACATTTAGATATCGGTGCAATGCTTCCTTTCGTACAAACCATGGCACACACGCGTAACACTTGGGGTTGGAATCTCTGCAGTATTTACAGGTTAGATCTTGAGGCCGAGCCCCATATTTATACTCCGTACGTCTATATTGGTTCGAGAATTGTTTTATATATTATATGAGGACTTTATTGTTTAGAGACAATGCTGATTTGTAGCCAAGTAACCAATAAAGTGAACGGAGTTTCAGCCCAAGTTGTTTCCGCTTTAAAAATATATAGTGGAGCGCCCGTGGGTTTTGACCTCGGATCTCATAGGGACTGAATGAATTGCCATGTAACCAACAGGATTTTCTTTTGTATGCTCTAAATTGTAACTTCTACCAATATTATATTGTGCAATTAATTTTTTCATTGTTTAAACAAAAAAATATGAAAAATTAATACATTGGAGCATAATATTTAATTGGAAATAATTTTTTTTAGTTCTACGTTAAATTTTACTTAAATAGATAAAGACAAACATCTTCTCAACGTTCCATTTTATTTGAAGGGTCGAAGAGACCTTGAGCAGGTAGTCAAACTTTTCTGGTATTGCAAGTGATCAGACTATTGATGAAAGGAATGAGCGTCGAAGGGGGTCCTTTTAAACAAGGTGCCACTGAAAGTGTAGTTCATAAATGGATCAGAGGAGTTATTTATAGTAAAGATATTATTGAAAGCATAGACAATTTTTGTGACATATCTTTCAATAAAAGTCATCAACACAGTGATTCTACAGATGCTAGAATAGAAAGGGATGGTATCGGTGTAAAAAGATTGGTAGACTTTTTCAAAGAACACAGTCCTTTTCCTGATACAGATGCAATTATGTCAATTGCCACTGGAATTACCGGTGATAAAAGCATAAATTGTTACAATGCTTCTGACGAAGGTTTAAAAGTTATGAAGAAAATCGAAGCGAAAAATGTGCGCGAATTGAAGTTATTAAGGAAAGATAAAATAAATTCTCTATTGGCTAAAACTAATAAAATAAAAATTCATGACAATGTTATTCCCGTTGATCCATTGTTGCTGTTTCAACGTATTTGTGTGTTGAAAAAAACAGATGATGAACTAAAAACTTATATGAATTATGAACTGGCACCATATCCACTTGCTCTGTTTGAAGATGGCCAACTGCGAAAGACAAAAAAATCAACTTTCTACGAATTATTCCCTGAAATTCAGATTAATTTGAAAAGCTTAGAAAATGCTCATTATGTTATTGATGGAGGCATGTTGTTATATCGCAAATGGCAATTAAATGAAACATTCAAAATGGTATGCGAACATTACATAAGATATTTGAGGAATAATTATAATAACGCATACGTGGTATTTGATTGATATAAGAAGGATGGTATTAAATCTGCTGAAAGGAATCGCCGCGCACTAAAAAATATAAGTACAGATATTGAATTTGATGAAAATATGTCGTTAAAAATCGCTCAAGATAAATTTCTAACGAATAAAAAAAATAAATCTCGCCTAATCAAAATGTTAAGAATAAAATTAGCTGATAACAACATTTTTACATGCCAAGCGGAAAGCGATGCAGATAAATTAATTGTTGATACAGCAATTAGTTTAGAATCTCAAAATATTGTTGTAATTTCTGAAGACATTGACGTCTTGGTTGTGTTAATGGCATTGGCGCCTACTGATCGTGAAATATATTTTTTAAAACCATCCCGAGGTAAAGCTAACCAACAAATATTTTCATCGAAAAGCTTAGAAAAATCTCTACCAGCATGTAAAGAACATGTTCTATTTTTACATGCTTTCACGGGCTGTGATACTTCTGCGTTTTACAATAAAGGGAAAATTAAGTTTATCAAAAATTTTGAGAAGCGGAATGATCTACATGACTAAGCAGCAGTATTTAAAAATGTACATGAAGATGCAAATAATATATTTCAAGCTGGTATTACATGTATTTTGGGACTGTATGGTGCTTCGGCAAAAATGACAGATTTGAATACATTCAGGTTCAATTATTTCATCAAAGCAACTGCCAAAGACACAAGTGTTCTTTTATCTTCGTTACCTCCCACATCTGATGCAGCATTTGAACACTTAAAACGGGTTTACCTACAAATCCAGATGTGGTTAGGGAATGATTTAATCATCGAAAATTGGGGATGGAACTATTCCAACAATTCTTATCATCCAATATTTACGAATCAATTACCTGCTCCGGAAAATTTATTAAAAATGTTATTTTGCAATTGCAAAAAAGGATGTGGAGCTGCATGCGGATGCCGAAAACGTGGATTATACTGCAGTGTAGCATGCCTACAGAGAACCGACGACAGCTGTCTAAATGTAGCGCCTATGATTAACATCAGTGAAATTGAAGATGATATTTGAAAATATGTAAATTTTTCAATAGACAAATTTTTTTGTTAATTATTTTTTTTCTTTTAAATAGTCATAACTTTTTTGTTTTTAATAATTAATTCGATTTTACTTTTATGCTATAATAACAGAAAACAATTTTTTATTTTTTTTTGTATGTATATTCTATTTATTTTTTAAGTTGCTTCCACTTCTGTTACAAAAAAAATAAATTCTACAACGTTATTTGCATTATAGCACATAAGTTATTGCAATCATAAATTTTTGCTATTCAAAAATCAAATGCACAACTTTTAAATAGGTAGAGATTATTATTTATGTTATTCACAACACATTTTCGCAAAGATAATTTAATTTCATCTAGTCCCTAAGACATCCTTGGTTTTAATGTTTTTAACTCTCCAGACGCTCCACTAATATGCGATCGCCACGTGAGACGCCTGTCTTGCAGAATATCTAAATATTTGACATTATCTGTCTGAGGTATAAGAGTGTTGTTTAGAGATACAGCAGGACATGAGACGTAGCGGAGCGTGAAAATAATCTGCATAGTTTGGTTTCTGTATTGGTTTCGTTAGCTTCAATACGTCAGGTTTTCAATCATGAACTAACGCTGTTGAAGTTTTCTTGTAAGTAGTAAGAAGCAATTGAGGCATGGCTACTTTTGGACATTATACCTGTATCATCGCCATTAGTGGCTGTATATGTGCTCTTCTTTCAAGGTAGGTCGGTTGTGAACAAAGTGTATAAAACGGGTCCTAGGACGCTTCCTTGTGGTGCACCTGCTTTAATTTCGTAAAGATTGGTAGTTTCACCGTTTATTTTAACAAGAAAATGTATACTATTCAGGCACGATTTTAGAAGCATATACTAATTATGCGGTAGGCTTGTATAGCAGGCCTACATGCCATACCTTATCAAAGGCTTGCATAATATAATATCTAAAAATACTACAGTATAGTATTCCTCTTTTTCGAGTGCATCTCTAGCAAATTTGTACACACAATTAACCTGTTCTATAGTGGAGTGATGTTTGCGGAATACAAATTGGTGTGTTGGAATGAGTTTCCTTTGCTTAATTATCGGAAGTAGCCTTTCAAAAAGTTTAGAAGCAATAAGCAGCAGGCTTATTGGCCTATAGTTGGAAACAGCGTTCGGAGGTTTCTCAGGCCTTTGAATTTGAAATTTTATTTTGTTTTTTTTTAATTTGCAAAAAAATTTTGTTCAGCAACAATGTTGTTTTTTGTTTTTTTTTTATTTTGTTTGTTTTTTTAATTCAATAAGATACTAATGCAAAAATGCGAAAAAAGTTGAAAAAAAAAATGTTTTCTTAATTATATGTAATAATGTTTAGCCAATGTTTAAAAACAGTGCACTTTTTCCTTTAATTCTTTTCTAAAATTTTGATCAATCGGTCCGGAAAAACGGGTTAATAGATCGATTTAAAAATGTACATGGTTATTAGTGGAATATTAAACTGTAAAAATCTCTGGAAACATGAGTCCCCACATTAATATTTGTAAGTGAGCGATAGACTTTCTGAAAAACCCTAAAAAGGCGTTTTTTTGTGTTCACTTCAAACCAACGTTAAGGGTAAAAAACAATTTTTTTCTCAAAATATGAAGCTAGGATCTTATAGAAAATTTCTTTTACTTTCCAAAACCATTATCTCATTTATTGTGGGGTTATTAGTTGCTGAAATATCCATGATCAAAGATAAAATGGTCTTTTTTTCGTAAAATGCGGATATCTCAGAGAAAAATGATAGTAGCCAGAACTCAAAAAAAGCAAATTGAAGCTAAATAATCAAGCTAGTTCACTGCATAGCTAGTTTAAGTCGGAAAAATTTGCCAAGCCCGTACAATAAAAAAAAAAAACAAGGAACAAATTTCGAAAATTTTTGTGTGGCCCTTTAACTGACGATTACAAAATCATCGCTAAGTAAAAAATTTTTTTGCTCAAAGATCTTAAAACTAGAAGTTTAGAGCTTCAAATTGCTTTTTATCGGAACTCCGTGCGACCGTTTTTCACCGAGATACAGCTTTTCAAAAGTCACTAAGAAATTTAGGAAAATTTACTGTTCTCTTTTCTTATAGTAGCATATTTTTCAGCTGACAAGGGTTGGATTTTGACTTCACTTCCACTAATAACTTTTAATTCGAAGCAATAGTTGTCAAGCTTTAACTGTTTTGTTTTATTAGGTGGAAAGTTATCTGAGCTAGACCTTCTTCGCTCTTTATACAGCGTAGTTTTGAGTTTTTGTGTTGACTTTGGCTGAGGGTGACTTATCAATAAATGTTGTTGTCGTACTCTGTGTACTCCATGATGCCTCGATGGAGCTACATACTTTATTGGCTGCTTGCAGTGATGCTGGCAGACATTTTTTTGGCGACGGCATTGTGTTTATGCCTTAAGTGGCTTTAAATAGATTGTAAAATAAATTTTCGCTTTACAACACTGTTCACAGCTGTTCATAAAAAAAGGCGCGGTTCTGGCAAATTTACCTTCAACGCTCGATACCGTTAGCCGAATTATCACGACACGCAAGTGCCTACGAAAGCTGCTATGTTTTGTAGAGTTTGTGCGTCCTGCACACTCACTTATTGCTTATTTTTGCTATTCACAACGGAGCCACTACTAACACGTCCATTCGGAAAGAAAAAAAAAATGGAGATAAAGTTTTCTCTAATAGCGATCGTCCCTCGGCAGGCAATGGCAAAACTCCAAGTGTATTTCTGCCATGAAAAAGCTCCATATAAAAAATATCTGCCATTCGGAGCCGGCTCAAAACTGTAGGTCCCTCCATTTGTAGAACAACAACAAGACGTACACCACTTATTGGAGGAGGAGCTCGGCTAAACACCCAAAAAGGGTGTTAGCGCCAATTAAATATACTATTGTATATATATATAATGTATACATATTTTTTTAGTAATAAAGTTTTTTAACTTAATTATACAAATAGTTTTTACTGATTAAAATCCACTTTACAAAGAAAACATAATAGCACTGATTTTTACGAACATTTAGTAAAAGTAATCGTATGTAATGATTACAATAACCGGTAGAATGAAAATATAGGACTAAAATTAAAGATCATTTAAATTTGCTGCCACCTTGGAAGTGAGAAGTTAACATGATAGGTGGGTCTTGAGAATTTTTTTGTTTTTGGGTAAACTTGAGTATGTATTTATAAATAATCTATTTTTTTATTCGCATTAGCCCACTTATGCAATGCAGTAGGAATGTTTGAAATTCTTCCTCGGCTATATGCTAAAAAGTTTATGTTAAGTTAGATTAGTTATGTTTAAAGTTAGATGGAGGCTGCCCGTCAAAAATAAATTGATATTCAGTTACAAAAGTAAACCGACAAAAAGCAACTTTATTTAAAATTGCTTGCTATAAATTAACATACATAAGTGCATGCTTGTATGTACATATATGTGTGTATGTACTAAAGTGGTAAATAACTTATATATTTTTGCTGACGAGATATAGTCTACAATAATTATATTTATCTGCAAATAATATTTTTGACTTTAACATTAGTATACACATATGCATATATGGTAGGCATGTATGTATGTATAGCGATAATAACTGAATAATGAAGTGAGTATTAAATCTGTTAAAATTAATATTATCCACTCCATACCGGATGTGAACATGAATTATATTGAATATAACAGAAAATATACGTATCTTTGTATTTTCATCACTTTGTTTCATTTGTATTCATTGTTTCTTGTTTATTTTAGTAGTTTTGATAAAAACAATGATACACCGACGCCACTGTCTACATCAACTCCAATGCTGACACGAACATAGTGATGCTTATGGTTGGCGGTGCTGTATTCGTTTCTTGCGTTGCATTGCGATTCATTCTTGCAATTGCACCCTGCTCTCTGGAGGCCAACAATAATGGTTGTTTGCGGTCGGTTAGCAATACGGCTTTCAAAGGTACAAAGGCAGACCAATATTACTGCAGTGCATTTAAGTTAAGTGGAAAGATGTAGAGTGGTGTGGTGTACACTTCACTAATTGCAAATTCGATGGATACACATAATCGTTTTGGCATTCTCAAATAATTTGTAATAATTTCCTCAAGGGCCAGAGCATATAAATCTCTTCAGTATATGAATCGATATAAGGGTATATATCAACATTAATAATAATAACAACAATAGAGTTGTTGTAGTTGCTTTTTGTTGTAGTTGTCTTTGGCGCGATTATTGAAAATTATTAAGCAGACTTGCATATTGGTCGCAAGCATAGAATTCGTGAGTATGCAGAATCACATGGTTGATCAAGTCGGTTAATCGCTCTGCCCAGAGCTTTGATCACTTATACCTTAATATATATATACATGCAAACATACCGTACATATTTATATGCATAAATATTTATACATTCAAGCAACCATTTGTATGATATGATATGATACAGGTTCAAGGCGATTTTCGGTTATTCGCGTTTAGCTTAGTGCGTGGTGCGTTATTAACAAACTGTAATTCTCGTAATCATACCGAGTAACAACAGCGCAAAACAAAAGCTTCAGCGCCGTGGTATGCATGTACCTATACGAATGTATATACAAAATTACATATGCATATTTTATTATTATAATATTTTTTTGCTGTTAATTTTTATTTTTGGAAAAAGGAGAAATTAAATTAATAAGGAATAATCAAGAATACCCAAAAATATGTAGGTATGTACAAACGTATATATACATATCTGCATGATGGCCAGAAATGTGGAGTAGTGTATTTTTTGCTCGCTTAAAGCGAGAAGATAATTGCCGAGCAATCTTGCCACATGCACAGACGTATGTATGTATCTACTTTAAGTTATAAAAAGCAAACTGTTGAGTTTTTATTATTTATTTAAAAAAAGCAGCGATAGTAGCGAAAGAAGATTTCCAAAGTAAACAGGAAATTTTACAAATATTTAGGTATTTTCGCAGAAGCCATTTATTCGTAATTATATGCATAGCGTGTTGTCAAAATATCGGGAGACGGGTTCATTTCTCAAGATGAATCGGGCCACCACAAGTTCTCCAAATCATTTACCAGTAAAAAAATAAATATTCCCCAGCCGATATGGTGTATAGCATCAATGTGAATTTGAAAGAGATTATATAGTGTCGGATGAGTTTTAGACGCTATCAGGAAATACCCTTGTAATTTGATGTCGCCGCTTTTATTTGCGTTATAAATATTATATTTCAATGACATTCATGAAGAGTTGGGACGTGGTGGTCTATAATATAGATAATAATAATACGGCGGCTGCAGTAGCCGAATGGGTTGGTGCATGACTACCATTCGGAATTCACAGAGAGAACGTAGGTTCGAATCTCGGTGAAACACCAAAATTAAGAAAAACATTTTTCCAATAGCGGTCGCCCCTCGGCAGGCAATGGCAAACCTCCGATTGTATTTCAGCTATGAAAAAGCTCCTCATAAAAATTTCTGCCGCTCGGAGTCGGCTTGTAACTGAAGGTCCCTCCATTTGTGGAGCAAAATTAAGACACACACCACAAGGAGGAGGAACTCGGCCAAACACCCAAAAAGGGTGTACGCGCCAATCATATAATACATATATACCTATACATAGTATGGATGTTATAATGTTATATGCAGATGACATAGTGATAAATGGAGATGAAGTTGACGTGTTACAAAGTATGATAAAGAAGTTAGAGATTTACTGCAACAATTGGAATATGAAGGTGAATTTAGAGAAATCAGCAATAATAGTGTTTGGCCAGAGTGGAAAATTATCGCGTCGGAAAAATAGCACTTTGAAGGTGTAAATATAACAACTACAAGTGAGTATTGCTATCTGGGAGTAGTACTAACCCCTAAAATTCCATGCTGTTGGAAACGAAGCACATCTATACCCTTGCACTACATCTAAATTATACACAAAGAATACTCTTTGAGTACATCAATAAAATATCTACTACGACATATACGAGTACTGACACTGAAAGTATTGCGAAACATATTCTGGGCTGTATCAGTTAATAAAATAGGATGAGATTACAGAAATTTAAGCCCAAATGTTTGGAAAGGACGAAAAGAAACGCTTATAATGATGAGGAAAGATAAAGTTCGACATAGAATAAGGGAACGATCCCAAAAAAGTGCAGAAATAATATATAATATAAACATTTATACTTCAACATAGGAAAAACTTACTTCAATGATAAAATTGGTAGGTACAAAATATCCATAATATTTAAAGCAAGATACAATCTTGAAATTAAATGGTATATAAAGAGTGGTTAAGTTTCAAGGGCCGGTGTTGATTTTGAATAAAATACAATTGTTTTAGGAAATTATTATCATTTCTCTTTATTATGATATTATTGGTATGGAGCGTACGGAACAAAATATTGGCCAAATGGCCGCCACGACCTCGGCAGCACACCTACATGCGATGGTCCAAATTTTCGATGACGCTGAGGCATAATTGAGCTTCCATGTGCCGAATTATCTCATCCTTTAGCTCTTGAATTGTTGCTGGCTTATCGACGTACACCTTTTCTTTCAAATAACCCCAAAGAAAGAAGTCCAACGGTGTCAAATCATATGCTCTTGGCGGCCAATTGACATCGCCGCGACTAAAAGTCAGTGCAGAGCACCCATGGAGATTCAACAGTGGGAAATTAATTCTTGCAATTTATATTGACGATGGAATCATAGCAGCGCAGTCAACTGAAGGACTTTGTAAACTGATCGATAGTCTCACGAAAGACTTCGACATTAAAGTTTTTGAATCGATATTTTACTTCGACATGGGAGTTGTCAGGAAATCTGGGAAAAGTTTTATTCGACAAAAAGCATACGCAACAAAATTGTTAGAACGATTCGGGATGATCGTCGCCAAGTCTGTCACAACTCCAGCAGAAGGTGCAGTACCCATATCGAGAAGCTGTTGGATCTCTTATGTATTTGTCTGCAGTGACACTGCCTTATCTAACTTATGTAGTGTCTTATACAAGTCGTTTTCTGGACACATTTTCAGATATCTGTGAGGGACTCTCAATATTTTATTCGAAAAAGTTAATAATTTGTCTTTGACCTACTTCGGACTTTGCTGGTGATTTGGGGACACGGCGATCAACTGGAGGTTATGTAATTATGTTATGCGGCGGTCTTATTTCGTGATCATTAAAAATTCAGCATGTTTTGCACTCTCAACAACCGAAGCTGAGTACATCGCCGCTTGGGAGTAAGTAAAAGAGCTAATTTTTTATATATTCTTTAATTATTTGTTTAAAAATTCTATTTTTTAGTATGTAAGAAAATATTGTGAACTGTAAATATAAAGAAAGAACTATTCTATTCATTTTCCGGTTGTGCCCATTATTGAGGGCGCAGTGGTATCACCTGCAGTTAAAAAAAAATGTACCACTTATGCCGCCGACATGAAATATATATATATATATATATATATATATGTGACAAATGGCAACCCTGCGACAAGGAGCAGAAGTCACATGAGTGAACAAGCGAGTTGTTTTTAGTTGTGAAGCAGCCGTAAAACGAAGAAGTCTATTATTACTTGGTATAAACTACAAATTTTACAATTATTACCATTAAATGAAATAAAAGGATTACAATTACTTATTCTTCTTTTTACATGGGGGCTCAACCTCTGAACAAAACACTAGGAAAAAGTCGAAGCATGAGAATGTTCGAGAATGTCTGTATGTAGATCAAACAAAAAAAGTGTTGAAGTTGAAAAAAGTGGGAAGCCGCAAGCAACAAAAAAGAGTCTAGAAGAAGGGGAAGAAGACGATTCGAAGCTGAAGTCAGCAGCAAACATTTCAGTGGAAGTTGAAAAAATTAGTTTAAAGTTGATAGAGTCTGAAGATTTTAACGTGAACAATATGCAGTCAACATCAAGTGTATGCAGTAATTCGGCCAATTCAGTTGAATTTCTCGAAATTTTAAGAATTCTAGAGGCCAATAGGAGCCTAACAGTTGAACAATTTGCAAAAATTATACCAGATTATGACGGTATAACAGTTCCAATCAGAACGTGGCTGGAGAATTTCAACGAAAATGCTTCTGAGTACGATTTAACAGAAAAACAAAAGTATGTGAATGCGAGAAATAAGATGAGAGGAACAGCCAAATTGTTCCTCGAAACGGTCAGAGTCTCAAACTATGAAGCTTTATGTAAAGCACTAGTCGAAGAGTTTGGCGTGATACTTAGCAGTGCCGACGTTCATCAGAAGTTGATACAACGGAAAAAGAGAAATGAAGAGAAATTTCACGAGTACGTACTTCAAATGATGAAGCTAGCAGCTTTAGGAACGGTGGAAGATGAATCAATCATTCGATATATCGTGGATGGTCTAAAGGTACGTGACGACTTGAAATACCATTTATATAGCGCCAAAACTTTTAAAGAGCTGCGAGATCGTTTCGAAGTTATACAGCAGATTGGCCTCTGATGACGCTCCAGCATGCTTGTCGGGTGCTTGACGCTAATATCCAAAATTTTTGATTTTCATCAAGCAAAAGCCGACAACAATAATATGTGACACGAAGCAAGTACGAGTATCACCCGACACGCACACATATAAGCCTGCTGGACAAGCATGCTGGAGCGTCACCAGAGGCCAGATGAGCGGCAATCAAATCAACAACCTGGTAGAGCAAAACCAAAACTACGCGAAGCCAGCGCAGAAGGGCAGAGACGGCGGCAGCGAACTGCGTGGAGTTTCGAAACAACATTGTTTCAACTGCGGGTCAACTTCACACGTACGGTCACAATGCGAAGCAGAGACAAAATGCTTCAAGTGCAATGGTAGTGGACATATTGCAAAAAATTGTGACAAATCGAACGGGAAGAGGACAGTAAGCATAATAATGAATGACAAGAGAAACAAGAGAATGCAGATCAACAACAAATATTTTCGATGTCTGATTGATACTGGCGCACATGTATCGCTGATGCAGCAAACTGTGTATGAGAAACATTTTGGCAATTTGGAATTGAGTAAATGTTCTGCGAAATTGTATGGTTTGGGAAATAAACAACTACGGTTAAAGGTGCACTCAAAGCAGAAGTTTTGGTGGATAAGATAAAATCCGATCATGCATTCCTTGTTATAGCTGACAGCAAAATAAGTTGCGAGGTGATTGTGGGCTACGATTTCATTCAGCAATTCCAATTGGAAATTGGTCAGAAGCTCGATGAGACATTTCAGTGTGTATACAATGTTGTAGAATCGGGGCACGAAATTGACGTTGCATCACAGTACAGAGAAGTTGTATTCAAATTAATCAATAATTATAAACCGGTTGCTAACCCTGCTGTACACCCTATTCAATTAAAAATAGTAACAAAGGGAAATCTATTAAACTTTAATGAGAGTCCAACTCGAATGTCTGGAGCAGAGCGTGCCGTTGTTAAAAAGCAAATTGAGGAATGGTTAGAAAACGGTACAGTGCGCGAATCCACTGCAAATACCTGTGGGCAAAAAGTAAGGTGAATTTGGTTGTAAAATGAAAAATCTTTATTTATTCTTGTAAATCAATTTCATCCCCTTTGAAATAATCCCCTCTCGATGAAATACTCTTATGCAAACGATTTTTCTAATCCCCGATTTTTTTTATCTCCTCAATCGACTCGAAATGCGTTCCCCGGAGTGGTCTCTTGAGTTTTGGGAATAGCCAGAAGTCACACGGAGCCAAATCAGGCGAATACGGTGGTTGCGAGACGATATGCGTGGAATTTTTGGCGAAATGGTCATGAAGAACCAGTGCAGTGTGAGACGGTGTATTATCGTGATGCAAAAACCAAGAGTTGTTGGCCCATAATTCTGGTCTTTTTAGACGAATTGCTTCACGTAAACGACGCATAAACCTCAAATAATATTCCTTATTAACAGTTTGGCCAGGTGGAAGGAATTCATAGTGCACCACACCACGAAAATCGAAAAAAACTGTCATCATGACCTTTATTTTTGAACGACTTTGACGTGCTCTTTTCGGTCTGGCCTCGCCTTTAGCACGATATTCGCTTGATTGGTCGGTTGTTTCAGGGTCGTAAGCATAAATCCAAGTCTCATCTCCCGTAATGATGCATTTGGGCTTTTCCTGATAGTCTGAAAGCATTGTTTCTCACACATCAACGCGACGACTTTTTTCCAAGAAATTGAGATTTTTCGGTACCAAACGAGATTTGACTTTTCGTAGGCCCAAATGGTCTTTTCAAATGGTTTTCACAGATCCTTCTGATATTCCGATCATATCAGTAAGGTCTTTAACAGTCAACCGACGATTTTTGAGCACTAACTCCTTCACTTTATTGACGTGTTGGTCATCTGTTGACGTCGATGGTCGTCCGGAGCGCTTCAAGTCATCAACACGCTCTCGACCCTCTTTGAAGTCTTTGTACACTTATAAACATTTTTCTGCGACATGGTCGAATCACCAAATACCTTCTGCAACATGCTAAACGTTTCCGCAGTCGAAATTTCATTCCGCAAACAAAATTTGATGGCACTTCTCTGCTCAATCAAATCAGACATTGTAAAAATCGAAAAATGCACTCTTGGCGTTTGGTAAACACAAGCGTAAATATATTACTGATAATGACATTCACATGAAAGTTGGTCCAGATGTTATTAACAGTGCTGCCAACTCATGAAAAAAATAACTAGAGCGAAATTTTAATCCCGCGAAGTTTGACAAATAAATTCACCTTACTTTTTGCCCACAGTAGTATAGCTAGCAAAGTCGTCCTAGCAAAAAAGAAAGATGGCGATTATCGTGTTTGCATTTGGGGGTGAAGTGTACATTGCTTCTTGGGGGAATGCACACAGAGGCGTATGGCAGTTGTGCCAGTAGCCTAAAGACCAACCATTGTGGCAGAACGCCACTCCTGCACAAAAATGGCGGATCTAGAGAGGCATAACTCGAAAAAACCCGTAATCCTAGGTGTAATTCGAACCGTGCCTATAGGATGAATGGCACTACGTAAGTGTATCTTATAACGGTGACACACAGCATTGACGAGGCAAAAGAGTTGGCTCAAAAACCAGCTGATCTGAAGCGACAACGCTCCAGCAGCACCACGCCAAAGCAAAGCTCCCCTAAACGTGCCAATTTACAGGGGAGCTCCAGCGTTGGAAAAAAGGCAGGAGAGACTACCGAAACGGAAGGACCAAAGGCAGCAGTGCCTAATCCAGAAGTCAAGGTAGACTCACTGACTATCCCACTACAGTATGGTCGACGGAAAGACTAACGGCCATACAACATGCTATACTGGAGGCGATAAGGAAAAAGCAGACTGGCGCTGCAAAGCCCAAATTTAATAGCTGCACCTTTCGCCCAGGATATATAGTTATATCATGCGGCTGCGATATACGGCTAATTGGCTAAAGGAAGTAGTTCCTAAGCTGAAGCCGTGGAAAGATGCACAGCTGAAGATTGTGCAGGAGGCGGACATACCGCGCCCACAAATCTTCGTTGGTCACTTTCCAGAATTGGACAGCCCCTCAACTGAGGATATAATTAGCCTCCTTGACGGCCAAAACGAGGGCCTCAACACCAATGACTGGCGGGTGCTCAACAGCGTGCGCAAGGATACTGTGGTAGAAATTACCATTGCTATTGACCCAATCTCCGCAGAAGTCATAAAGACTTCCAACAACTGGTTGAACTACGGGTTCGGTAAAACCCAACTTCGGCCAAAATCTAAAGGCCCGATTGATCCGCCTAAGGTTACCGAACAGGACCCTGACCCCTCGGCGAAACAAAGCTCTAAGGAGGCGGGAACTTTGACTCCAACGGCTTCAATAGCCCAGGACGATAAGGCCAGCTGCTCCAGACACGAGCCAGAAAAGCCAACAACATCTGGCACATGGCGCCATAACGTGGCCGAGGGTATCCGCATGCGACCCCCGCTGCAGGCTGATAAAAAAGCGCACAGCCACAACAAGGATCGAAGGGGGGATCAGATGTCCGCTGAGGAAGCAGTCCTGCTGAAAAGCAACCGAGGCAAGAAAAAGGCAGCCATTGCCAAACGAAGGATCACTAGATGACCTGGCCTAAGCGTAAACCCTACAACACCAGAAGGCAACTCGGATGCCTTCAAATAAATCTTCATCACGCAAAAGCAGCCTCGGACGTGCTTACGAGGAGATTTAACCAAGAACTCTTGGATGTAGCTTTCATTCAAGAACCATGGGTACGTAAAGGAGTCATTCAGGGACTCCAGAGCGCAAACGGTAAGTTGATATATGCTGCCAACAAAGACCGACCCAGAGCGGCGTTGTTAATAAATAATCAACTAACCTTTATCCCAATATCACAGTTCATTACAGAAGACCTGGTGGCGATTTGGGTAAAAGTGCCAACGAGCAAAGGTGAGCATGAGGTAGTACTTGCCTCCGCCTACCTTCCAGGAGATGAGGTCACTGCTCCAACAAGAGAGGTTATAGCCCTGGTGGAATGTTGTCAGCAAAAACGTCTCCGGTGGATCCTCTGCTGTGACGCAAATGCGCACCACACAGCGTGGGGAAGCACAGACATCAATCCAAGAGGTGAGTACCTTATTGAATTTCTACTTAGGTATAATATATCTATCCTAAACCGAGGCAACGAACCTACATTCATTAATGCAATCAGAGGTGAAGTCATTGACATCACTCTCTCTAGCCATAATGTTTTGTCCGAAGTCTCAAATTGGCATGTGTCAGAGGAAACATCTATGTCGGATCACAGACATATTAGATTCGATATAGGTGCAACCAAACCACAAATGACAATTTACAGAAACCCCAGAAAAACTAACTGGGACTACTTTCACTTCTATTTAGAACAAAGTGTTAACTGCTCTAAGCGTCACATTCAGCTTATATCTGAGCTGGAGTTCGAATCGAACGAACTACATTCAAACATAATATCTGCGTTTCACGAAAGTTGTCCAGTAAAAGTAAAAAAGCCACAAAAAAATGTTCCTTGGTGGAATAGTACACTTTCCAACCTGCGTAAAAAAACAAGAACCCTATGGAATAGAGCTAAAGCAATGGGGGACTGGTCCTCCTACTCAACAGCCCTAACCAACTACAACAAAGAATTGAGGAAATCTAAAAGGGCTACTTGGAGGAATCACTGTGAAAAGATTTGTAGTCTTCCGGATGCTATTCGTATCCAAAAAGCCCTACTAAAAGATCACTCAAACGGCATTAGTACCCTGAAAAAGCCAGACGGAAGCTACACAAGGAATCCAGAGGAAACCAGTCAACTTCTGCTGGACACTCACTTCCCTGGATCACTTGTGCTAGACGAGATCTCTGTACCGGCAGAAACTATTACATCTGCGGGTGCTGAGAACTTAAAACTAGCAAACAAGCTATTCCATGAAAAGCGGGTACAATGGGCGATATCAACATTCAGCCCATACAAATCTCCTGGTCCTGATGGGATATTCTCCTGTCTTTTACAGCAGAGTGCACACCATATTATCCCTAATTTGACCAGACTATACAAAGCAAGCTTACTGCTAGGATATTTGCCTACAAAATGGGCTGAGGTTAAGGTCGTATTTATTCCAAAGGTAGGGGAAAAACCCGAACAATTGCCTAAATCATACAGACCAATTAGTCTCAGATCATTTTTCCTTAAAACAATGGAAAAGATAGTTGATCAGTATATTAGGGAATACAATCTAGCTAAATTCCCACTGCATCGACTTCAATTTGCCTATCAACAGGGAAAATCCACTGAGACTGCAATACACAGCCTGGTAACAGTTATTGAAAAGGCTATTGAGTCCAAACAGATAGCTCTATGTGCATTTATTGACATATCAAGAGCTTTTGATAACACCTCCTATGAGGCAATCTATAATGCCCTATATCTAAAGGAGGTACCTGAACCCATCACTAGATGGATAATATTCATGCTGAAATCTAGGACGATCAGCACCGAACTAGGAGGAACAATCAAATCTATCAAAGCCACAAGAGGTTGCCCTCAAGGTGGCGTACTCTCTCCTCTTCTGTGGACTCTAGTTATAGATGAACTTCTCCACAAACTGAATAACCTAGGATTTCACACTCAGGGTTACGCTGATGACCTAGTAGTTTACGTATTAGGGTGGCATGAGGAAACCATTTCGGATCGCATGCAGCAAGCCCTTACAATAATAAACAAATGGTGCACGGAAAAAGGGCTCTCCATCAACCCATCCAAAACAACACTTGTACCGTTTACTAGGAGAAAGAACATAAATCTCAAATGTCCGACCTTTAATAGAACAACACTTGAACTCTCGACAGAAGCGAACTATCTTGGCGTTAGTCTTGACAAAACGCTTACGTGGAACTCCCATATTGAGAGAGTTACTTCAAAAGCCACAAGGGCATTCTTTGCCTGTACAAGGCTTTTTGGTAAGACATGGGGACAGAGCCCTAGAATGACCTTCTGGACATTCACCACAGTTGTAAAACCCATAGTCACTTATGCATCCTTAGCATGGTGGCCCAAGGTCAAGCAAAGAAAGGCGGCAAACGAATTAAGCAAACTGCATCGCCTGGTATGTGTTGGTATTACAGGGGCTATGAAAACGTGTCCCACGGATGCATTGGGTGTGCTCCTGAACATACCACCGCTTCCAATTCTAATTGAAAGGGAAGCTCGCTCGAGTGCCTTAAGACTAAAAGGTATATCTGAACTTAAAAGTGGGGATATGAAAGGACATTTAAAGATCTTAGAAGGCTTCCTACATAGTCCCATTCTTCATAGGGATGATATACTATCACCCAAACCAATATTTTTCAGGAACTTCCAAGTTATAACCAATGAACGAACAGACTGGAGAACTAACTCTATCACCTTCAAACCTGGCTCCCAGCTATGGTTTACTGATGGGTCCAAATTGGAAAATGGTAGAACAGGGGCAGGAATCAATGGGCCCAAATTCAAAAAATCGATTCCGATGGGATCCTACCCAACAATATTCCAGGCAGAAATACATGCCATTGAAATATGTGTGAGAGAATGCCTTAGAAGGAAAATGAGAGATACTCACATCTACATACTTTCAGATAGCCAAGCGGCTTTAAAAGCCCTTCTATCAACAACCATCACCTCTAAATTGGTAAACGATTGCCTAAACCTCCTAAACACGTTAGGGAACCTCAACACAGTAATACTATGTTGGATTCCGGGACATGAAGGACATGAGGGAAATGAAATGGCTGACGACCTTGCAAAACAAGGAGCAAATATGCAACTTACTGCTCCTGAGCCTTTCTGTGGACTGACAAAAGGCCACATTAATGAATTCCTTAGGAAATGGGAGGAAAGAAAACTTGCCGCACACTGGCTAAACTGTGCCGGTCAGCGTCAAGCCAAACTATTCCTAAGTCCCACCAAAGGAATATCTGACAAACTTCTCTCACTAAACAGAGTAGATCTGCGTTTTTTAACTGGATACCTTACAGGTCACTGCAGCCTGAGGTACCATCTAAACAATATTGGTCTATCTGAGACCAATGTCTGCCGCTTTTGCGAAATGGACATAGAAAGCTCAGAACATGTGCTTTGTGAGTGTCCTGCGTTGGGCAGACAAAGACTTCACCACCTTGGTGGTATCGTAGTATCTCCATGCAATCTTTGGAACAACAAACCCAAAACTGTGCTAAAATTTCTAAAAAGCCTAAAACTCTAGGGTTACAAAATAGGCCTTTCACAATAGATCAGCTCTAGTCGCAGTGCGTAATGGCCTTCTAATAATAATAATAATCGTGTTTGCATAGACTTTAAGAAACTGAATGCCAGTGTGTTAAAAGACCGATTCCCTGTACCGATTATTGACGAGGTTTTAGAGAAAATGCAGTCAGCTAGATTGTTTTCGGTGATGGACCTGAAAAATGGTTTTTTCCACGTCCCTATCGAAGAAAGTAGCCAAAAGTACACGGCATTCGTTACGAAAGAGGGTTTATATGAATTTACTTGGGCACCATTTGGTTTCTGCAACTCACCTGCGGTGTTCGTTCGGTACGTTATGCATATTTTTCAGCAGCTTATAAACGAGGGAATAATGGAAATGTATGTAGACGACATAGTAGTTTTTGGTCAAACAAGCGATGAATGCCTTACAAATGTGCGAAAAGTGTTCCAAACAGCAGAGCCTTACGTCTTGCAAATTAAATGGGCTAAGTGTAAGTTCTTAAGAGATAAAATTAGCCTCTTGGGGCACGAAATTCAGAATGGCAACATATGGCCAGGTAAAGATAAAATAAAAGCTGCTAAAAATTTTCCTGTGTCGAAAAATATTAGAGGAGTTCAAGCGTTTTTAGGATTAACTGGATATTTTAAAAAGTTTATCCAAAATTATGCAAGTAAAGCTAGGTCACTAACGCAGTTATTGAAAAAAGATGCAGCATTTGTAATGGGTGTCACAGAACAGCAAGCAGAAAGCCAAAAAAGATGTGCCACGTGAAGTAGTTCTGTGGCTCATGCACTTACAAGATTTTGACTTTAATATTGAGCATCGTTCAGCAGATAGAATGAAACACGTAGATACCGGTTATGGTAATCGAGTCACACATAAAAGCAAAAATTCGTAAAGCGCAGCAAAATGATGAACATCTGAAGGCAGTAACTGCAGTTCTCGAACAGAAACCTTACGCTGACTATGTTTTGAAAAACGGAGTTTTATTTAAACAATTAAAGGGCCTAGAACTGCTCGTTGTACCACGAAGTATGGAAAAAGAAATTATAAGAAATGTTCATAACTTCGGCCATTTCAGCACACAAAAAACGATTCACGTAATTCAACAAGATTATTTTATACCGCATCTCGAAAAAAAGGTAACGCAGCATATTTCGAATTGTATTGAGTGCATAGTACATAATCGAAAGTTGGGAAAGCAAGAGGACTTTCTGCATTGTATTGACAAGGGTGACTCTCCACTGTCTACTATCCATATAGACCATTTGGAAATTTTAGATCCTACGGCGAAGAATTATAAGTATATTGTTGCTATTGTTGATGGATTTTCGAAATTTGTTTGGATATTTCCGACAAAGTCAACGGACGCAGAGGAAGCAGTAAAGCATTTAAAAACATGGACTACAACATTTGGGAATCCGCAACGAATTGTGAGCGACAGAGGATCAAATTTATTTAAAGATTTCTGCAAGGAAAGTAAAATCGAGCATATTGTAATAACAACGGGTGTCCCGAGGGGCAACGGACAAATTGAACGCGTCAATAGGGTTATACTTTCTATGTTGGCAAAATTGTCAGCTAATAATTCAGCCAAATGGTATAATTATACAGCGATGGTGCAAAAAGCGATTAACGCACATGTTCATACAACGACAAAATTTACACCTTACGAAATTATGTTTGGTGTAAAAATGAGAAACGAAATGTCTGCCGACATAATTAAATTGCTCCAAGATGAAATGTTGGTCGCATTCCAAGAGGATCAGAACAAACTAAGAGAGGAGGCTCGAATCAATATCCAAGCCGCCCAAGAAGTGTATAAACGAAATTTCGACAGGAGGCGTAAAAGTAGTCAGGGATATCAAAAGGCGGATTTGGTGGCAATAAAAGTAACACAGTTTTCAGATAAAAAGTTGGGGAACAAGTTCATCGGGCCTTATAGCGTGGTCAAAGATAAAGGTAATGGGCGGTACGAGGTTGAAAAAGCAGTCGATTTCGTTAGACCGCACCTTACTTCTACCAGCGTCGACAATATAAAGCTTTGGGCGCATTATACAGCTGAGAACGAGATGTCATCTGGGACAGATGACGAACAGGATGACCGAATGTGACAAATGGCAACTCTGCGACAAGGAGCAGAAGTCACATGAGTGAACAAGCGAGTTGTTTTTAGTTTTGAAGCAGCCGTAAAGCGAAGAAGTCTATTATTACTTACTATAAACTACAAATTTTACAATTATTACCATTAAATGAAATAAAAGGATTACAATTACTTATTCTTCATTTTTACATATATATATATAATTCGCCCTTATACCCTTCATTTGGTATATGGCCGAGCTCTTCCTCCGATTTGTGGTGCTCGTCTTGATGTTTTTTTTTCCATAATTGGAGGGATCTACAGTTCTACGCCGCCTCCGAACGGCAGATGGGTTTTTATGAGGAGCTTTTTCATGATGTTCAAGATTTTACTGTGGAATATACACGGCTACTACAATAATTACACGCAACTCGAACATTTCTTAAAAGAACATTTACCTAGTTTCATCTCCCTTCAAGAGACTCACATTGCCTCTGACAAGTCAGAAGCTGTTCCGCATCAATATCAAAGCTACTTTCATAATCTGCCACAAAATGCAACCAAGAAGCAAAGTATTACAGTTTTGATAAAGAAATCCATATCCCACAGACAACTCGCTCTTACTTCAAATATAGCCACAATTGCAATAGAAATTTCAGTACCTTTCAAATTCACTATGATAACACTTTACATACCACCTACACAAAATATCTCATGCGCTGAGCTTAGATACATCTTGCGATCAGTAACCACTCCAATCATAATAGTGGGCGACTTTAACGCATGGAGTCCTCTTTGGGGCTCTGCCCTTACCAACAACAGAGGTACAGTTGTAGAAGATTTGATTCTACCGGAAAATCTTATTCTAGTGAACGATAACAAACCAACACACTTTTCCACACACAAAACTCTTGCCACTGTAGTTCTGACAATCTCTTCCTCCAATATTGCCCCAAAACTAACTACAAAAACCCTCCCTCACCTGCACCGTAGCGACCACTTTCCTATCCTTAGTGTATTCTCCTCCTATTTACAAAAAAAAAACCAAATTTTTTAACAGATAGAACGAATTGGGAAAAGTTTCGACTTGTTGCTAACAGTTTATGCAATAATGTGCCGGATTCCGATAATATCAACAAAGAAGTTGCCACAGTTACAAAAATAATCCGCACCTCAGCTTAACTATCTATCCCAAAATCCACTAATAATATCTTTTCAAAAACGGTGCCATACTGGTCTGCTGAGCTAGCTAAATTAAGAAACGAAAAACGTTTCTACTGGACAGAATAAAAGCGAATAAGATCTAACTATAATCTTATACTGTATAAAAAGGCAAATGCTGTATTTCGAATGATATCAAAGCAATCTAAAAGGGAATATTTACATAAATTTACCGAATCTATCAATCACAAAACAAATCCAAGAGGCTTAGTCTGACATCAAAAGGCTGTCTGGTATTTACCCTCAATCCACCCCAATTACCAAAAATAACCCTAATAGACCCATCGTCAACGCCAAAGAATTATCAAAGTACTTTGCATCTTATTGGTCCGAATACTCGCACGACTCAAATTTCCATTCGAGTTTCATTTCAGATCAACACAAATACTTAAAAAATTCCAATAATAGTTCTTATACAATATCAAATATCACTGGCTGCGAGATTGTATACAATGAAATAGAATCCACTTTATCTTCACTGTCTGGCAAAACCCCTGGGGCAGACAAAATATCCTACCCCATGCTTCAACATCTACCTTTGTGTCTAAAGATTAGATTACTTAAATTATACAACAATATTCCCAATCAAGGTATTTATCCGCAAGCGTGGAGAAATGCAGTTATTATTCCCATTCTAAAGCCAGGAAATACTGCAACGGAAATTTCAGGGTTCAGACCCTACTTAACTGTTTGGGCAAACTATTCGAAAAAATAATAGTCAAGCGCATTTCATGGTATGCTTTGAACAACAACTATATAAGTCCACAGCAAGTAGCTTTCAAAGAAGGTCAGGGCACTATTGATGCCTTGATCTTATTCGAAAACTACGCTTCTATTGCTCTTTCCAATAGAAACCACATCCTAAGCATAGACTTCGAGAAGGTCTTCGATCGTGTCGGAGGCCATATTGTCCTACGGCAGTTGGAAAAATGGAACCTTAGCGGTAAAATACTTAAAATTATACAGGCCTGCATACAGTACAGTCTACTCTGCTGAATTAATTGCTATCATGTCGGCTGTTAATATAATTAGAAATAAAAAAGGTAAATTTGCAATTTGCTCCGATTCACTTTCATCTCTCGACGCCATATCCAATATCAAAAACAATGATTACTATCCCAGTTCTATCCGTAGTATTTTACAAACAAAATACCCAAATATTTTACTGATAACGAACCCAAATATTTTACTGGGTAACGAATTTGCTGATAGCAAAGATAAATACGCCACCATAGCTCCTGTATTAACAACTACTAATCTAAATGTTAATGATATAGCTGAATTTCTCAAGAAAAAATTCATAAAACAATATAAATCTGAGACTTGGCAAAAATGCTCAACTTGGTACAAAGCGCAAAATGTTAAAAAGCTTGATTTAAGCAACCTTCTAAAACACGCTAACCTTTCACTTTCTATTCACTTGGGCCATTCAAAATTAACCCATAATCACCTTATCGACAGCAATACCCCCAGAACATGTCAGTTTTGTAACTCCGCCCCGATCTCCATTAATCACGTTATGTCCGAATGTTATCCCTTCAACTCACTAAGAAACCATATATTCCATAACACCGATCCCATTCAATGCATTTCCAACCCCACAATCGATAATATTAAACAAATTATAGCTTTCTTAAAAATATCAAAATTATATTGCGAAATTTAAACAAACATGTCGAATAAATATATTATATCTCCTAATTTATAATGAAATTCTAAACGACGCATAAGCACTTAGTATTAAGCATTAATTAAGCACTAATTTTACATCATAAGAAGAAGCTGAAGGCCTTAGCAGCCATAGCTTTCCTAACTAGGCTTATAATTTTAATTATAAGCTTCAGTTTGTAATAATAATAATAATACAGGCCTTTCTCACTAATCGCAGATTTGTGTCCAAAGTAAATAATACCTTTTCAGACTTTTTTGTTCTGCACAACGGTATCCCCCAGGGCTCTCCCTCTCTGTTGTTTTATTTATAACTGCTTTCAATGAAATTAGCCAAATTATTAATAAATATAAAAATGTTTCTTACATATGCCATGCTGACGATTTACTATTGTGTTCTCAAATTAATGACCAAAACATCATCAAACAAGATTTCATTAATATAGTCAGATAGTATGACCAAGTGCTTAGGTCCGAATCATCGGGTGCCAACGTATCTATGATATTAATAACTGCAAAAACTTCCATATTTGTCGGAAAGACAAATGTAATTACTTTAGTTTAAGTTATAATAACATGCAAGTTGTAAATAGTGTTAACTTAAAGTTTTTGGATGTAAT
Organism: Anastrepha obliqua; assembly: GCF_027943255.1. Classification (NCBI taxonomy): domain Eukaryota; kingdom Metazoa; phylum Arthropoda; class Insecta; order Diptera; family Tephritidae; genus Anastrepha; species Anastrepha obliqua. Next base: position 62,354,679 of record NC_072897.1, read on the forward strand.
TTTTGACAAAAAATTAACTTTCAAAGAACATTGTACATATTTAAGAAAACAACTGGCTGCTAGGCTTAATATTATCAAATATTTGTCGTCTAAGCACTGTTTAATTAACTCTTCAACGCCAATAAATGTAACCAGGGCACTCATATTATCGAAGATAGACTATGGATTTCCCATTTATGGTAACTGTGCGAAAAGGAACATAAAACTAATTTACTCAGCTTACCACACGGCTGTAAGCAGAAGCATCCGTGCTATGCCTAAATCGCCAATCAAATTTATACTGACGGAAGCCGGCCTCCCCACAATTGAAGAGAGATTCACGACGAATACGAAGAAACTTGTACCTAAGCTATTTCTTTGCAACAACAGCGCTTTATATGAAGCAGTGAGATTGGTATCACTTCCGCTTCACTTCGCCAAAATGTACTGTTTCCCCGTGGTTGATGAAAGAGGCTAATTTTATATTAAACCTAGCGAAATATAGTAAAAATCACACCAATGCTACTGTTTACCAACGTCTTTTTACAGAAGTCACAACTCCTCTACTTCCCGAATGGAGCTTGATTTTCACTGATGAGTCAAAAAAAAGCGATCACATAAGCCCCACAGGCCATGCAGGCATAAGAGGGAACAACCTAGCGGACGAACGGGCTAAGCTTGCTGGGAAAGAACCACTAATAACTTTCGACTATATTTCGAAACAAGACGTATACAAATTTATAAACCACAGACACTATAATGCACAAATGGTCAATTAGGGGATCCTCTTCCCATCAATATATCGTAAATAATCCAAACAGGATAAAACCAAACTACCCATTAAATTGCCGTTGCAACGATATCAAATCATTTGTCCGCCTTCGTCTAGAGCACACATTCATACGTTTTAAATGGTTCCAGCCCTCCATGCTGCCAACACAGGCATTCACCATCTTTAACAATCTGCCACCTACTCGACGACTGCCCACATTTTGAACAAATCAGGAAAAGTATCTTCCGAAACTAAAGACCTTCTACATTGTTAAGAACTACTTCCTCAGAAAATATATCAAAAATATCGGAATTTCTAGTTAAATTAGGATTAAAAAATTTATTTGATGTTTGCTCCTCTAACATAGTTACTATAGTTTTACCATAGTCTTAATTAACTAAGTTTTCTAGTCTCCTTTTACATGTAAGACCTTTAAGCTAACTATCTGTTACTTTTATATCAGCGAGCCGAAGGTCTTGGCAGCCAGTGCTCCTTTTTTACGTGTAAGAATAATTGTATTATTATATAACGTCTGTAAATAAATAAATAAAATACACACATTGTCATGTGGACTGTGTGTGGGTTCGGCAGATGACACGCTTGTTTACCTATCAATGGAATAAGCAATTTAGGAATTTCCCATAGTCCCTATTCAACTGGTTCGTTAGCTACTCCTATCGATAGTTCTATAGGCCTAAAAATATCAATTACTAAAACTTGGTAATTCTTTTTTCGAAGCTTTTATATTATTTTATATTAATAAACCAAACCACGTTTGTAGTGATGATTGTTTATCCCATGATTAGAGTTCACGGCTCTAGATCATAAATAATAAGCAACATATTAGACAACTGAAGTGCGTGACTACGGTAGACTCCATCAAAAGAAAGATCAGTAAAAATTTGCATTGAAATTAATTGAGTTGAGCATATGACAAACATAGGTTTATCGAATTTTGAGCCGTATGTTCGTAGATTGTTTTATACAAGTTGACTGCGCATTCTTATTGATTCTCACTTGTGATCGATCGAGAGAGTGAGAGTTTCACCTCTTCGGAAAGAGTGTGAAAATAAACTGTTTTGTGGATGTAGGAGATGCCTCCTTTGATTTATACCTACATCTTGATGGACATCTGGCCGATGGTCCAAGCCTTTCATTTATGCTATTAGAGTACGAAAATCGCTATATTGGGGCCATTATAAATATAAAACAGGTTGGTCTGCCAAAAAAAATTGTTGTTCTTATTTATTTTTTTAGACTTTTTTTAAAGCAAACCCCATATTACAAATATGTGATATTCCAAATATTTTCGTTCAGATATTTTTGAAAATTTTTACGTATCAGGAGCTGAAAAGACTACCAGCTATAGGCTAGTTAATGTGTCATATATGCATAGTTATCTATACATTTACAAGTGCAGTCTAAATTAAATTAATTAATATATATAGATATATATATAATAGGCGCGTACACCCTTTTTGGGTGTTTGGCCGAGCTCCTCCTCCTATTTGTGGTGTGCGTCTTGATGTTGTTCCACAAATGGAGGGACCTACAGTTTCAAGCCGACTCCGAACGGCAGATATTTTTATGAAGAGCTTTTTCATGGCAGATATATACTCGAAGGTTTGCCATTGCCTGCCGAGGGACGACCGCTATTAGAAAAATGTTTTTCTTAATTTTGGTGTTTTCAACGAGATTCGAACCGACGTTCTCTCTGTGAATTCCGAATGGTAGTCACGCACCAACCCATTCGGCTACGGCGGCCGCCATTTAATTAATTAAATTTAATTAAATTAATTAATAATAAAAGTAAATTTAGCTTACCGTCTTGAGAAGTATGAGCGGAAGGGGGTAACGATTGCAAAATTGGTTGCTCTACTACCTTGAATACGTCATCCAAACTAGGCGGATCAAGTTGTTCGCTGCGTCTTTGGAGACTAACGAACTGCTCTACTTGCATGTGACGCAGGCTTTTTACATGTTGGATCATATTTAATAGTGTACATGTGCTATAATTGCATAATTGGCATGATATTACTTTTTCGGCGGATTTTGGCGAGTCTTTCGTTGCTATAGCGCTGATTGGGATGTCATCACTTTTACTGTCCTGATCAATATTTCCGCCATGTGGCTCTCTACTACTGTCACCAATTTCAGCCGTAGACTCGTGTGGATTTGATTTTGAGTGCTGTTGCATTTGTATATGTTGAAGGTTATTCTGTTGCATGATATGCAATAAATGCTGGAAGATCATACGCATCGTTTCGTGTCGCATATGCTGCGTGTGCAACGATAGCTTCTGAATGGAATTTGTATAAAAATCACAACAGTTGCATTTTAACTGCACCGTGTTGGCAGCAAGCTGAATGTACTTTAGTTTATACTCGTTATGCGGCCCACCTTCGCGTATGTGATTAATGTAATTTATTTTTTGAAGATGCTTGTCGGTTTTACTATGCAGTTGAAAGTTTGCCTTTAGATTAGTTTTATAGTTGCACAAGCGGCAAATATAGTTATTATTTAATATGACCATCACGTCTGTATTGAGGGTACTGAGGGTATTACTATTATTGGTGCTGCTAGTTGTCATAGTATTGCATCGTGAGCGATCAACCAATAAATGCTGATTGAGATCGTCTAAACTATTCGAGCTGAATATATCACACACCAAGCAACTGTAGAGATTGGTTGGACAAGGATCGGCGCGAACGGGTGGCTCCAGAGTTTCATCGACATTGCAGCCACCACTAACGCTGGAAGACAAATTTACATCGCTGGTACCAAAAGTTTCCGTCGACAACAGCAATGTAGGTGAACCACTGTTCGGTGAATATGACTGCAGCAACTGTTGTCTCAACTGCTGAAGTTGTTGTTGTTGAAATGTCAATGGCTGTTCAACTTGCATGGGATGCGGTGAAGAACGAGGCGAGGCTTTTAACTGAAGTTTGGTGACAGAATCATGTGGTTGCTGCTGTTGTTGTTGGCTAACAGCTGCGGAGTTCTGTTGCAGCAATTGTATCATGAGGGCTTGATTATAAGCCAAGTCGGCCAAAGCGATTTCTGGTAAAAAGTTGCTAGCTAAACCGCTGCCAAGTGCTGGCAATTGGGATGCTACCTGGGTTGCTGCTGTTAATTGCTGTTGGTGTTGTTGTTGCTGTTGGGCAGCCGCAGCAACGACGGCCTGCTGGTGCTGCTGAAATATGCTATACGCTTGTATGTGCTTGATATTGTTTTGCAGGGCAGTCATATTATGAGTGTGTTTCTCGCTGGTCATATGTATGCGTAGATTTCTAGCCACTGATGTTTCGTAATTGCAAATGTCACATCGAAAGGACGGCTTACTTTTATTGAAAATTACACAGGCATTTCCAGTAGCATCGACGCTAGTACGGCCACTACCGCTGGCAGATGATCCTCCACTGCCGAGAATTGACGAGCTGCCGCTATGTGATGACTGTGGCTGTTGGGATTGGGGCTGTGATATTGTTTGTTGGGGCGGAGGTTGCGGAGTTTGTTGTTGTTGTGGTTGTTGAACAGCTGCGATATTGTTAGATAGCATCATTTTGGATGTGATATCCGCCTTCCCACTGCTAGCGGCGGCGACCGCGGCTGCCAACATACTTTGTGAAGTATTCAACTCTTGCATATTGTTCAAATGCTTATCAGATTGCATATGAATCGAGAGGTTACCTTTGGTCGTTGTCGAATAGTTACAAATTTCACACCTATACGGTTTGTACCCACATGAATATGACTCACCGCGAGCTAGTCGCGGATGTTGCTGACCTGTATACAAAAAGTAGAAAAAGATTATATAACATTTTAATTGAATACTGCTAAAATTCTCTTGTAAGTGGTCGAACGTTATTTATACAGACAATTTCGGACGTATAGTGATTTTAATTGGTTTTATCTCATGGTAATGCATGTGCATTTGTGGGGATATATAACTTAAACAAATACACATTTGGTGGCAAAACTGAAGCCGAGTTGCAAGATTCCAAGGAATTTTTCGAATCAAAATAGACGAGATCAGAATAGTTGGATCGCGGGTTTTTTAATCATAGTAGTCTTCTACCGGACTACGGAGGCGTATGTGATAATGGGTCTAAATAGGTTGATGTACAACCAGTTTACTATCGCCGGTTTTAGATCCCATGCCTTGCCAAAGATTCTGTTACACTGCCAGAAGACTTTTAGTGTTCGAGAGAACTTCTGCTCGAAGTACGTGTTCCAGGTCAGCTTACTATCTAGGACCTATCTATTTGACCTCAAAATACAGTTGCAGTGTTACTCCTTTTAATGTGGGTAGGTAACAGGTAGGTAACAGGCCTTCCATATTGCGTTTCGTACTGAAAAGTACTAAGGCACTTTTTATAGGAAAAGACTACACTGCCTTGTGGGCAGCCCTTCTTAACATCCACTTTAACTCGTTCATCGTTTTCTCCATCTGTGATAAGCAGTCTCTTCTTCTACTCCATGTATTCTGATAGAAGAGCACAAAAAATCGAAGGATGCTTTGTCAAAAGCTCATTCAATGTCCACAAACAGTCCAAGAGTGTACTCTCTCGCTTCCAACCCTTTTTCTATTATGAAAACGCACTCGAGCAGAGGCGATTCACAAGATTTTCCACTTTGACAAGCGTGTTGTCTGACATTGAGAGGGTTGCGACTTCGAAACCTTGTCCTAATGTGCTTCTCGACCATACGTTCCAGGCATACATGATGTCAGGGTAATAGGTATGAAACTTTTTGGTAAAGCATAGTTGTCTTTTCCAGGCTTTGGAACAAATACGACTTTCACCAAACCGTGGTACATAAGAGTGCTTAAGACATGCAGTAAATATTCTTTTCAGAACCTTTATTAGTTGTTCTCCGCCATGCTTAAGCGACTTTGAAACCTTGTCCTAATGTGCTTCTCGACCATACGTTCAAGGCATACATGATGTCAGGCTTATAGGTCTGAAACTTTTTGGTAAAGCATAGTTGTATTTGCCCGGCTTTGGAACAAATACGACTTTCACCAAACGGTGGTACATAAGCGTGCGTAAGACATGCAGTAAATATTCTTTTCAGAACCTTTATTAGTTGTTCTCCGCCATGCTTAAGCGACTTTGAAACCTTGTCCTAATGTGCTTCTCGACCATACGTTCCAGGCATACATGATGTCAGGCTTATAGGTCTGAAACTTTTTGGTAGAGCATAGTTGTATTTGCCCGGCTTTGGAACAAATACGACTTTCACCAAACGGTGGTACATAAGCGTGCGTAAGACATGCAGTAAATATTCTTTTCAGAACCTTTATTAGTTGTTCTCTGCCATGCTTGCGTATGATTGAGTAAATCCCATCGGGTCCTGGGGACTTCAAGTTTTCGAATAACGAGAAGGCAAACCTTAACGTTTCCTCGTTAACTATCCTAGATGCAATGAACTAATCCCCTCTGCTGGTGATCAGATTGGATCAACACTTCTGCAGCCAGGGACATGTGTTGAAAACAGAACATCGCTCACATCTGACTTTGAGTCAGTATAAGTAACAATGAGTCCAGCTTAATCGCCGGGTATCTTTAAAAGACCTTACATAACCTCGCTGAACTTTTCCATTCCTCCAGTGCCCTGCAGAAGGTTCTATAAGAATTCAACTCAGATTATTTAATGTCCTTCATATATTCCTTCCTTAGTTCACCTAACAGTCGATCAAAATTCGCCTCACTGAGTTTGTGGTTTTTTCAGTCGCGGAGTTTGGTAACGTCGAGGTTTTTCTCTTTAATGAAACAATAATATCGTGTCCAATCCGCTTTTCGGAGGATTCCGGCCTGCTAGCATAGAAGAAGTCTCGGCCGCAAGCCTAAACTTTATATAACGATGGGAGTCTTTATCGAGTACTTTCCAACAAGTGATATGATCTGATATTTTATCGTTAGATAAAATCAATCACTTCCTGCTTTCTGTTGGTGTCGGACTGGTGCCAACATTCTATATAACCAAGCGAGATGACAGAAAGAAATCCATGACTTTAGGCCCCCTGGAGTTAAATTTCGTGCTACCCCAAAGTGTGTTCTGTGAATTTGCGTCACATCCCACCGTGAGATCTAATCCTGTGGATTATGCATACTTTCGTAAGCTCCTTCGTAGGGGGAGTCGCAGGGAAAATGGGACGAGACAATTATTGTAATAATACATACATGTACGCGGACGAACATCTCCCTCTTTATAAAGTATAGGCCCCCATTGTATATCTCCCAAGCACTGTATTTGTCCTTTAGACACCCAAGATTTTTGAATTAATATTGTTTGATTATGTACTAAAAATCTTAAAATCTACTTCGAAAATATGTGTGGAATGCGAACCATGTGGAAAAATTTACTGGATATTATACATATGAGCTCTCACTTAATATTACGATATTTTCGAGCTCATTGAGGTCTGGCTAAATTACAAATTCTATGGCAAGGATTTTTTTGACTCGTAGGCCTACCATGTCTACCACAAAGACCGACTGTAAAAACTGGACTGTCAATAGGTGGAGGAAATCTTATAGCTGTTTGACGAAAGACCAATTGTGGGTTGATCTACCTTAAAACTTTTTCTTTGTGACTCCTATATTCCTTCATCTGGTGCTTATATTACTTATATATAAGGACCTTCATCTTGATCTTGGCGTATCAATTGTGGCTGAAGTACGAAAAAATTTGCCAAAGCTCACAAGCAGCGAGTAAAAAATCATGTCAACATCTAACATCGGCTGAATTCTTCTCGAAGACGATTAAAACGCACAACGATAGCAGACCTTATGGAAAGCGAGTGATTATGCTGTAAAATGCTTTCCTTTCATATACACAGTCTGTGTCAGAAAAAATGAACCGCGATTATCCATGAAGTATAAAAGATATATATTTAAATTTTTTTTACATGGAAGTATGATACGTACAAAACTACCAGTCGCTCAATAAGCCGTGTAATCTTCATCGCCATTTTCAATGGTGTTGGCGTATGGAGACTGGGAAGGCCAGTCCAATACTGTGACGCCGTTTTCTTGTTTTGTTGTTTCTCAATGTGTTTTTCTGAGAGCAGTGGTTCTGATGTGGGACGGTACGATATGTTCGACTCCTTCAGTCGACGTTCGATGGTGTTGATACTCACATCTATTCTCTTTTTAGCAAGATCTGATTATGCTTGGCGTAGTCACAAAGAAGGGTTCCGCTTAAAAAGTTGAACGATCACTTTATCCTGCTTTTTTGTCGTCACTCGCTTCAAGCCGCGCTCGGAAAAGTCATCAACATTTTTGGAATCAGCGGTATCCACATCACAACAAACTTTTTTGATTTTTTAATTACTTTTGTAGCCACGGCGTAACACTAGTTTATACCAAAAATGGTCCTCGACCAAAAAGCGTTTTTTAAACTTATTTGAGGTCGCTGAAACCAAATGAATTTTATTTATTTTTTTCAAAGAAAGGTTTCCGAGATTTTCCCAAAAAACCGGTTTTTTAGGCAATAGTGTAGTTATTACCTGCAATCTCGAAAACAGTGCGCGCCATTTCTTTGAAATGCATAAATTTCGAAAAGCACACATATAACCTACATGGCAATATATAATTCGTGTCAATGGAGGTCGTAGTTTTCGCAAAACAGCTGTTGAAAGTAAAAAAAAAGGCATTTTTGAGGTTTTTTACTAAATTATCAAAGTTTATTAACTTTTTTCTGGAACAAAAAAATTCTCTATATCGATATAAGATATGTTTTCTGAAAGACAATTTTGTCACCTACATTTTAAGCCTAAGTTTGTCTGAATCGACGAAAAATTGTAAAAGTTATAACGTATTATGTGAATGAAGACAATTTCATCGTCTGTCGTATATCCTTTTGATGTATACAATACGGTTTCGAACAAAAGTAAATTATGCCAGCCTGCGTATTGAGTCACGCAAAGTAACTGTTCTTAGACTCACTAAAATAAAAAACAATATTTATTTCATACAAATAAATCGCAGAAGAGGCTTATTTCCCCATTGTACCAATTCCAGCTAAATAAGAGCTAGGTATGACCCTTGTACGTCTGTGTATATTTTTCGGTGGCGCCATATTTCTACAAGTATAAATTTGTGCACGACGACAGAGGGCTAATGAAGAATTTTGTGAAAGCTTTGGCAAAAAAACTGGAAAACACAGCCCTTAAATACTTGAAAACCAAGTTCCCAAGATTGTCAACAGAGAAAATCAAAGCGGGTATATTCGTAGGTCCACAGATGAAGAAATTGTTTACGGACACAGAATTTCAACAATGCCTTGACAGCTCCGAAGCTAAAGCTTGGAAAGCTTTGCAAAAAGTGGATGGATTCTTGGGAAATAACAGGAGCAACAACGACCGTAATCTATATATATAAAAATTCAGCCCTTTTTCGCGTTGTGATGAACTTTACGGAGAATGGCTAAACCGATTTTAACCAAACTTTGCCACATTGAAGAGACACATGTGGAAAAGGTTTTTAACTATGTTTGGTTAAAATCTAATTTACTTCTTCGTCAACACACAGTATACACGAGGCAGCGTTCTTTTTACGCGTGTGGTTGTTATTGTAAACGGTTGCATGGAGCGTACATTTTACTCACATATGTACAAGTTAGCGCAGCAGTATTTATGCCTAAATTTTCATTCCATTACATACATTTCAATGCAATGCAAACATACATACATATACATATATTCATACAGCAGTGGCTGCGCGCCTGCATTCGCATAGAATAGAAACATACAAATTAGCAACACAATGCTGCTGTGACTAACTTAACACTTTGCTTAAATACTTCTTCTTTACACCCACACTTCGGGATAAACGAAGCAAAACCATTAGCTCAACGAACCTGAACAGGTCGTCGCTAAAAAAGTACTTAAGCAAGGCCGTTTTCTTAGAAGATTACCAAAGGTTATCAGTTATAGTGCATAGTGAAAGTAAGTGTTAAAACTAACAAGAAAGTGTTTTATTTGGTAAAGTGTTCAAGTGAAGCAGTTTCCAGGCATCAACCAAAGAGATAAAAAAAGTGCGTCAGAAATATTTAAGAGAAGAGATTGTTATCACATTTTCCAACGATATTTTCACGAAAAATTTACAAAATATATATTAATTTTGCAAATGGTGTGAAAAATACACACAACAGAAATCGGCAAAAATAAATAATAGTTTAGAAGTTTTTACTTAAGATATTTAAGAAAAGAGATTGTTTTCACACTTTCCGTAGATATTTTCAAGAAAAATTTCAAAAATATATACTATTTTTGCTGACCATTTCCCATTTCTGTTCTGTGTAATTTTCATTTCAACGCGTGCTCACAGTTCAATTATATTTTTAAAAGATGGCGCTAACAGTATGTTAATTTGAATTCCAGTTTAAAAACAAGAAAAGTAGCAATCAAGAGCTCAGAGTGACATAAAGAAGACCACTTTTGAAATGCCAAGAGGTAAAAGGCATGCTAACATCGGACGTAATACACGTCACAATAGAAATGTGCAAAATCACAGACAAAATGAAAGTGAGGAAAATCATGCTGATAGATTAAGTCAACAAAGAGATCGTACTAGGTCACGTTCTCAAAATCGGCCAATAAATATCAATTCTGTAAATTTGAATGGTGCAGCATTTCAATATAATCCACAACTTGATTATTCATCTCACAAATACGTTGTCATTGGAAGTATGGATAAAATTTGCGGATTTTGTCAAGCATTGAAATTCAAAACTGAAACACCAGGCATGTGTTGCGCTGCAGGAAAAGTTCGTTTACCAGACATGCAATATCCGCCCGAACCATTAGCTACATTATTATCGGGAACATCACCCGATTCCAAAACATTTTCTTGAAAAAATTTCCACACATAATTTATGTTTTCAAATGACATCTTTTGGTGCTGGAAAAATTATAACCGATAACTTCATGCCAACGTTCAAGGTAATACATAAACTTCAACGTTCAACAACATTCGCTGACACATCTTAAATTATGGCATTTTTCAGATTCAAGGGCAAGCATATCACTTAATGGGTTCATTACTACCACTACCCGATCAAGAGTCAACATTTTTGCAAATTTATTTCATTAATGACAACGATGATGAACTTGAAGCACGGTGTGTATTTTCCAGAAATATAAACAGAGTCATTATGAGAGAGTTACAAGATTTATTACACACACACAATGTTTTGGTGCAAAGTTTTAAAACAACAGTCGAAAGATTGTCATCTGATAATCATAAAATTAAAATTGATGCAAATAAAACGCCTGCCGGCGAACATCGTGGAAGATACAATCAACCAACTTCAAGCAACGAGGTTGCAATTGTTATATCTGGAGATGAATTTCAACAAAGAGATATTGTTTTGCAAAGAAGAAATGCTACACTGTAACGTGTTAATGAAACGCATCGAAAATATGATGCATTACAATATCCTCTTATGTTCTGTCGTGGTGAAGATGGTTATTTGATTGATATAAAACAAATAAATCCAGCAAATGGTCAAGAAACAAATAAAACTATAAGCGCAATGAATTATTATGCATACAGAATCATGATAAGAGAAAATCAAGAGAATCACATTTTAAAATGTCGTAAATTATTTCATCAGTATATTGGTGACATGTATGCGAAAATAGAAACAGAACGATTGAATAACATTAGATTCAACCAAAGAAAATTACGCTGTGACGAATACATACATTTACGAGATGCAATTAACAACGATACCAACGTTAATAACATTGGTCAAATGGTAATATTACCTTCATCGTATACAGGCAGTCCAAGGCATATGCATGAATACGCCCAAGATGCAATGTGTTATGTCAGAAATTATGGTCGCCCCGACTTATTCATAACTTTCACATGCAATCCGAAATGGGATGATATTAAGAATCATTTATATACTGGGCAATCAGCTACTGATAGGCATGACATTACTGCAAGAGTGTTTAGACGAAAGCTACAGTCTCTAATGGATTTCATTGTAAAACATGAAGTTTACGGAGATGTACAATGTTGAAACAAAAACTAACCACAGATAAAATTGATCATATTATATGTGCTGAAATTCCAGATATAAATGAAGATCCAGAATTACATACTACTGTAACCAAAAACATGATTCATGGACCGTGTGGTACGTTAAATCAAAATTCTCCATGTATGGTTGATGGTAAATGTTCAAAAAACTACCCAAGGCAATTAATTGCTGAAACAATGACTGGAAATGATGGATATCCATTGTACCGTAGAAGATCACCAGAAGATAATGGAAAAACAGTCACTGTGAAAATAAATAATCAAGATGTGGAGATCGATAATCGTTGGATAGTTCCGTATTCCAAATTATTGTCGAAAACATTTAACGCACATATAAATATTGAATATTGTAACTCCGTAAAATCCATCAAATACATATGCAAATATATCAATAAAGGAAGTGACATGGCAGTATTTGGAGTTGTAAATCGAAATGATGAAATTACTAATTACCAAATGGGAAGATACATTAGTAGCAACGAAGCAGTTTGGAGAATATTATCATTTCCGATTCATGATCGCCATCCAGCTGTTATTCATTTGTCAGTCCATTTAGAAAATGAACAAAGAGTTTATTTCACTGAAAATACTGCTCGACAAATGGCCGAACGACCACCAGCAACAACACTAACTACATTTTTCAACTTATGTGAAACAGATTCATTTGCAAGAACATTGCTTTATTCAAATGTTCCTAAATATTATACTTGGAATGCATCATCAAGGTCCTGGGTACGAAGGCAACGAGGAATACCTGTAGATGGATATCCAGGTGTTCATTTGGGTGATGCAATCGGACGACTTTACACTGTGCATCCAAGTAAAGTGGAATGTTTCTATTTACGTTTACTCTTAGTTGATATTCCCGGCCCAAGATCATTCGAAAGTTTGAAACGAGTTAATGGTCATCTTTGTTGTTCTTATCAGCAAGCATGCAAAGAATTGAATTTGCTTGAAAATGATAATCAGTGGGATGCAACTCTTATGGATGCATGTGCAACAAGTTCTCCGCACCAAATAAGAACACTATTTGTCATTATTATTGCTACATGTTTTCCAGCAAACCCAAAAGAATTGTGGAGTACTTACCAAGAATACATGAATTATATAATGAGCCTTTAATTAAAATCGAAGACTTTTGCCTGATGATTGCAAATAAAACTCTGAGTGAGTTAGGTATGATCGCACCAAATCGTCCGATGCATGATGCATATAATGCAGAATTACGACGTGAAAAAGAATATGATCGAAATGATCTGAACACATTTGTAACAACAACCCTACCAAAATTAAACACAGAACAAAGGCAGGCATATGACACAATTATAGACAATGTTGCAAATGAAAGAGGAGCAATATTCTTCTTAGATGCACCAGATGGGATTGGAAAAACGTTTTTGTTGTCGTTAATTTTGGCCACCATTCGATCACAGAATAATATTGCATTGGCTTTGGCATCATCTGGAATAGCGGCAACTTTATTGGACGGCGGTCGCACTGCACATTCTGCATTAAAGTTACCATTAAATATGCAAGTAAATGAAGAACCAACTTGCAACATTTCTAAAAATTCTGGAATGGGAAAGGTTTTACAAACATGTAAAATTATTGTATGGGATGAATGTACGATGACTCATAAAAAATCACTGGAAGCCTTAAATAGAACACTGAAAGATTTTTGAAATAACACAAACATATTTGGTGGTGCACTAATTCTATTGGCCGGTGATTTTCGACAAACTTTGCCTGTTATTCCCAAATCAACAGCAGCTGATGAATTGAGAGCGTGCCTTAAATCTTTTAATCTGTGGAGATATGTTCAAAAACTCACCTTAACTACTAATGTTCGTGTGCAGTTACAGAATGATCCAACAGCTGCTGAATTTTCCGAACATTTGTTGCAAATTGGAAATGGACGAAAGCCAATTGATAAGAATACAGGCATGATCACACTTTGTACCGTAACAGAATCAAGAGTGCAATTAGTGCAAAATGTATTCCCAAATATTGTACAAAACTATCAAAATCAAGATTGGCTAAGCGAGAGAGCTATATTAGCTGCCAAAATTGTCGATGTCAATGAAATCAATGCCAGTATTTTGACTCAAATTCCAGATGAAGTTGTCACCTATAAATCAATGGATTCAATCACTAATCCCGACGATGTCGTGAATTATCCAATTGAATTTTTGAATTCACTTAATTTGCCTGGCTTGCCACCACATCGTTGGCAATTGAAAGTCGGCGCAGTGATCACTATGTTGCGAAATATCAATCAGCCGAAACTATGCAATGGGACAAGATTAGCAGTGAAACGGACAATGAACAATGTAATTGAAGCAACAATTTTGAAAGGCAAATTTAAAGGTGAAGATGTTTTGATTCCCCGCATTCCAATGATTTCAACAGATTTGCCTTTTGATTTAAGCGACTTCAATTTCCCATTCGCCTTACTTTTGCTATTAAAATCAATAAGTCTCAAGGTCAAACACTTCAATTATGTGGAATTTACCTAACTTATCCATGCTTTGGACATGGGCAACTGTATGTAGGATGTTCTCGAGTTGGTAAACCATCGTTACTTTATATTTATACACCGTATGAAAATAAAACCAAAAATTTTGTGTATCAGAAGGCTTTAGAATAAGTTGTTAGTTTACAATCATTAGAGTAAGTCACTAAAATAGTGGCCGAGCATGAATTAAATGATGAAACAAGAAAAAAACAAAGAACACTTTTCATTTATATTTTTCTTTCACCCAGCGAAGCGGGTGAGGGTTCGCTAGTTGATTCATACAATGATGAAATACTTTAAAACTATTGGTTAGTATTGTAAACCGTACATACTCCAAAATATATTTATCATATAAATTGATTGGAAAATTATTGGAAAATTTACAATTAACTTTGTTTTTGTTAACAGGTGCTCGCATATCGTTAAAAATGTACCTACTTCACAGTCATTTGGATTTTTTTCCTCCGAATTTGGGGGCTGAAAGTGATGATATTGCTACGATTCAAAAGCGTTATGAGGGCTTTTGGGATCAAGGAATGATGAGCGAGTACTGCTGGATGCAACTTCGTGAAGATTCCGTTCAACATGAAAGAATAAGTTTGAGAGTAAAAGCGTATTTTCGACCTCAAACATAGCCAAGTCAAAAGCTGCAAAATCACACGTGTTGACTTTATGGGTCATAACTTCTACAATTTTTCGTCGATTCAGACAAGCTTAGGCTTAAAATATAGGTGAGAAATTGTCTTTCAGAAAACATATCTTATGTCGATATAAAATTTTTTTTTGTTCCAGGAAAAAGTTAATAAACTTTGATAATTTAATAAAAAACGTCAAAAATGCTTTTTTTTTAACTTTCAACAGCTGTTTTGCGAAAACTACGACTTCCATTGACACGAATTATCTATGGCCATGTCGGTTATACCTATGTGTGCCTTTCGAAATTTATGCACTTCAAAGAAATGGCGCGCATTGTTTTCGAGATTCCAGGTAATAACTGCACTATTGCCCAAAAAACATGTCTTTGGGAATATCTCGGAAACCGTTCTTTGAAAAAAAAATTAAATTCATTTTTGGCTGGCAAAATCCTCCACTGAACCCTCCCCGAGGGTGCCAGCTGGTAATAAGTACCACAGTTTTCCTACTTACAGGAGGTACTTAGCTAAGTTAAGGGTACTATGGGTTGGGTTCGATACTCCTCAATAGTACAGCACTACCCAAAGTACTTTTAACGTGGTCGGGGGTGAAGGGCTGGATTAAGGTGTGATGCGACCCGTGCCGAGAATCTGTCAGGCTTGGGGCCCTTCTAACAAATAACCAAGTCTCGAACGGAGCTTACGGATACCTGGCGCCCTCCGTAATAACTAGCTTTACCCGTGTAGTTCGGAGCTATGCACGGGCGGACATCCTTTCTCCGACACTCGTGGGTCCAAAAATGCAATCGGATTTTTCAAAAATTAATAAAAAAAAGGAGATCGGTCCTCCTTCGAAAAGACCGACAGAAACAAACAGTTCCGCAATAAGAGCAACGGTCGCACCGAGCTCAAAGAGAACTCCATCCATCGGCCAAATAAGTCGATCGAAACACATAGCGACAGCCTCAGCGAAAGAGAGGCCAGTTGCCACACAACCAGAGCAGGACACAGGTCCAAGCACTAGTAGGGGTGCACTAGCCCGGCAGTCAACTGTCATTCAGCCCCCAAAAACGGTCCCGACCGGAAGCACTGCTACTGCTAGCTCCGGTACCGAAGGATGGCCGCTTGTGAGGGTGGTAGACCCAGCGAAAGCGAGCTACCAGGATCGCAGAAATGCAGCCAGGCTCCTAAGGAGGGTGCACGAAACTCACCCAAAAGAAGGTGAATTGTCTCAGGAGTTGAAAGAGGCGATTGATAGAGCGAAAGCGATCATTCCTGATTTCAACCCTGACTTCAAACCAGTACAACCGGCTCCAAAACGACAGCGGTCCTTGGAGGATAATAAGCCAAGCGCAAAAAGGCACAAACCAATGGGCGTGACGCCCAGAAGATCATTTGCGGAGGTTGCAAAAGACCGCTTTATCATAGGGGTCCTGGACGAGAACCATCCTGAAGGTATGATCCCTAAAGCCCAATGGAAATGGATCGAGGCCGAGCTAACGAAAGTGGCACTGAAGGTCATTCTGGAGAACCCCGGCCCCCCGCCTGCGTGCGAAGACTTAGGCTGGCACCAGGGCCAGATAAAAATAATAGCGTGCGACGATGAGAGATCGGTTCAGCTGTACAAAGAGGCCATCTCCAAAGTCGGAGAAGTGTACCCAAATGCCAAGCTAGTGGTCGTGGACAGGAAGGATATTCCGTCCAGGCCGCGAGCAAGGGTTTGGTTACCTTCAACCATCGAAGACCCGGTGGAGATTATGAAGCTCATCCGGGTCTGCAATCCGGACATCCCAACGCAGGAGTGGAGGTACGTCAAAACTATTACCAACCAAAACAGCGCGGATGAATCGAAAGAGCAGAAGCGCGCCACCATGCAGGCTCTCCTGCTCCTCACAGAGAACTCAATTGAACCGTTAGCGAAATGCAACGGGCAACTTAGATACGGTTTTGTAAAGGTGAAGCTCCACATTTATAAAACCGACACGGATGCGATTGAGTTCCTCGCCACGAAGGAAACCGAAAAGCCCATGAGGGAACTGGAACCCATGAGCGAAACCGAGCCAATGAGCGAAGACGACCAGCCCACCGAAGAAGAATACGCCTCTTCAGGCTCAGAAATGGGCTTAGGGAGGTTGTACTTCGAACGGGAGGGTAAGTATCCCACACAACAGCGTAAGTATTCCGAAAGGGAACTTTTATGCGAAAACAAAGAAGACCCAGACGTAACGTTAACAGCTAATGCATCTTCTTCAGATAAACCTACACCATTGTAAAGAAGCCTGCCTTGCCCTCCTGGATCGTCTGGCAGAAGATCAGCCGGATGTAGTCCTCATCCAGGAACCCTGGGTACGGAATGGTGAAATCTGCGGTCTGAGGACATCAGGTTATAAAGTATATAAGACTAATTGTGAAGGTACTAAAAGAGCATGCATAATGGCAAAAGTACATCTTAATATCTTTATGATTCATAATTTCAGTAACGCAGATACTACGACGGTTAGCTGGGAAGTGAGCGGAAGCAACACCTGGCTAACCTCGTTCTATTTTGCCGGAGACGACACAGGTCCACTGCCGTCACCGCTAATAAGAAGCCTTGTGGAAGACTGCAAAGCTCACAACCGCAAACTAGTACTAGGAGGTGATGCCAATGCCTACCATACCATATGGGGGAGCTCGGATACAAACGAACGAGGTGAGTCTCTCTTTAATTATATTATATGTAATAAGCTTTTAGTGTGTAACAAAGGCAACGAACCTACATTTATTACGCGCAATAGACAAGAAGTTCTTGATATTACGCTGGCAAGTCAAACCCTTTACGGAAAGATGACGCAGTGGAGGGTTCTGAATGAACACTCTTACTCCGATCATCGCTACATAGAAATTAAATTTGGGGGAAACAACCCACGGGCTCCACCCGCCAACAGGAACTTGAAAAAGACCAACTGGCATATATATAAACGGGAACTGAAGGAAAGACTTTCGAATTCCCAAAATATTACTATTGAAGACAGAGAATCATTGAACGAACACGTACAAACCCTTACGGAGGTCTGTAGAACTGCGCTAAACAAGGCTTGCCCTTTAACTAGGTATAAGGGGAAGAAAAAGCCGCCCTGGTGGTCAGAAGACCTGTCTAAATTAAGAAACGACAGCAGAAAACAGTTTAACAGAGCGAAAGCGACACGAGAGAGTAAAGACTGGGACTGCTACTACAGTAAACTAAAAATTTACAAAAAAGAAGTTAGGAAAGCGAAAAGGTCTGGTTGGAGAAAGTTCTGTGGAGAAATCGAAGGAACCACAGAGGCCTCCAGACTGCGCAAAATCCTCTCAAAAAAACACAATCCCACCGGATACCTCCAAAAACCGGACAGGAGTTGGACTACTTCGAGTGACGAAACGTTGAAGTTGCTAGTGGACACGCACTTTCCCTGCAACGAATCATCTAACGTAGTAATCGACAATGGTACGGAAAGATCAAATTCTGACATTGAAGAAATAATCACTGAAACTAGGATAACCTGGGCAGTGAACACGTTCAAACCATTTAAATCACCGGGCCCAGATGGATTATTCCCGGCCCAAATACAACATTCACTCAACTACATCATGGAGTGGGTGACGGCCATATTTAAGGCCGCTCTGAAACTGAAAAGTGTCCCATCAACATGGAAAGAGGTAAAAGTGGTCTTTATCCCTAAAGCGGGAAAAAGTTCACACACAACACCTAAGGATTTCAGGCCAATAAGCCTATCCCCCTTTCTGCTAAAGACATTAGAAAGAATTCTAGAAGAACACATTAGGGCTAACATCAGCCCTAATAAGCTCACCATCTCACAACATGCGTACTGTAAAGGGAAATCAACTGAAACAGCACTTAACTCACTTGTTACAGAAATCGAGAAGTCAATGTATAACAAAGAATTCACACTGGTAGCCTTCCTAGATATCGAGGGCGCATTCAACAACATCCTACCGGATACCATAATAAAGGCACTGACGGATTTCGGGATCTCTGGAGCTCTGGTTGAGTTCATCAAAAACATGCTCTTGAGCAGATTTGTGATCGCAACCCTAGGGGCCTCAGAGATCAAGAAAAAAGTTAGCAGAGGAACACCTCAAGGCGGCGTGCTGTCCCCTCTCCTATGGGTGCTGGCACTAAACTCATTGCTAAAGAGCCTAGAGGAGAGAGGACAACACGTAGTAGCATATGCGGACGATGTTGCAATGGTAGTAAGGGGGAAATTCCCCAATACACTCATAGAAATCATGCAGGATTTACTAAATATGGTTGAAAACTGGTCAAAAGCAAATGGGCTAAGCGTCAACCCCAATAAAACTGAACTAATCCTATTTACCAGGAAACACAAAATACCGAATATAACACCTCCGACTCTAGGAGGAACGGCACTGTCATTTAGTGATGAGGCCCGCTACTTAGGTCTAATACTAGACCGAAAGCTAACATGAAAGGCAAATGTCGAAGATAGAGTAAAAAGGGCGACAATAGCACTATACTCTTGTAAACAGCTGATAGGACTAAGTTGGGGTCTCTCCCCGTCTATCGTATACTGGCTTTACACGGCAATTGTCAGACCTATCCTAACATACGGCATATTAGTATGGTGGCCAGCTTTAGATAAATTGTACATTAAAAGAACCATGGCACACGTACAAAGAATGGCCAGTCTTTGCATTTGCGGGGCCCTCAGAACCACACCCACAGATGCACTAAATATCATGCTTAACATTTTACCAATAGAGCAGTACGGTAAGCAAACAGCTGCCAAAGCAACTCTCAGACTAAGAGAAATCGGCCTACTCAGAACGTACCAAAGAGGACACTCCTCAATTTTAGAACAATTCCCCTGCATTCCCAACACAACGGATTTCTGTAGGACCAAGGACATCAATTTGTATAAATCCTTCGTCACAGTATTTCCTTCCAAAGAGGAATGGGATAACGGGCTCATTGTTAAGATAAATAAAGTAAGCATCTACACAGATGGCTCAAAACTGGATAACAAAGTAGGTGGAGGGGTCTACTCCGACAAACTCGGAGTATGCCAATCATTCCGCTTACCTGATCATTGCAATGTATTTCAGGCGGAAGTCACTGCCATAAAAGAGGGGCTTAAAGAGATAAAAACGAGAGTATTATCCACAAATGAAGTCTTCATTTACTCGGACAGTCAAGCAGCAATAAAAGCGCTGGAATCAAAAACACACTCGTCAAAAACATGTTTTAAACTACTAGATGACGTATCTAAGTGCTATAAGGTGCACCTTATCTGGGTACCGGGCCACAGGGACATTCCAGGAAATTGTAAGGCGGATGAACTTGCAAGAGCCGGTACAACGCTCGATCTCGAACGGGATAAGGCGCTGCTACCCATACCTATAGCCACTTGTAAATTACTTATAGACAGGGAAACCATCAAAAAGGTAAATACAATCTGGCAAAACCTCACAACATGCGAATTAAGCAGACAGGCATGGCCGAACTGGAACAGCGGTCGATCGAAGATCTTGCTAAGATTCAACAGGGAATCTATAAGAAAAATGATAGGTGTTTTAACAAGTCATTGTTTAATAGGCAGCCACGCTAGAAGGTTAGGACTACCTTACTTCGATTTCTGTAGAAGCTGTCTAAATACAGAAGAAGAGGAAACAGTCAGACACCTTTTATGTGAGTGTGAAAGCCTAGCTAGGAGAAGGCTGCGCACCCTCGATACAGCATTTCTAACCGATGTAGCGGATATAGCCCATCTAAAGCTAACGAAGCTGTGTTCGTTTATTAAAGCAACCGGATGGTTTAAAAGGGAACACGTAGAGTAAGGATAAGCTCCAGTGGTATCACAATGGACCTGCCGAAGGTCTAAGTGTGTCTTACGACAACCACCCTACCTACCTACCTACCTTGGTTTCAGCGACCTCATATTAGTCTAAAAAACGCTTTTTGGTCGAGGACCATATTTGAAAGTGAAAATTCGTAAACTAGTGTAATTTCCGCCCTTTCGAATGCGTGCATAAAAATACCATCTCGAAACGCTTCGCGTACTTCTCACTCATTTTTGTTTGGTTGCGTTTACGGGAAAGTTTCGAACAAGACTAACCTGAGTTAGCACTGGCATCGTAGCCCTTGAGTGGGACTATTATGCAGCTAAAAGCACAACGAAATATATCTTGAAGTTACAAGAAAAAACCCGGTTCTATATTAGTAGTAACTGTAACAATGTCTAAAAATCGTTAATAAAAAAAATACACCCTACATATGAGGCTTATTTGGATAAGATCTTAGATATGGGTTCAAAATATTTATGTAGTTGGTTGTAGTTGTCTTTTAAGCATTAATCTTATTCATATAAATAGTTTAATAAACAAACTGTCTAGATTTTTAGAACTTATTTTTATAAATGAAAACTTTTCACTGCAAGAATATTTTTTATTGAACCCCAGTCTACAACATATTCGACCGGTACTACAATTGGTATTTTACGATTTTAAAGTTATTTGAGAAGACTAACTTTTGCGATTTTGCAATAGTAAAAAATGAAAATATTCAGCTAGGCTGGGACTTGTTATTTCCTTGGGTCGATGTTGACGAGTGTTTTAATAGTTTTAAGAATTTGATAAACGAAATTTATTTTAAGACTATACCGCAGACTAAAAAGATCCGGTTTAAGACACCGGGTATATAAAAAAGGCAAGTCCAAAAAGTTTATTGAAAATTATGTTGATACAATTTCATTTGAAACGTTTTTCTAATCACAATAAACTAAAAAACATCATTATGTAACTAAAATAACAAAGTTATGCGGGAAAGACAGCGTGGACAAAAGTTTTGTCATTTCTACATACGTTACACTGTTCTAGGCTTCTAGCATGCGCACTGTGATTATAAATGAAATTTTTTTATAATTTTGCGTTCCAAATTTTTCAATACATTTTTAATAATATTCACATCTGGTCTTTGCGATAGTCTGTTTAAGTGGCTTTTTGCATCATCGCCTTGCTCCATGTTCAACTAATTTTGAAGCAATCACTTTTGGATTTATGTACACTTCCGTGAGTATCAATCGGATGCTTCTGCGAGATAGTTTCTTCGGACGGCCACTGCGCGGTTTTTTCGGTAAAATAAGTATTTTTAAAGTTTATTACAATGGTGTGTCTGGTCGACTCAAGTTTAAAATTTCACCCTGTAATCCATTTCCTTTCCATGATGTATAATCAAATTTCTTGTGTCAACTAATATTTCTTTTCGCGGAGCCATTTTTGATGCTTACTTGTCCAAATACCTATACCATATACATATATTATAATTGGCATCCTTTTTTTGGGGATTTGGCTGAAGAAGAAGGGGGAATTCTATATTTGGCGTGCGTCTTGGTGTTGTTCGACAAATGGCCGCCGTAGCCGATTTGGTTAGTACGTGACTAACATTTTTTCTAATAGCGGTCGCCCCTCGGCAGGCAAACTTCTGACTCTATTTCTGCCATGAAAAACCTCTTCATAAGCAAAAGTCCAAATACCTACTGAATTCAATATAAGTAAAGCAGAAAACATAATAAAAAGAAAAAAAAGCTAACGGTACTTTACCTTATCATAACGCAGCATACTGTGTACTAGTTAGGAACGTCCTTCTATATTTAGACTTTTGTCAAGGCTGTTTTGCGTTTTCCCCATAACTTTATTATTTCATGTTAAAGAATGAAGTTTTTCAGATAAAACTGTAACAATATACGTGTTGGACTTTGAAACCTACAGAAATAGAGGGTGTATGTAGACTTTTGTACATTACTGTATCAAATATCGTCAAATGTTTCATTCCCTTGCATTTCATTTATCCTTTTTCGAAACTGGATGAACAATTCCATTGGCCTTTTGCTCGATGAAGAAGGGACTCAATTATTTTTCATTTGTATGCAGATTTGTGAGTTATTCTAGAGTTGTATTTCCCTTACCGCAGCAAATTAACCCGAAGTGTCGTTCGTTTGTGATTTCTCAGTTGATTTTTGCTCCATTACACGAGTTCATTAAAATAATTGTTGGTTCGTTGGTAGCGGGTCATAATTTGCAATATGACACGTAGGATATGCGTGCGTCATATGCAAATTAAGCATATTTATATGATAATCACTTACCGTTTTAAAAATAAGGTTCAATCAACGTTTCATTTTCACCCTTTCATCAACCCTTTGTTTAATTATCCCCTTCTATTTATGAAATACTTGATTGCGTAAATCTTTTATGTGTAATTACCTAATTTTTTAGCCCACCACTCACCGTGGCGCGATTGACCTATTTAGCCGGACAAAATTCATTGTCAAATTTTAGATAATTCAATATGGGTTTAGTCAACAGATGTCCACTGACTTTCGCAAAAACTGCGAGAATTTTCTTTTAAAGCTTTCATTTTGCAATTATTATTACGTACTGAAGTAGGACAATTGAAATTATATAAATATTTGAAATGGAAGCCATGGTAAAATTGTAGGGCTATTGCCAAAGCACCTATTTTTGAGAAGTTTCTTGGCGCTTATACCTGTTTTGGAAGTTTGGCCGAGTTCCTCCTCTCGTTTGTGATGTGCATCTTGATGTTTTTCATTTCATGTGCACGTTGTTCCACAAGTAGAGGGGACTTCAAACTGTAAATCGGCAGAAATACGCTCCTACTCATACATTATATTTCATATACCTATGTATTTGTATTATATGTATTGTAAATTTATGAATAAATACGAATTCCCGAAAAACTACATCAACAGATTTTTCAATTATTGTATACCTTCTGGGAAATAATAAAATATGCTGTTGTATGTAGACTTAAGTCCTTCACTGTACATTTTATAAAATATAACACAAAATTGTGATATATTTTGATTATACTGCATCAGCGAACGCGTATAGGGATAGGTATTTATTTGGCATTAAATATTATAACCTCTATATAAAGTTGGTAATTTAAAGGTTACACCGCGTGACACCGTTATATATTGTTGGCATTGTTTACGTAGTGATGTTTTTGTACATATGTTTATGATCAGCTGCACGGGCATATAAAATAATAACCATTAAAACACACTTTGCTAAAATTGAGTACATATTCGATGGTTTTCGAGAAAAGTGACACAATTCAAAAATACAAAATATTGAGTTGGGTCAGTTTTCTAGATAAGTGACGCGCCAATTCGATCACCTGACAAAACAACACTAACGCCATCTCTCAGAATTGCTTCAAGATTCGCTTATGACGCTTTTCCAGATAAAAATATATAAACTCTGTAGTAAAAATGACCTATCACATTTGTGTACATTGGTTTCTAACTATATAAAAGAACCCAAAATTTTTTTAATAATTCCTTTTTATTGAAAAATCAAAGCGAATTTAACGAAACAATAAAAAACCAAAACAAAAATAGTAAATTCAGTCTATAGATATTGAGATCAAAATTTTGTTTTATATAATATTGTTTTGTGTGATATTCTCTGAAACACTTCTAGTCTTTTGCAAGGCACAAGTGTATTTTACACTTTTGGCACCGAGATCTCGATCGACTTTCGCATCGTGGATTGCGACATCTTTTTGCGGTTCCATTAACAAATTCTGGCCAATGGTCGTACCTATCGAACCTTATGTCATCCGGAGTGTTATGTGGGCGATATTTATTTTCATGATAGCTTTCGGGTAACTCATATGGTGATACTTCCAATGGAGCACTTTTGTACTTCGCCAGGACCTCGCCAATCACCTCGTTACACCTATTATCCTTGCATCTTTTCTATATTCCATCCAACTATTATACATATATTGCCAAATCAAGAAAATAAGAAAAAAAACTTTGACTGGCCATTTTCTTGTTTTCGCTTTAATGCGGTAGTATTCCATCATTTGGTCAGCTATATCCACTCCTCCCATTTTAGAATTGTACAGTTGGACAACGGCAGGAATTGGAACTGCCAACCTTCGCTTAAGATTTCGCACCCAACGATTTACTTCACCAATTGGATCTTTTCCACATGCTATTGAGGCTATTGTAACGCATTTTTTATCACACCATTTCACAACAACTAAATTGTCGTCTTTAACAAACTGGTGTATATCGCCACGGCCCATAAATCTGTCTGGCGGAAAATTTACTCTTTTGCCTAAGTGGTTCCACATCATGGTGCCTGTCACTTTAAACCCATTTTGCTGTAATTCCTCTAAAAGAGGTTTTGTGGTAAAAAATCTATCGAAGGAGATTACTTCCCTTTGGTAAACACTTAGTAAGTCCGAAAACAATTGATGGGCGCTCACCAAGTCCACAATCAGGCAATGTTCCAGCTCTTTGAAATAGTTCAAAATGAACGATCAGACCATCAGAAGTAGCACAAACCAGATTTTTCAAACCCACAGGGCGCGGTTTTGAACGGATTTTTTGTCTGGCAGGGCATCTACTCATCTATTTGCTCATCAATAGAGTATGAAGTAACTTCAGGCGCTAGTTGATTGCATCGGTGTCGTACCATGTCAATGACAGGCTGAACTCTGCACAGCTTGTTCGTTTTACTAGGTAAGTTATTATCAGCAACATTAATGGTGTTTCTAATTTCATGAACTTATTTCTTGACATGGAAGAAGCAATTATTTCCACCTATAGTTGTTTTCCCAATACATTTTTATCTGTGAATAGCCTAGGCAGGACATAATAATGGCGCAACCATAAAAGTTTTTTAATTCGGTTTCGGTTAGATTAATCTCGTAGCCAAATGCCGCAAGTGTATACATTTTTGTATATTTTACAATATCCGCAGTGTGTTTCTGTGAAATATTTTGAAAAGTATTCAAGGGTATTCCTAATTCAACGAAATTTTGACAGCCTTACTCTATAGGAATATCGTGTTCTGTTCTGTGTGATTTTGCGGCTTTTTGATTAGCTACGAAATGTTCCGAAATTGAATCTGCAAGTTCAATTCAAATCTAATAAAAAAATAATTAGGTTAATTTTAAAAACGCTAGAAAAATATCTTCTTCTGACTCCTCTTCATCCGAACTATCACTTTCTTGTATTTGGTCGCGCGGTAAGCATAGACTCTCAATATCATCATCAGATGAAAAGTTACCATCGGAATTTTCAAGAATATCTAAGACCATTTGAAAGTCAGAATCCCTTGAGAAGTCTATATTTTTCCCAGCAATTCATCAGATAACACAATTGTGAGTTTGAAAGAAACTCTTAACTTAAAACCAAGCAACACAATTGTGATATCTGATTTTTAGTTCAGAGATAAGTGGAACTAACAAGCAGAATAGTTATTTTGCACATGTTATAACTTGAAATAGCACTGGCTTTATACCTAAACACATTCATATCAAAAATATACCGGTTTAGATAATAAATATTGGTACTTATTGTAGGCCATACTACTGATAACTCCGAGAAACGATAGGAAACTGATTGTTTTTCTTTTTTGGCACGATGATTTCTCTTTTTTTCATTTGTATAGGTAAGACAAAAACATAACACAATCACTGCTTTTGGAAGTTTAAGCAAATTTTTACTATATATTTTAGAAATTTTTAAAGTTGCATCGCACATTCACTTAAGATGGTTCTCAAAGGGATAAGATTATGGCTTGCCGTTAGCAGAAAAAGTGGGTATTAAGTTTTTTTATTTTGCTCTATGAATATGTACGTACCATCAGTGATTTCATAAAGTTGCAAGAAAATTGAGTTAGTTATTAAATTTATTGACAAAAATAATATTTTATAATACAGTACACTAATTTATTTTAGAAATTCTTAAATAAAAGGACGAGAATTTAGAAATATACCGAACAAATATTTTAGTAGAATCAAACCGACAATGATTTCAGTATGCCAAATGAAATTTTTCGAAGCTCGAAAAGTTGTTCGAAGAAATAAACTATTTTGTTAATTGTTTGAAAAGTTGTCCATATTAAAATAAAGTAATTTTTTTAGAAATACAATTAGCGTAATTGCGACAAAAATTGAAAAAAAATGCAAAATGCTTGTGAACGAGAGAATAGGTAAATCGGAAGTTTTGTAAGTGTTTGTTTTCTACACTTGTTTCCATTGCAGGTTCTTAAAGAAAAATGATATATATATATTATATATATATAATTGGCGCGTACACCCTTTTTTGGGTGTTTGGCCGAGCTCCTCCTCCTATTTGTGGTGTGCGTCTTGATGTTGTAGATATTTTTATGAGGAGCTTTTTCATAGCAGAAATACACTCGGAGGTTTGCCATTGCCTGCCGAGGGGCAACCGCTGTTAGAAAAAACTTTTTCTTAATTTTGGTGTTTCACCGAGATACGTTCTCTCTGTGAATTCCGAATGGTAGTCACGCACCAACCCGTTCGGCTACGGCGGCCGCCAAAGAAAAATGATAGCTGCATAAAATATTATTCAAAAATCCTTAGAGCTTTAATATAAGTACATGTTGTGAGAGCCAGCTTTCCAAAATGTATTTATCAAATTAAAAAAAAACCTCAAAAATCCCCCTTTTGACATTCTGGCTTATATACGATGCGCAATATACCCTCATCGTCGAACAATTGTTTATTCGTTTTAAATCGTTCTGTAGTTCATACATTACATACATAAAAAGTTTTTTCCGGCTAACTTGTATGGGTTGCTTCACTGTCACTCTTCTCATTTCCGCAATACCTTCTACACACAAATAAATCAGGGTTGTTTTGTTAAATATGGCCTCACTTACATAGGATCAGATAAAATGAATTTGGGTTCGATTGGTGCTTCTTTACACGTTTCAATAGGTAGATTTTAAATTAAACATTTCGTTAGTAGCATTAAAAAATTAATCCGTAAATCTTAACATAACTGTGGAGCAGCCAAAATGAGTTTAAATGTTTTCATATCACTAACATTGAGTTTCTTCGAATTCGCGTGAACTTTCTATAGTTATAATACACAAATATTTTAAACAATCGAAAGCTTCTGCTGCTAGCGCAACATTTTCTTTAGTTTATAGGTATAACAATTAATTATTATGTAAACTTTGAGTCGAAAGTTCTTTAATATAATCAATGATTTTTGAAATAAACGCAGCTAAACTCAATTTGTTTGCGACATGTAATACTAAAATAAATAGACGTAAAAAATTCGATGTTTTCAAAATAGCAAGTGAAGATACCCGCGTTACCATATGTAATAGATTGAATAGAGTCGATATCAATAACATTACAAACGTCATTTGGAGCAGTACTAAGCGCCAATTGCAAGACATATGCTCAGAAACCCTTGGCCATACTCGGCACGAAAACAAAGAGTGGGTATTGCCTGATACCTTGTGCTTACTCGAAGGGCGTAGATTAATAAAAGAGCAAATTTTTGGGTTAAGCCAAGAAGCCGTCGTAAAGTGCAGTTGACGGCAAAATATAATATAATGCATTCAGTAAACTCATAAAAAAAACAAGTTAAAAGTATATGATCAAATTCCACAAAGGCCTGCGTACTGAGGCACAAAATGCAGCATCGAGAAATGATCTCAAAACTCTGATTACAAAAGATTCGAAGATTACAAAAGACCTAAGTGGACACTACGAAAATAATAATGCTGTCATCAAGAATGAGAATGGTGTAATTGTTACGAAAAAGAACGAGCGATTAAAAGTATAGGAGAAACATTTTGAAAAAAACCTCCTTTCAGATGAAAATGCTGAGCTTCCTGTAACAAGTAGGTGCAGACCGATAAAGAGGCGCACAGCTCCGACTGCCCGGATGAAATAAGCACCGCTATTAAACTATCAAAACCAGGCAAAGCCACCGAAATCCAACTGACGCGGAACATCGATCATACCAGCTGTCTCCGTACATAATGAGAATTTTCGGATCACGAACGATTTCAAATCATAAGATATTAAACGGAAGAAATACGGGTGGATCGGGCACATGCTTAGAATGGACGCAAACAACATTGCACAATCGGCCTTGGAATGAAACCCCATCGGTACAAGGAGCAGAGGACGTCCAAAAAGTAATTGGACAAGTACACTTAATAATGAAACATCCAAATCGTTTACCGAATTAATTATCGAATTATGATATATGGCTCCTATTAGAGAGAGCCGGAAATGTTTTGCAGATAGGTTAAATTCCTTATTTTATAACGTGTATTATATTTAATTAGAACACGCTAGTATTCTTATATATTATATAAGCTGTTCGCTTATATTTAAGCTGTTCGCCCAGTCTATCGTAATCAGTCAGATATCGTTATTCTTTTACAATAAATTTCAAAATTTCACGTAATATCAAACAAATGCCTTTTGATTCTCTTTATTTTTAATTCTTCAAACTGTAAAATCGATCTCGAAATTGGTAGCTTAATACGTAAACTACGCTGTAAAGTCATAATAAAATGTGTACAGCAAAGTCATAATAAAAAGACAGACAAAATGCAAACGGGCAAAGAAAAGAAGTGAAAAGGAAATTGAGTTGAAGAAATGATAAAATGTTAAAAAGCGATTTTAAAGAATGAGCGGCCGGAAAAATCTTTGAATAAAATAAGATAAGTCGGCTTGATTAAAAAAAAAATGGCGCGTACACTTCTGCCAGAAATTCTGTGAGACTTGGCCGTATATTGTCCAAAGATCATTCAATGGGTTCTTGGGTCAAGAGGACTTCTGCGGCAATAGAGTCTCTAGAACTTCTTTTCAATTCTCATTTTCCGGGATGTAGCGCCTATGACAGTGATGTTGGGAGAATCAGCCGGAGCCGATATGTCCCACAGCATCTTGTCGATGTAATAGTTACGAAAGAGAAGGTTGCATGGGCAATTAAATCATTGTGACCTTTCAAATCTACAGACCCTGATGGGATCTTTCCTAAGATATTACAGGAAACTCTTAATAGTATTCTACCATGGCTAATGGAAATTTTCAAAGCGTGTCTAAACCTAGTTTATATTCCAAACAGCTGGAAACTTGTTAGAGTCGTCTTCATACCAAAGGCAGGCAGAAGAGACCATGAATCAGCGAAGGACTTTAGGCCAATTAGTCTGTCGTCCTTCCTTTTAAAAACTTTTGAACGGCTTTTAGATATTCACATTAGAGGTTCGCTGGAGAGTTCTAGTGTATCAAATGCACAACATGCTTACCTCAAAGGCAAATCGACGGAAAAAGTGCTTCACGAGGTAATCCGAACAATACAGGGGTCTCTAGTAAACAACTAGTATACCATGGCAGCTTTTCTAGACAAAGAAGGTGCATATAATAACGTTAGCACTAATGCTATCAAAAGGGCGTTAATAGACTTAGGGGTGGAAAATTGTATCAGCAATTGGATTATCTCTATGATAGAAACCAGGATTATACCAGGATCATCAAAGCTAACATGGGTTATATCAAAATAACTAAGAGAGGCCTTAGGGGTACTCCACAGGGGGGAGTATTATCTCCACTTCTTAGGTTATGTGTGATTAGCAAAATCTTAATAAAACTTAATAGAGGTGGGGTAAAAGTGGAAAGCTGAAATTGCTTATGCCTGTAAACGTATGCTAGGAATAAGATGGGGTCACCTTAAGCATACAGTACGGTTGTATAAGGCGGTTATGCGACCAATTTTGGTATGGTTTGGTAGTTTGGTGGAAAGCTCCGGTGCAATCAGATCATGTCCTAAGGAGGCTCTCAACGCACTGACACATGTTATTCCAATATTTAGGTTAAAAGAAGCGGGTCGCTGGAAGGAAAAAGCTTGTGGTCATTCCAGTCTACTATTGCGACAAACTCAGTTAACCTCGGTGAGGGCTGACTACATCGCCCCGACAGTAACATCCAATAGGAATTTTGCCACTCTCTTTCCATCTAAGGAGGAATGGAATAAGGGACTCTCACTAAACAACGTCGACACTACAGTCTATACAGATGGTTCTAAAATGGATTGTGGTGTTGAAGCTGGTATATATTCTCATAGGCTTAAAATTCAAAAATCTGTGCGTCTCCTCAATGCCTGCAGTGTCTTCCAGGTGGAAGTATTGGCAATTGGGGAAGCTTGTAGGCTACTAATCGGCGATTTCTCTTTTAACGGCAATATCGCTATTCTTTCGGATAGCCAAGCTGCAATCCAGGCACTGGATTCAGCTACTACAAACTCTATGGTGGTGTAACAAAGTAGGAATAGCCTCACCGGAATATTGAAGGTAACGAAAAAGCAAATGAACTGGCAAGAGGGGGATCTGCCATGAATAACCCTCTTGCAAAATCGGTATTCACACCATTAGCTGCAGTCAAGAGTACAATTTCCCTAAAATACCTCCGAATCGAAGGGACGAAACGAAGGGACGCCTGGAGACTAACGGCAGTCATAACTGGCTTTTGGTCTGTCGGAGAACAAGCAGTCAAAATGGGCATCCCTCACACTACATATTGTCACAGTTGTATACAACCGGAGAAAAAGGAAAAAATCTTCCACTTCCTCTGTGAATGCCCTGCCCTATGTAAGGACAGAATGTGGGCTGGCCGCTGTTCGAGAGTCTCGAACAACTGTCTGGCTTAGATGTCAACAACCTAATAAGGTTCTGAAACCGTACAGACTGGATATAGTCATGCCGTAAATAACTGGTAAACAAGTTGGTAACAAGGATGTGGCAACAAAATGGTGCGGAAGCGCTAGTTGGATTCTGGAGGAATCACCACTCAAACCAACCAACCAACCAACAATTCTGTTAGGTGCTTGGCCGAGCTTTTCCTCCAACATATTTGTGGCGTGTGTCTTGACATTATTCCACTAATAGAGGTCCCAGTTTTAAGCTGACTCCGAATAGCAAATGGTTTTTTTTATGTGGAGCCTTTTTATGGAAGAACACACTCGGAGGTTTGCATTGTCTGCCGAGGGGCAACCGTTACTAGAAAATACTTTTCCATTTTGACGTTTACGGCACGGAGATTCGAACCTATGCATCCCCGAATGGTGTTCTTTATACTCGAATATTACTTAACAGTATCACATAGAGGAAAATATAGTATGCCTTTAATTTTATTTAGGGAGGCTAGTAAATTTGAAAACTTTGAACTATTTTGGATTAAGGCGCTCTTGCAGCAAACAAGCGATATGAAAGAATTTGGGTTAGTGATTTTAATGTTCTGAATTTTTCAGTGATAACAGTGAACTCAATTTGTTTGGCTATGATGCTAGGTGCTACGTATGGCGCAAGCAAGATGAAGAATAAAAAACATAGGGAAGACTGTGAAGGACGATAGATGGATGAAGATTGCTAGCTTGATATCTTGAATTAGGGCATAGAAGGGACTTTTAGGGCAAGTCGGACTTTGTTAAAAAATGTAAATTCTGTGATCCGGAAGGAACTTAAAAACGCGTCACTAAAAGAATGGAACATTTGCCGAAATTTAAACCAAAAAATTCCAAAGTGACTGACGAAAGTTAAAAAACAAAGGTGATATTCAATGAGGTACGAAAAAATAAATTTATGCCAAATACATACATAATAATTAAATAGGCTTTCAATATGGCCACATTTTTCATGAAATCTGTTGTTTATGTTTTAAAACACTGAATTAATTTTGTTTGTAAAACTTTGATTATTTGATACATTTGATAATGTCTTCTGGTGTTATATCCTGTAGTTTAGCAACGGTATGCTTTTCTGATGTAAAAAAAAAACTTTTCATTAACGCAGTTGACATTTCGTAAGCTATATGAAACCACAGGAAACCACAGAGAGAAGTTCGACTCAAACTTTTGTGCAAATATAAATTAGAACAGACCTACATATTTGAAGTTTGGAAATATTATTATTATAAAAACAAATATATATCATAACTCTACCTTTGATAAATGATTGTGTAAAACATATTATATATACCAAAGGCAGATCCTCCACAAATGGTTCAATCCTCCGGACGCGTTGAAGTGTTTAACACATTTAACACACCGCGCATTGGGAATTCGTACACAAATATTGAATTTACCTGTTAAACCTTCACCAAATGCCCTGATTGGGCCTTTGCGACTTTTATATTTTCGAAAAAATATAACCACTGTTTCAAATATTTAACTGTTTTGTAAATTATTTTGTTGCCCAAATGAAAACTTATACAGGTAACTTTATACGGTCTGAAACAAAAACCAAACTAAGGCTTCTATGTACTTTTGACTATATAACTTATTTGGCTAACGATAAATATGTAAATTGTTAAAGACTCATATATATTTCGCAGATTTATAATTATATTATAATTTATTATTTTTATTACAGTTGTTTTAAGTGGACCCTAGGCTATGAATGACTAAAAGTTTAAAAATTGTATTAGAACTCATCAATTTACGACTTAGCAGCAGTCGACTTAAGTTGATTTGATAAAAGTCCACATTACTATATATAAATATCTAAACAACATAAGAGGGGGGTTCAATAAATGAAGACACCAATATTTAAAAAAATATATATATATATTATTTTACATAGTTCCTTTTAGAATGATACACATCTCCCAAAGCTCCAGCCACTTTTTAACCCCTCCAAAAAAAAAGGATTTGTCGAACCAAAATACGCCTCTGTCTTGGCGATGATTTCCTCGTTTGAACCAAATTTTTTTCCCGCGAGCCATTTCTTCATGTTAGGGAAGAAGAAAAAGTCTCAGAGTCTACGGGGGTGCGCAAGCAATTCATGCAGTTTAGCGGCGACAACTCTGATTTAATGTGCTGGTGCGTTATCGTGGTGAAACAGCACCTTCGTTTTCGCCAAATGCGGCCGTGTCTCCTTCAATTTTTTTGTGAAAGCGGTTCAATAATTCACTCTAGTATTGTTCAGTGACCGCGATCTTCCTTTTTTTTTAAATCCATGAGAATGACGTTTGCACCCCAAAAAATCTTCTTGTCTGTCTGTCACCATCTTTGGAGCAAATTGAGTGGGAGAAATTTATTGTTTTGATCGTTGCTTAATTTCTGGTGTGTAATGATGAATCCAGGCTTGATCAAAGGTGACAACTCCGCAAAAATTCATTCAGAACTCGCTTGAATTGCTGCAAACACTGTCTCGAAGTTAACAGTCGCATCCGCTTGTTGTCCATCGTGAGCAATCGCGGCACCCATCGGGCCGACAATTTTTTCATCGCGAACTTATCATGTAAAATATTAATAGGCGTTCCGGTCGAACACCTATTGCCTCTGTTACTTCGGGCACTTTTGTTCGTCGATCAGCGAGAATAATGTCCCCGACTTTTTGAATGATTTCCTCGGTAACCACGACTGCCGGGCGTCCTGGTCGCTTCTCATCAAAAAGGGATGTTTGCCCACGTTTAAATTCGATTAACCAATATCTATCTGTGATCATAGATAGTGACCATAGACAGCATCCAACTTTGCTTTTATCTTCTCGCATTTTTTCCCATTAAAAACAAAAACCGAATTACCGAACCATACTGCTCTTTTTCCATCTTAACGAAAAGCACGAAACACGTGTTACTCGAATAGCTGCCAAATCCAAACTAACCTCTCAATAAGTCTGAAATTTGTTTTGTCGTCGTTTGATAGATGGTAGCATAGGATGCTAACACCAACTACCCTCAGGAGCGCCCTCAGCCATAAATACGGATACTTATTGAACCGCCCTCGTGTTATTGAGATCGAAAAAGACCACGCTCACTTGTTAACCATGTTAAGACACCGACATTAGATTAAAAAGGTATCGACCTTAGCACTTCTTTACTTGGTTATAATATTTTTTAAATGCCTTTTTGGCATTTTCTCATACAATTAAACTCAATAATATTTAAAATCTATCACCAGCACAATCACTTCAAACTCAAATAATGATGGGATCATACCAAAACAATTGTAACCCAGTGCTCGAGTGTTTATCAATGCGGTGTTTTTATCATTGAATTGTGTTTTACCGCATGACAATGTCCAATTTGGTAAGCGATTAAAAAGGTCTCGTCGCAAACACCGTTGCAAACACCGATTTTTTTCTATCTAAATAGATACTTCGATTACGGTGTACCGCACTTACCTACAAACTTTGTATGACGAAGACGCGTCGTAAAAAGTGCAAAACCGAGTATAATGGATCTGCAAAATCTCGTAACTAACATTTGGCCAAAAATGATATTTGCTCACATGATATGGCTCACGGCTCTTGACATTAAGGCAGATCCATTATTTCATAAAAAATATAATATTTACTGCAACTGGAATTAAATGTATATACATATGTTAAAGATTTATTCTCATATATTTATTGTTATATGAATCTGTTAAAATAATAAAAAATCGAAAATTCAGTTACAAAGAGAAACGAAAGCTGCTTCACCAAACTCTTCCTCGATTGCTACTCCCCACTTCTATCCTCCAGCCTTGCCATTTGTCGTTGATACTAGGCTTGCCATTTGTCGTTGACAGCTCGGCCTTTCCTGATTGATCGTATCTCCGGACGATTCTCTGCGGTCGTTGTCATCGATGTGATTTCGGTTGATATCAGGACCTGACGTCTCATCATCGAAATCATCGTCTACTAAACCTTGAATACACCACGGTTTCATGTTTTCATTTGTAAATACACCTGCGTAAGGTTTTCGCCGAGTTGTAGTATCTGGCAGATCTTCTATTACGTAGCGGTCATTGGGTAAAACTTTAGTTACCACATACGGTCCTTTGAACGACGGATCAAGCTTGTGTGAGGTACCAGTGGGTTGGGGTACATAATCAACCAATACCAAGTCTCATTCGTTGTATTGTCTGGGTGTCTGATGTTTTGAACCAAGCCGCTGCTTCCATTTGGCCCTTTCGGCATCGATTCGTTAGGCCACTGCTTTCATTCGGAAGTCTTCGTGTTTATATGTGTCCTCATCGCGTTCGTCTTGTACTGCTTGAATTAACCGATTGGTGGTAACATCCCGAAGTTTGTAGGTAAAAACTATACTATTTGGACTCCGCTTTGTCGTCGTAATATATTTTGGGAGTTTAAGCACCATTGAAGTTTGGGTAGCGCTTCGTCCCAATCTTTGTCGGATTTCATTCTGCATTTAAGTGATGCCAAAATGGTCTTATTAATCTGCTTGACCGTTGGGACGAGGCGTGCGCAGTGCTACTTTCGTGTGACGTATGTCGTATCGGTCGACGAAGTTCTGAAACTCTTTGGATGTAAAAGCTGTGCCTCTGTGGTATTGGTACCACCTTGCTTACATGCAGCTGCGCTTCTTTCTTCCCTCCTGTTACTTTATTGATGCAGCATTCTGGACACGATGCAATATAAGATTTTACGTATTGTCGCATACGAGCGAACCAAAAGTCTTTAGATAACCGTTCACAGGTCTTGTCCAACCTGAAGTGACCTGCTTCATCGTGGCACGCTCTTGTCAAACGCCACTTCACGCCTTTTGGGACTACTAGTAGCTTATTCCCGTTGACCTTGCGATATAACCGTTGACCTTGCAAAGTGTAATCATCTTTCAGTTGACGTTCATTAAATGTTTTTTTCCCGTTGAGAACCTCGATGATCTCTTTAAGTGTTTCATCTTGTATCTGCCATTGCCTACTAAAGTAAAACACAGGCTTCCAATCAGTGTCGTTGTCGTTTTGCAATAGCACCCCGGACAATCCTATGGAACTTGCATCCGTGTGCACCTCATGGGTTTTCGTTGCGTCGTACATTACTAGTAGTGGCTTTGTAATTATCATCGCTTTTAGCTTTTCAAAGGCATCGTTCTGTTCTTTGTTCCACACAAACTCTACTTTTTTTTTTCGGCAACATCGTTAACGGACGAGCCAGTATACAATATTCTTTAATAAATTTTCTGAAATATCCCGTTACTCCTAAAAATTGTCGTACCTCTTTGGTCGAAGTTGGTTTTGGATATTCCTCGATAACCTTCGTTTTATTTTATTTATCAACTAAAAGGTTACGTACCTTGCTCTTATCTTCTTCCGATAAATCGCTGGATATATTAAAATTATTTATTTTTATTTCGTCTAAATGTAGTACGCCTTTGTCTACAACCATGTGATACCCATTGTTTTGTAAAACGTCACGACCCAATAAAATGTCGTAGGGCAGCAGGCTATCCGCGACAATGTACAATGTTATCTCTCGCTGAATGTTATCAACATTTGCAACAACATTGACTTGTCTCGTCACTTGCACTTTAGACCGCCGAATCCTGTGAAACATTTATTTGTTCCCAGTATCTGCATGCCATCTGCTGCTGATTCGCGAATTAAAGAGCATACGCTTCCGGTATCAATAAAATCTTCGAACTCCTTTCCATTTAACTCAACCACTTTCATGACTGGCGGTGCTTCATCGCTTTCATTGTGGTTCCCAATCTCTACAACTGTTGGTTTCTTGTTGCAGTTCTTGGCTTCGTGCCCTATCTTAGTACATACGGTACAACGTATCTTCTTTTGCGGTTGCGGACACTTGATTGCAATATGACCGTTCTCATTACAATTAAAGCACTTTACTTGCGTTTGCTTGGCATTAGATTTCGTTTCAGATTTCAATATTTGCTGGGTTGGAGTAGTAGATGTCGTTGATATACTACTGGTGATCGTTAAGTTCTTGAGTGCAAGTAACAATTGGCTACATGTACCATGTGTCGTTGACACATATGAGTGGAAATAACACTTCGGATGAATTTTTAAAAAACTTGTTGAAAACAGAACAGCTGCAGCAAAAAATGGTATTAATGCTTCGTTGACTTGTCTTTTAAAAAAGAAAGAAATTTCAATTCAAGCTAAATGGCAACTTTTCCGTTCAATATAGTCACGCAGCACAGGTGTGAGGTATTGGGTGGTTTGAAGAAGTTGATATACTGCAAAAGTATTGGGATGGCAACTAAGTAATTGCGGACTAGAAAATCAAAGACAATTTGTTCCTGGAACTAAAAAACTTTATTCTTTAATGTATTGCCCATTTTAATCAATGACCTTTTGCCATCTTTCAAGCAGCATCATAATCCCACGTTCATAAAACTTCTGGTTTTTTTTAGCAAAAAACTGAATCAGGTACGATTCGATATCATCATCATTATTGAAATTTTTACCATTCAAGGCGTTTTGTAAAGGTCGAAAAAAAAAGTAATCAGATGGTGCAAGGTCAGGACTATATGGTGGATGTGGCAAAACATCCCAACGAAGCTCGAATAATTTTTGCCAAGCAGTCAAAAATGTGTGTGGCCTTGCATTGTCATAATGGAATACAATACTTTTCCAATTTGTCAATTCGGGCCGCTTTTCTTAAACTGCATTACTAAATTTCGTTAGTTCTTCAATTTAGACATCAGAATTGATCGTTCGGTTGGGTGGTAAGAGTTCAAAGTAGACAATTCCTTCGTTATCCCACCAAACTGATAACAAAACCTTCTTTTGATGAATATCAGCTTTTGATGTTGTTTGAGCGATCTTTTCCGCTAGATATTGTTGTAAACAACTAATTTTTCATTACAGTTATCAGTCGTTTCAAAAATGGATCATTTTCGTTACGTTTCTTTACCAATTCTCAGATGTTAATGCGTTGCGTTAAATGCGTTTCTTTCAGTTCGTGAGGAACCCATGACTCGAGTTTTTGAACATAGACAAGTTGTTTTGAAGTGATTTTCAATGCATGCATGTGATACATGAAACTTCTCTGCAATCTCATGTGTTGTATTGTGACGATCCGAATCGATTATGGCCTTGATAAGGGGGTCATTAACTTCAACTGGACGACCAGAACGTTTTTCATCTTTGAGTGGAAATCACCAGAACGAAATTTGGCAGACCAATTTTGACACTGCCGTTGTTTTAAGGCTTCGTCACCATAAACAGCACATAACCTTTTCTGAACTTGCGATGCGGCTTTCCTTCTCTTCTTCTTAATTGACGTGATAACCACTTACGCGATTTTGGCCGAGCTTAACAAAGCGCGCCAGTCGTTTCTTTCTCGTGCTAACCGGCGCCAATTGGACACACCAATTGAAGCCAAGTCATTCTCCACCTGATCTTTCCAACGCAGAGGAGGCCTTCCTCTTCCTCTGCTACCACCAGCTGGTACCGCATCGAATACAAAGCCGGAGCGTTTGCATCCATTCGGACGACATGACCCAGCCAACGTAGCCGCTGGATCTTTATTCGCTGCGCAATGTCTATGTCGTCGTAAAGCTCATACAGCTCATCGTTCCATCGTCTGCGATATTCGCCGTTGCCAACGTGCAAAGGTCCAAAAATCTTACGCAGAATCTTTCTCTCGAACACTCATCGGATGTTTTCATCGTCCAAGCTTCTGCGCCATACGTTAGGACGGGCATGATGAGAGGCTTGTTAAGTGTTAGTTTTGTTCGTCGAGAGAGGACTTTACTGCTCAGTTGCCTACTTAGTCCAAAGTAGCACTTGTTGGCAAGAGACATTCTACGTTGGATTTCAAGGCTGACATTATTATCGGTGTTAATGCTGGTTCCTAAATAAACGAAGTCTTTTACAACCTCGAAAGTATAACTGTCTACAGTGACGTGGGTGCCGATACGCAAGTGCGCCGACTGTTTGTTTGATGACAGGAGGTACTTCGTTTTGTCCTCGTTCACCACAGACCCAATCGCTTTGCCTCTTTATCCAGTTTGGAGCAGGCAGAACTAACAGCGCGGTTGTTAAGGCCGATAATGTCAATATCATCGACATACGCCAACAATTTTACGCTCTTATAAAATATTGTGCCTAAGCGATTAAGTTCTGCGGCTCGTACGATGCTCTCCAACATCAGGTTAAAGAAGTCACACGACAGGGAGAGGTCCTTCCCATTTCTGACGGCGCTGCTGGTGTTGAGCAACGTCATCTTGCATAGCCGTATTAGTTTTGTGGGGATACCAAATTCAGACATCGCCGCTTACAAGTAACTCCTTTCCGTACTATCGAATGCAGCTTTGAAATCGACGAAAACATGGTGTGTGTCGGTTCTCCTTTCGTGGGTCATTTCCAAGATTTGGCGTATTGTAAATATTTGGTCGATGGTAGACTTTCCAGGTCTAAAGCCACACTGATAAGGTCCAATCAGTTGGTTGACGGTGGGCTTCAGCCTTTCATACAATACGCTCGCTAGAACCTTATCGATCTGGTTTCGCGTTTTTCGATCAGGAGACAGCCAGGTAGCTTGGTGCATCTTTTTATGCTGGAATCTGGTGCTACAGACTACCATGTTTCAGGCCCCGGCGAAGTCGATTAGCCTTTGTCCGTTACCGGATGTTTCGTTGTGCAGGCGGAATTTTCCGACTGTGGGACAAAAAATTCCCTCCTTGCCCACCCTGGCGTTGAAGTCGCCAAGCACGAGTTTTATGTCGTGGCGGGGGCAGCGCTCATAGGAACGTTCCAAGCGCTCATAGAACGAATCTTTGGTCGCATCGTCCTTCTCTTCCGTCGGGGCGTGGGCGCAAATTAGCGAGATGTTAAAAAATCGCGCTTTGATGCGGATTATTGCGAGACGCTCGTCCACGGGAGTGAAGGACAGTACTTGGCGACGAAGTCACTCTCCCACAACAAATCCGCCACCGAATTTGCGCTCCTTTAAATGGCAGCTGTAGTAGACGTCGGAAGGTCCTATGGCTTTCTTACCTTGCCCCGTCCATCGCATCTCCTTGATGTCAGTGATGTCAGCCTTTACTCTCACGAGGACATCAACCAGCCGGGCAGAGGCACCTTCCCCATTAAGGGACCGGACATTCCTCATGCGGTTTTCCCTTTGCGGAAATAAAAAAGTAAAATATGACGGAAATGTTCCTTTTGATTTTTCATTTTTCAACGAACGCCAAACGAAAACTACGCAACCGATCAAAAAACTTTGTTTACTGATTGATAGCTGAATTACCAAATATCAAATAACAAAATGTGTTTTACATTTGTACTACGTCTGCAAACCTAAAAATTAAACCGAGGCCATCTATGAGTGAAATCCGCAATTACTTAGGTGCCAATCAATAGTTTGTAAAGGGAATTCAGAACATATGTATATATACATACATACTTTTGTTGGGTACCGTCATTCAAGAAAATCATTTGTTCGCTTTAGAACTGATTCTTAATTATATGCGCAGAATTTTGTTTGCGTACTCACAAAATCGGCTGCCACATTATCTGTCAAAAATTATTATAAAGAGAGAAGTCTTCTGGATTAGAAACTTAAAAAACTTGTTTAGTAAAAACGATGTCATCTGCAAAAGATGCAAAATTGCTTTTAACAAACCATAACCAAGCAAGGATGAATGTGTACATACAAAAAGCCGTAAGTACTAGTAGGATATATAATGAATAAGATTGATCAGAAGGTCTGGTTTATTTAAAACAAACAACACGCATGTGGATAATGCGGGCTAGAAGTGACATGGTAATTTTCAATAACAACAGATTTCATACAGAAGATGAAACTTGCTCAATGTGTTATTTAGGCGAGCTTGAAAACAAAGAACATCTCCTGCGGCACTGCCCAATATTAAGAGAATAGAGAAAAGTCTTTTTCAGAAAATTTACCTTAATTGATTCACAACTGACTGAGATTCTCAATGGGGAAAATGATCATTGGAATAAACTTTTGCGTTTTATTAAATATGCCTTTAGATACAGATATTACTTAATAAGAGTTTAACTGTTTTTAAAAACCGTAAACCTAATAATTGTTTTGCACGAAAAATAAATCGACAGACGGCTCATGCCATTGCCTTTAAATTATTGTAAATATTTTTTTTCTTAAAACTTGAATAAGTAATTATTAAATTTTGTATATTTTACTTTTATTTGCAATAAATACTACTACTACTACTACTACTACATATGTTCAGACTTCTATTAGAAGCATACCGTCATAACTCAGAAATATTTGAATCTAACAAACTGTAACATTATATGGGCTTTTAATATTTATTATACGCCATATATTCAACTAAATCTAAAAACTAATTTCTGTCTAAGTAGTGGACGTAATCGACTCCAAATCAGCCGAATATGCCTTGATAACTATTTGACAGTCCATATTTGTTTAACCATTGCCTAAACTAAGGCCTGTAAAAGTCCATATTTGTTTAAGCATTGCTCAAACTAAGGCCTGTAACTACAAAACCACGAGCCTCTATACATACATTTTATTAAATTTGAAGTATGGGATAAGTATGGCGGCTGCCGTAGCTGAATGGGTTGGTGCGTGACTACCATTCGGAATTCACAGAGCGGTCGCCCCTCGGCAGGCAATGGCAAACCTCCGAGTGAATTTCTGCCATGAAAAAGCTCCTCATAAAAATATTTGCCGTTAGGAGTCGGCTTGAAACTGTAGATGGAACAACATCAAGACGCACACCACAAACACCCAAAAAAGGGTGTACGCGCCAATTATATATACAGTGGGGTGCACAAATGAGTACATGTTTGTACTCCGTACACTTCCAAGTGCATAACAGTAACAACAATAAAGCAATTCGCAAAATTTGTTTTCAATTTAATTTTTTATTCAATTCTTAGTAAAATAAATAATAACACAAAACAAAACGGAGCAAATTCTAGGAAATGAGCGAATAAAATAAAAACAACTTCTATGTACTCAATTTTGCACCTGCAAGATCTCAGTTTTCTCTCAATAATATCAGCGAAAAAATTTATTTACCGTTGGTTTTTTTCTCGAAAATTTTAAGATTACTTAGTTTAAAGCAAACTGTGAACGCGGCATATTTAAATTTAATAAAATAGAGGAAGTTAGTGAAACAATTTAATACGTAATTAAAGTCATGAAGAAATTATCGCGACATATTGAGGACAGTGTTATATC
This sequence comes from Anastrepha obliqua, assembly GCF_027943255.1. Classification (NCBI taxonomy): domain Eukaryota; kingdom Metazoa; phylum Arthropoda; class Insecta; order Diptera; family Tephritidae; genus Anastrepha; species Anastrepha obliqua. The sequence goes on from NC_072897.1 coordinate 62,397,396, forward strand.
CATGGCAAATGCTGGTTCCGTGACGCGAATAATAGCCAAGCAGCTGAACATAAGCCAATCAGTGGATATAAGAGTCCAGAAAAGGAGAGGGGTGGTCACTAAAGCACAAGTTAGAGGTCGCCGAAAACTTTTAACGGATTCGAATGCACGTGTCATGATGTCACAATTGAAAAAGGACAAATGTTTAACCCCAAAGGACGCGGCTATAGCTATAAACAAACCCGTTAGCCGATGGACTGCAGAAGATGACTGGAAGCGGGTAATCTGGTCAGAGGAATCATAATCTAATCGGTTTCAGTCCGATGGTAAGCAGTATTGCTGGCGCCGTCCCGGAGAAACCATACAAAGACACCATATTAAAGAAACGGTGAAACACGGTGGCGGAAACGTCATGGTATGGGGCTGTTTCACGTGGTGGCAAGTTGAGCCATTGCAAAAAATTGACGGAATAATGAGGAAGGAGGAATATTTGCATATTCTAAAGACTCATCTTCCCCATTTTGTTGACATAGCCGCTTATCCTGAAGAAGAAGTAATATTTCAACAGGATGGCGACCCCAAACATACGTCCAAAATTGTGGAAGAATGGCTAGCTGGGAAAAATTTCGAGGTAATGCAGTGGTCCCGCTCAAAGCCCTGACCTCAATCCGATTGAGAACTTGTGGTCAATCGTGAAAAAACGGTTAGGACAATATCAAGGAGCCCCAGCCAATACAGACGAATTGTGGCGGCGTGTACAGCACGAATGGCAAACTATTCCGGCTGAAATTACACAAAATTTAGTAGGAAGTATGCCAAACCGTATGAAAAATATCATACGTAATAAAGGTTTATGAACAAAATACTAAAAACATACTCCGGCGCCACTTTTAGACAGAAAAATTCGAGACATATGTTTGGAAAATCGAAAAAAGCGCTACTTTGTTAACCCAGCTAGTTCAAGAGTTTGGCACATCCGTTTCCAAAAGAACTGTTCAGCGAAGATTGCGAGAGGAAAGCTTGACAGGACATCGTCCAGTAAAGAAACCTCGCCCGACTGAAGCCATTAACAGAAAGCGACTAGCCCTGGCTCGGAACCACCGCCAAATGACTGTTGAAGATTGGAACAAGGTCTGTTGGCCTACTTACAATTGATAAACATTAATTTCGATACTATTTTTAAATATAATTAAATTTTTTCAGGTGTGTTTCTCAGATGGATCTACTTTTGAAATTCTAAGCGACAAAAGTAGCTTCGTCAGAAGGCGCCCAGGTGAGAAATACCACCATGACTGCATCGTGAAAAAGTTAAACATCCCATCAAAATAATGGTGTGGTCAGTTATCACTACCAAGGGTGTTGGATGCCTCTACATACATTGTTCAGGGGACAATGAAACAAGACCAATATAAAGAAGCGCTTCAGAATCGATTGCTGCCGACGCTGAGGGAATGGTTCCAGGATGGTGAAAACTTCATGTTTATGCACGATTCGGCGCCGTGTCATAAAGCCAGAAGTGTTACCAAGTGCTTGAAAGACCATAAAGTTCCAGTCTTACCTTGGCTGGGCAGTTCTCCGGATATGAACCCCATAGAAAATCTTTGAGAGATCACCAAAGCTAAGATTGCCATGATATGATAACAACCAAGATAAGACTGATAGAAAAGCTGATAGAGGTTTGGCATCATAACTCTAAAATAAAAGAAAGTGCCAAAAAATTCATAGAAAGTATGCCCAGGCGCTTAAAACCCCTTATTGAGGCTAAGGGAAATGTTACAAAATACTGTCTCGTAAGAAGTAACATTTCCCCCAACACATTACAATTTTTTATTATATTTAATGGCGTTTCTTTTCTATTATATTATGTGTATAATTTTTTAAGATGTTGTTATTATCATATTAGACGTAATTTAATTAAAAATTCCGTGTTTAATTTAATAATTTTAACCAAATACTCAAAAAATAAATTTTTTCGTGACTGTCACTAATATTTTGGCAACCCACTGTTGTATGCAAATGTTAGAATCGTGTATCGGTAGTATTACGAGTAGATTGAATATCCGAGTGGTTGGTGATTCGTTAGGCCATGGCCGATCACTCAGATTGCGGTCAGATTCTTGCAAGCCTTGATACCTATCAGATCGACATCACTTTATTATAGCGTTTACTCAGCTCAGCTACTTACTATCCTCAAACCCATGTGTAGACCATTTAATTTACGCTGGCGGTGTTTTAATTTTCTCAGCTGGGAAAGACATGGTCCAAGTCAAATGTGTCTTTACAGGGATCCTAACCGGTATTACTGAGTGGTCTAAGACATCAGAGACCCAAATTTCCGCAAATAAAAGCGTACATTCCACATTTGCAGGAAAAGAAAGTGTACCTTCCTTAACGTCTTCCTTGATAATACACAAATTCAACATACTAACTCATTAAGAATACCAGGTATAATTTTTGATGAAAAACTCATTTATAGAGACCATTGCAAACATCTTAGAATAAGCTTACTCAGTAGATTTAATTTTATAAAATACCTTACGTCAAAGCATTGTTATATCCATATTTCAACTTTAATCAATATTGAAAAAGTCTGATGTTATCTAAAATTGACTTTGGCCTTACAAATTATGGATGATGCACTAAAACACATCTCGCGCTAATTCAAGCACCTTACCACACAGCTGCAAGTACCTATATGTATTCACGCCTTTCCTTCATCTCCAACTAAAACAGTGTTAACCGAAGCAAAATTACCAGATAATCAGCACAGTGGCTGAAGCTAAAATCCTCCATCGTAGATAGTCCCTACAAACATCAAAAACCAACACTGAACAATACTCTTAGCTGTATAACGACGCTATAGAACCTTATAAGCCAGAGTGGGGAATCATCTACACCGATGGATCAAAGTCAACCACCCACACAACGTTTGCAGAGACAAATTATCAAGGTGTTAAAATAACTATCGGGGCTTTAGGTACATGAAGCAGTGCTTCTTGTCTCACAAACACGAAATAAGTACATAAAATCCAGCGATAGCAAGTCGATAATTGACGTATTATTGAACAAAACAATACTATAGAGTTAATCAATTGTATAAAGTAAATTTTTCTCCAACATAGAAACACAATCAAAATCATGTGGATCCCTGGTCATACTAGCATAAAAGACAACGAATTTGCTGACGCACGCTTCTTTAGCGCGCAGGAAGAGAACCAAAAATATTATATCCCCACTTCACTAAAAAAAGACACGCGCAACTTAGTGAACAAAATTTTTAGCTCGTCGAGTGTTAGAGAGTGGACAAAGTACCACCATCACTATAAAGATCAAAGTTCCACCGATATGAAGCGAAATTATCCACCACTTTGCTCTAGTCAAGACCTAAAAAAGTTCACGCTCTTAAGGATAGACCACATTTTAAGAACACACTCCCACCTCCTGAAAAATTCCGACAAACCAAGCTGAGCACATTCCAATTCAGCCAACCTGTCCGTCATTCATATACTGGACGAATGCCCTGCACCTACGGAACGGTGGTGAGAATTCATTTACATGGGTCTCTCATTAGTTTCATGATGCAATATGTGTACATGTACATACAAAGGAAAAAATGGCATAAAACGAAGAAAGGTAAGTTTTATTTTTTTTAACCCATTTATTTATTGCAATCTGTTTTCTAACATTCAGCAATATTTGTACTTAAGACTAGTAGTACGCACATTGACCGACGTATCGTAGTCCCTTACCGCAGCCCCTAGAGAACACAAAATTGAGCAAAACTTATCCCGTAGAGAACAACTGCGTTCCTTTAGTTACATATTTACACAATTCATCGGTTTGTGAGTGTATGCGTTTGGTTGTATCGACACAATGTTGCCATTGATATTTTTGCAAACACACTTTTTCACACATCCGCGTTATCAGTTACAATTTTTCATTGTTTAATAAGCAAAAGCCAACAATCACCAAATGCCAATAGTTGATTTATCTATAATTATTATTATAATTGTTTATTCAACATTGTTTTTAAGTTATATGAATAAAAAATTTTCTAAGCTCATTTTGTAAATGATTTCGAAATGTACTGTTTGGCAACACTGTGTGGTAAGAGAGCACGGTTCTACGAGAATTTTCTAAAATCCTGCGATAAAATCTACGATACGGAAGGGAAGTAAGTTTTCATTTACATGATGCTCTCTTTAGTTTGATCGTAACAGTTGACAGGAGATTGCGTTTACGTCGGTGAGTGTGCGCAGCATAAAACAATTTATTAAGCATGTCTGGAAAGCACCCAGTGGTGCAACCATTTCTAAAATGTTTTCTTATAGGCATAATAAGTCCATTGTTGACTTCCTCTTCAGTCTGTTACAGGAGATGGGATTCAGAGTTATTTCTGTTATTAAAAGATTTATGTGTGACTGAAGTCTTTTATTATGAGATTTTGCAAGCTTCTTTATTTCTTCAGCTATTGTGAGAAATTTGATATCACGATGTATTTGGGCATTTGTGACGTAGTATGGGGCGTTTGCAATCATTCTTAGGGTTTTTGACTGGAATCTTTGGAGTATTTGGATGTTAGAATTAGCTGCAGTGCCCCAGCAGTGTATGCCATAGGTCCATATAGGTTTTACTTTTGAAAGAAACATGAGCATTTCGGTTAATCAACCATTAAAGGTTTCGAAGTTTAGTTCCAAGTGCTTTGCGTTTGGTGAAAATATGCGTTTTCCAAGTAAGTTTGCTGTCAAGATGCATGCCAAGATATTTTGTAACATTATTTTGGGGAATGATTACACTATTGAATTTAATGGGTGGGCAAGTGTTTCGTTTGAGTGTTAAGGTACCTAGAGCAGATTTCGTCTCGTTAGCTTTTCTTTTCCAGTCTTTCAGCCATTGAGTTATTTTATCAAGTCCTTTCTGGAGTGAGTAGGGCGGTGTCATTTGCAAAAGTTCCGACGATAGTTTCCTCTGTCATTGGTAGATCTTGTGTAAAGCAAGTATAGTATTGGGCCCATTATACTGCCTTGGGGTACGCCAGCTAAACTTTCATAGAGTCCAGACTGTTCTTCGTTTTGTTTAACAAAGTAGTGTCGGTCTTTGAGGTACGACTTAATAAAAGTGTAATAACTAATAGGAAGAGTCAGTTTTATTTTGCAGAGTAGGCTGGAATTTAGAACAATGCCGATCTTGGAATTTCTGGCAAACTATAATGTTTTTTTTAATGAAACTTGGTGGAGATGTTAGTGAGGTGTTAAGGAACACTCTTTATAACTTTAAATTAATCGGGAAATAATAATTTTTTAATTATTTACATTCAAAATGCCCTTGGGAACATCAGTATAATTTGCCACATTACACTCTATATTTTTTAACATTTCACTATAAATCAACAAATATACACTCACACGCGTGTTTGTACCGATTTTTATGCTAATATTCCAATTATATCTATTAAAATTAAATGCAAATTCATTTGCCTATGCAATCACATTCCAATTTTAAGCGCGAACAAGAAGAAGATTGGTATTACAAGAGTATGGTGTTGCCGGATGCCTGCAAATGAAAACAAAAATTAAGTACTTGAGTTTAGTGTTAATGATGGGAATGGGGGTTATTGTGCCTGCTTACTACATACACGCATATGACGTTTTAATTTTGGGTTCAATGGTTTTAACACGGAAAGGAGTTTTACGCAAAAATACTGTGGATTGCATAGCCGGAGTTGGACTGATGAGGGTTATTTTTTTGAAGTGCGGCCGAAGGCCGCCCACGCGAAAAGGAGTTCTACGCAAAAATACTGTGGATTGCGTAGCCGGAGTTGGACTGATGAGGGTTATTTTTTTGAAGTGCGGCCGAAGGCCGCCCACGCGAAAAGGAGTTCTACGCAAAAATACTGTGGATTGCGTAGCCGGAGTTGGACTGATGAGGGTTATTTTTTTGAAGCGCGGCCGAAGGCCGCCCACGCGAAAAGAAGTTCTACGCAAAAATACTGTGGATTGCGTAGCCGGAGTTGGACTGATGAGGGTTATTTTTTTGAAGCGCGGGCGAAGGCCGCCCACGCGAAAAGGAGTTCTACGCAAAAATACTGTGGATTGCGTAGCCGGAGTTGGACTGATGAGGGTTATTTTTTTGAAGTGCGGCCGAAGGCCGCCCACGCGAAAAGGAGTTCTACGCAAAAATACTGTGGATTGCGTAGCCGGAGTTGGACTGATGAGGGTTATTTTTTTGAAGTGCGGCCGAAGGCCGCCCACGCGAAAAGGAGTTCTACGCAAAAATACTGTGGATTGCGTAGCCGGAGTTGGACTGATGAGGGTTATTTTTTTTAAGTGCGGCCGAAGGCCGCCCACGCGAAAAGGAGTTCTACGCAAAAATACTGTGGATTGCGTAGCCGGAGTTGGACTGATGAGGGTTATTTTTTTGAAGTGCGGCCGAAGGCCGCCCACGCGAAAAGGAGTTCTATGCAAAAATACTGTGGATTGCGTAGCCGGAGTTGGACTGATGAGGGTTATTTTTATGAAGCGCGGCCGAAGGCCGCCTACGCGATAAAGAGTTCCACGCAAAAATACTGTGTTAATTAATTTAATTTAATTTTAATTACTTTATTATTTTTTGTGATACGCTTAATATCATTGTTTTTAAGTTTAAATGAGTTGTATGTTTTTATTTTCAAATTCATTTCTCAACTTTAAATTACAGCAAAAAATACTGCAGTTTTACAATGAACCTTCCACTGAACATCCCTGCGTGCGAACTTCGTTTTCATTTCAGGTGTATGGCAACACCAACTTTTCGCTAAATTATAGAACTTTAACATTAAATTACTTAAAAACTATAAGCCTCCGCAGGTTCTGTTTTCAGTTTTAAGATGGGGATACACCCCTCTATCACCCCCTTTTTACCGTTTTTTCCAAAGCGATCGGCATTATACTAAATTCTAGCCGCAGAGTAAGCCGTCAGAGCCCGCGAACCAAACTGGCTAGGGAGGAGTCCCAAATAAAAACCTTCCTTGGTAATGGACAACTTAAAGGATATTACTTCAGGTGAAACCCACACAAGTAACAATCCACCTGCTTCGGTGGCAGGGGCATGGATTCTGGAGGCCCTAATCATTACCCGAGATTCTCAGCTCTATGAGCGAGAGCGCATCCTGGAAGATACGGGGGTTGCTATCGCAATCTCCTCTTGTTCAGAGACTAAAAAACGCTTTCCAGTTTCGGAGGGCCTGAGTAGTGAGGTCTCTTCGGTGGCAGCACGACCTCCTAAAGAAGTCGGGAAATCGAAGAGCGTGGCAAGGAGGGAAAGAAGAAAGCGGCGGGCAAGGCTCAAGCGGGAGAAATCCCCATATGGCTCTGTTGGCCCATCTGCATCTGTGTCTTTCAAAAGACCTCGGTTGGCGGAAGTGACACCCACGGAGGCTACCGAGTCCTCGATTGGCACGGGCGCTTCCAAACTGTCTCGCTCTCGAGGTAAGCGGAGAAGGACGGTGGCTGAAAGCAGTACACCTCCTTGTCCTGCAACTGCCGCTAATGGCCGAGCCACGACCCCCAAGGTACGAGCGCGGTCTTAGCGCCAGTCAATGTGGCGGGAAAACCGTCCCTTCACGGTGACGCAGATTAACTTGCAGCATTCCAAAGCCACTACCGCACTACTAAGTTGAAGGTTTACCCAGCTGCACACATTACCCCACATGGCAACAGTGCAAAAGCCCTGGGACATTAGGACCGCCTGTGTGGCTTAAGCGCGCTGAAAGAGGCCACGTTATTATATGACAGGAGTTCTGTGAGCGGCGAAATCTGGGCCTTATCCTATATTCCGATGTTAATACCCAGCATACAATCTGGGGCAGCAGCAAGTGCAATCGACGGTGCTCTCGCCTATTCGAATTTATCGCGTCCCCTTGCCTAGATATACACAACAAGGGCACACAGCCTACGTTTGTAACTGCTAGAAAGCAGGAGGTGATTGATCTCACCCTATCCAACTCAAAACTTGGGTGGTCAATCAAGAACTGGAGAGTCCTTGCCTAAGATTCGTGCTCAGACCACAGGTACATTGAGTTTCAGTGTGGCGAGGAGGCACAAATGCCATTGCCCTCTAGAACCCCAGAAAAACAGACTGGCAGAAGTTTAGGGGGCGTTGCGGGACCTTGACGTGACGCCACCAAGACTTCGAAAAGAACAAGCCATTGAGGCGGCTATTGAGAAACTCAACGCTGCCCTAACTGAATGTTTTGAGTCAGACTGTCCAATTCGACCTCTTCCTAACCGTACTCCCGTTCCTTGGTGGAATCGAGAGCTTTAGATGTTGAGGCGTGAGTCGAGAAAGCTTCCAAACGGGGCCCCCCAGACTAACCTTACTGAGGACTGGGGGCGATACCATGATGTTCAGAAGAACTACAAGAGGCTTATTCGGGAATCGAAAAGAGCTTCTAATAGGAAATTCTGCAGCGGTATTGAATCTCTGAGTGACACGGCGAAATTGGATAGGATCCGGAAAAGGGACCCAACCGCAAAGCTGGGGTCGCCAAGGAAATCTGATGGCTCCTTCACCGAGAGGCAAATTGAAACATTCAGCTTGCTGATGGAATCTCCCTTTTCAGGTAATTAGAAAAGCGTCAACCGGCAACAGCCCTTATTGATAGAGGCGGTTGTCAGAGCTACTACACCTTCTCGGCTAGACTGTTACGTTGCCAGATATGTGGTGAATGAGGCCGCCATTCGATTTGCCATCAAATATTTTGGAGCCTACAATCTGCCCGGACCAGATGGCATATATCCTGCCATGCCGAAAGAAGGCGCAGAGTCCGTGACAGCAGCCCTGAAAAAAATCTTCTCTTGGAGGATGGGGAGGGTCACCTTCATCCCAAAGGTTGGAAGAGACGACTACACCAGCCCCAAATGCTTTAGACCCATCAGCATGACTTCTTTCATGCTGAAAAGTCTCGAACGACTGGTGGAATTGCGCATACGTCAGAAGTCGCTGAAGGCTTACCCTCTGCGTCCATTTCTACATGCCTATCAAAGTGGAAAATCCCGTGAGTCGGCACTGCAATACCTTGTTGCTAGGATAGAGCAGGCCATCGACAGGAGGGACTACGCTATGGGCATCGTTTTAGACATAAAGGGGGCGTTTGATAATGCCACTTTTGACAGTATGTGTAACTCTGCTAGTAGGGATGGCGAAGACTGGGTGCTAGTGAATTGGATTCGTTCGACACTGACCCAAAGAATCATCATGGTGCAAGCAGAGGAAGATCTCCGGGGTTAATAGAGGTTGCCCCCAAGGCGGTGTGCTGTCTCCATTGCTATGGTGCATGGTAATCGATCCTCTGCTCACCACCTTAAACGACTCGGGAGTCTACGTTGAAGCATATGTGGACGATGTTGCCTGTTTGGTGAGAGGCCCTTCGCTTATGAGCATCTGCAGAAAAGTGCAGATATGATATCTGGACATGATTGACACTTGGTGCTGTGCTAATGGGCTATCGGCAAATCCCACCAAGACTGGTATTGTCCTCTTCATCAGAAGGAGGAAGCTTGATGGACTCACTCTGCCTAAGCTCAAAGAACCACAATCCAGCTATCCAAAGTAATTAAATATCTTGGAATAATCTTCGGTAGTAAACTCCTGTGGAAATCACACGTTGAAACAAAGACATCCAAAGCACTGACAGCCTTCTGGCAAGTCAAGGGTGTTTTTGGAAACACGTTGGGTCTTTTTCCTAGCAAGGTCCTATGGGTCTACACGGCTATGATAAGACCTATTGTCTGCTATGCATCAGTGGTCTGGATGAGTAGAGTCCTTCTCGTGGGAGTCAGAGGACCTTATCGAGACTACCATCTGTTGCGTGGGAGCTTATCCGATTATTTCAGGCCCGGCATTAGAAGCTCTGATTAGTTTACCACCACTTGATATTTTCATCCAAGGAGAGGCCTTGAATGCCATGTGAATACCAGGCAGGCTGAAACACCATGGGAACTGGTACGACCCCTGTACGGCACTGGACAAGAAAGTAGGCATGGACTTCGATCCAACGGTCCTTGCCATGCCCCTTGACTCCATGCCCTCCAGAGTCGTGCTTGAGAAGAGATACAGTGTGGTGCTGCCAGAGGCTCAACTGTGGTCAAACTCAGAAAATGAGCTCGGCAAACCACACTGTTTTCGCATTTTCATGGATGGGTCCAGGACCGAGCACGGCTCCGGTTCTGTGGTCTACGTGGAATCCAGCGGGACAAAACTGCACTTTGTTCTTGGAATGCATGCATCTGTGTTTCAAGCGGAGGTGTATGCAGTTCAAGAAGCAATGCACTTTATTGTGGAAAACTGATGGAGAGGAAGATCTATATGTGTCTGCAGCGACCGCCAAGCTGCGCTCATGGCCTTAGATAGCCCCCCAACCACTTCAGGGGTAGTCGAGTCCTGTAAATCCAGGCTGTACTATGTCGGTGGACATAATAGCCTGATGCTAATATGAGCCCCGGGACACGTGGGGCTGACTCTTTAGCCAGAATGGGCTCTGAGGACAATTTTTTTGGCCCGGAGCCCGTTCTGCTACTAACCCACAAGCGAGCTTGGCAGGCTGAGAGAGGCTGCAGATGGACAAAACTGATGTTACCTGTCATGTCCGACTTCCTGTCACTAAGCAGAGGGGACTGTAGGAGGCTGGTTGGGATGATGACGGGCCACTTTCTATGGACAAAGTACATGGAAAAGGTAGGCATCTCAAACACTGCACTCTGCCCCGAATGTGGAGAGGAGGATGAGACGGCGAACCACTTTCTGGGCGTCTACCCCGCCTTCGCTCGAACCAGGCATGAGGTCTTTGGTTAAGAAGCGACTTGGTACCACAAAATCTACTCAGATTTCTTCGGAGATCGTATAGATCTAAAGAAAATTAAAAAGGGAATCCGAGTGCAGTACACTGGATTTAATTGTATCTGAGTGCTGTACTTGCTAGTTTGTCCCGACAAAAAAAAATACTTGCAATAGTTCTTCTGCTCAGAAGCTTTGTAAATATGATTTACGATTACCGCGTGTTCTTCTGAAGCCGAATTGGTGATTTGGGAGTAATTTTCGGTCTTGAATTATGGGCATCATTCTTTTGAAAAAAAGAGATTGCATGACTTTAGAGGCTATGGGCAATAAGCTGGTGGGATAATAATATTCCACGCTTTCTGCGCTTTTACCAGGTTTAAGGATCATTTTTATTAGTGCGACTTTCCATTGGGTGGGAACAAAACCAATTAGTACGATAGCATTATATATATACGTGAGGAAAGAGATTCCTTTATAGGCCAGTTGTTTCAGTAGTTCTCCAGTGATGATATCATATCCGGAACCTTTCTTTGTTTTAAGCCTTTTTATTTTTGTTTTTTTTTCGTTTTTCGAAAAAATTTTGATGGTGGGCAGTGACTTTTGACTTTATGGGTAGTGCTTAGCGAGGTTTCAACTTCATGTGACATAAAGACTCGTGATAAGTAATGAGCATGTGTATGAGCTTTTTCAAGATCCGATTTGGCCCCCTTATTATTTTCCATTTTAATGGCTGACTGTGTAAAGATTTGTCTTTTGAATTTTGTTGCTGCTTTCCAAAGAGAGTATTCAGGGGTTTTGAAGTTGAGTGTTCTTTTTTAATGAGTTTTCTTTGTTTTCGTGAGAGCGAGTTCAGAGTTTTTGGTCTGCGGGGTGTCTACTTTGTTGCCATTTTTTCTCGCCTAACGCTTTTTTTTAGCTTTTTTTGAACCACGAGAGATATCTGGGGGGGTTGTTGCTTGGTTATGGGGGGTGTTGAGTTCCAAGCTGCTTGCTGAAGGCAATTGATGAAATGTTCAACTGCAATTGTAATGCCTTCATTAGATTTGAGTGGGAGCTCCAGGTTGCTTGTTGCAATTAAAGTTCGGAAATACGGCGAATTAGTTTTATTGCTGTAAAGCGTACAGGGGGTAAGGGATTCAGCTATGTCTTTATGTAATTTGATCATTAATGGAGAGCGGTCAGAGGTTGATTCATAACATGAGTTACAGGTTATTTCACTTTCTGTGTAGATTCTTAGGTGGGCTTTATACAGACGAAATTGTAAGGGAACCGTGTAAACTCTGAACATACATGCTTGCAGCTTGAATAGCTTCCGTACAATATATGTTAATACCGTAATGTTTAATTCCGTTTTTAATAAAAATAGCGGATCCAGCATGTGCTCTTTTATCGGGGTGCATTGTGTGATCGAAAATAGCTTTTGTCGGTGAAAGGAGTTTCAGATATAAGAAGAATATCTATGTCATGGGATTTAAGTAACGTTTTTATTTACAATATGTGTTTTGAGAGCCCATTGGCATTCCACAGGAGAATATTCATGGGTTTGAAGGGTTACATATTTGAGTCGTGAGAGTTACGAGCAGATTCATCATTGATGAGACCTCTTGTAAGACTTGCTTGAGAAGCACGACTATTTCTCGCATTTCACTTGACGACTCTGATGTTGTTTCTTTGGACCGAGAGACTGAGGGGGAATTTGTGTGTTTCATATTATATATATTTATTGCTTTGTGGCCGGGGTTGGCAAGTTCAAGCGCTATGGTAATAGAGTGATGCATGTTTTTTAAAATAACCTTAAAGTTCCTTTCCTGTTTATGCTTGTATGTATAAAATTCTGTTTGTTTGTCTTCTAAGAAGGTAACTATAGTTTTGTAGGCGTCGGGGTTGAGTGGTTGTATTTTAACCTGCTCATTATCTAAGGGTTTTAGGGTATACGAGGCTGGAGCTTTTTCTGTTAGAAGCTTCATCAGTGGAGTGTTTTTTTTAGCTTTGTCAACAAATATTGTTTGGGGTTGTGCCACTTTTTCCCGGGCTTTGCGGTTTTCATCTACCTCCTCTATTTCTAAGGCAGAAAATCGATTTTTTGTTGGTTCTGAGCTGCCTAGCCAATACTGGTCGAGTTTGGCTTGTTTTTGGTTTATTTTGAGCTTACCTCGGCTATCACGGGGTCGTTTTTTTATTTCTGCTGATTGCCAATCACTACCTGTAGACTTGTTGGGTGAAATATGTGCGGGGGAGTCCTGTTGTTGATAAAGCAGATGCAGTTGCTGCTGAAGCTGCTGTATCTGTTGCTTTTTTCAGTTTTGGGCTATTTGCAACTGATTTTGACTTGTAAGGCATTTCGTGCTCCACGAATTTGGGGTCTGCCCCGAGCCAAATGGGTTTTCTTTTTGCAGTGATTGGTGTTGCTGTGGTTCTATTTGTTGGGACATTTGCAGCAATAGTGTAGTGTATTGTTGATTTTGTTGTTGTAATTGTTGTTGTAAGCGGCCGCCCCTTTGGGTGGGAGTTACCAATTGGCGTGTTTTTTTTATTTTTTGAGGTTTTAAAAGTCTTTTGGCAGCTCTTAGCAGAAACCATAAAAATAGTTTACATACTTTTAGGCCAAACTTATTTTCAGCTGGTTGAATTCAGCTCACAAATTACTTTGCTGTTTTCTATAATTTAATTTTTTGTTTCTGTTGTTTTCCGTAGCTTTATTCACCGTTTTTATAGCACTTGTCACTGATCAGAATTTGAGCGCTGATTTTTATTAAAGCAATATTTGCTTTATTTTCCACAAAATTGGACTTCCGATAAAGAAAATTTTCTTCTATCGGAATAGCACTGATTTTCAAAATATTTACACAATAATCACTATTATTTGTGAGATCATTTTTTCGCGGTTTTCACTTTATTTCAGTTCAAGGGCTACCGACGTTAGTGAAATCGTTTTTATTATTATAAGACAATTTTATTTAATATTTAATTTTTAATATTCAAAGCAAATAAAATGTCCGAAACGGTCAACAGGGTTGCAAGGCATAACATTACAAAGTATCAATATTTTACGGATGCAATTCATACAAGCATAGATGCGAGACTTTTACATTATAAACATACCTTTTGGAAAGCGCACATAGTACTACAAACTAACACTAAACACTTTACGAGTACATATCGCTCATTTACTTCAACAGTGTCATAACTCAAAAAACAAGATTTTTTAGTTAAATACAAAAAAATGTGCTCAATATCATGGTTAATATTGTGACGCGTTATTTTTTTACAACGGCATCGACACATTTCAGTTTAGCTTCAGTCGTCGTCGTGTAAAGATTATTAGTTTTTCCGAAAAAACGATATACTTTGAATTACAGCGATTTATGTGAAAAAATGTAAACTATATTATTTCGCGTTGTGACTGTACTGCTGAAAAATGTTAGTTCCTCATAATTTGCGCAATACAATATGTGACGTTGCTGTTGAAAACAAATTAATTGCGTAATTAGATATTTTGTTTTGTGACGTTTTTTTCGTGAAAAAATGGTCTCTGTAGAAATAGCGATTTTGTTTTAATAAAAAATATGCCATTATTTACGAAAATTGTATCCGCTATAATATAAAACACCTTTTAATAACGCAAAATGATACGCTATTGCTGATAATAAATGACGAATTTTGACTTTTTTTAGCTTACTTGGAAATGTCGTTATCCAAAAATAATTGCGCATTTTCTTCATCATCGTTGTCAGAAGATAGTGACAATTCCTTAGCTGACGTGACATACTTCCCAGGTTCCGCTAACGATTCCAGAGATACTGTCTACAGCAATGATGAAAATAACCCGCCATATCTGACCGCGGTAAACAGCCAAATTTATGATAACTGTTTCGAGGAAGATTCTCCAGATCTAGAATTATGCACGCCAGTAGCTAAACAAAACTCTTTTGATCTACAGCCAAGCACAACAACTTCAAACATAAACAATTCTCCCATCATTTTGGCTAGTCCGGCGATGAAAGGGGAAAAAAGAGGAAGCAGCCGGAAAATTGGAAGAAAAACATTGTCAAAAAAAAAAGAGATATAGTGGTGAATACTATGTAAGCTTAAAAAAAATCATTCGAAACAAAAGAGAAATTAAACCTCCTTGCGGTGAGAGCTGCCGGTATAAATGTTCAAATAAATTTAGCGAAGAGAAGAGAAAAGAGATATTTTCCTCATATTGGGCTCTTGGCGATATTGAGAAGCAGAGGCAATTTATTTCCAAATGTATGGAACTCGTCGAGCCCAAATACTGCTATGTGCGTTTGGGTGGAAAAAGAGCTCCTCGACAATACAATAATGCCTTGTTTTTAAGATTTTTGACAATTCTATTCGCGTCGGCAAATTATTTTTTAAAAACACTCTTGATATCAATGATCGACCAATACGAACAGTGATAGAGAAACGAGAAAAGCTCGCGAACCAAGTATTGCAGCCGGATCAAAGAGGCAAACACGGAAAGCACAGAAAACTTGACAAGAATATTGCAAATGGAATAAGGGCATTTATTGAAACAATACCGAAAATCGAAAGCCATTATACGAGAGCAAATACATCTAGAACATTTATTGAGGGAAGCAAAACAATATCAAGCCTTTATCGCACTATGTAGATGTATGCAAAAAAAAACAGCCATTTTGCACATATATTTCGTTTTATAGATCCTTTACGGAAAACTTTAATATTTCCTTTTTTACCCCCAAAAATCTGTGTGAGCAATGCGAAGCCTATACTAATATGACGGTCGATGAAAAAGCGAACAACAAAGCCGTTTATGAAAATCACTTGCATGAGAAAAATTTGTCGCGAGAAGAGAAAAGTAAAGACAAGGAAAGACAAAATGCATTTGTGGCAGTGTATGATTTGCAAGCAGTTATGCAATTACCAAAGGACGAATTGTCTGCCTTCTATTATAATTCTAAAGTAAATGTGTTCAATTTCAACATATTTGATATAAAAACAAACAACTGTCAATGTTTTGATTGGGACGAATCCAATGAAAAACGTGGAGTTAACGAATTAGGAACATGCGTTTTTGAATACATTAAAAGTTTGGCAAAGACTGATGAAGATGAAATAATATTTTATTCCGATAATTGTGCTGGACAACAGAAAAACAAGTTCATGGTTGCCTTGTATTTATACGCCGTTCGCTACTTGGGTATAAAGTCCATCACCCACAAGTACCTCATCAAAGACCATACCCAAAACGAAGGTGACTCAGCACATTCCCTTATTGAGAGAGCAACTAAACAAATCCTTAAAAGTGGTCCAGTATACACCACTGACTCATTCATTACTATAATTCGATCAGCAAAGAAAACAGGCCACCCATTGTTAGTGCAAGAAATGTCTTATGGAGACTTACTCTCTAATGACATGGGTCCATTGAATATGGGAGAAATTAAACTCTCTGAAGTGAAAGTCTTGAAGGTTCAACGAGAGTCACCCAACTCTGTGCTTTTCAAAACATCATACGATGAGGAGAAGTTCAGAGAAGCCACTATAATCAAATCGAAGAAGAAACATAACACATCGATTGATTTACAAAAAGCCTACCACTCCAAAATCGGAATTCCTAATAATAAAAGAGAAGATATCAACGAATTAATTAAAAAAAACTTGATTCCACGTTTTTATCAAGAATTTTATAGCAATTTGTGATTAAATTTTCCCTGTATTTTCCTGTACTTATTATGAGTACCATTTTTAAAAACTGAAAATGAAGTTCATATAAAAATATGTTTTAATGCTATGAATTTTTGTATTTAATTTTTGTTTCAGTTAAAAAACCTCGTTCATATAAAAATATGTTCTAATGCTATGCATTTTTCTATATAATTTATGTTTTAGTTAAAAAACTTCGAAAATAAAATGTCTAAATGTAAAAATATTGTATTTTATTTTTCAACAGTAATGACACATTTACTTTATGACGGAGAAATTTCTATATTTTTTCAGAAAGAATGGCATGATTCAAAGCAGAAAAGTTTTTGTTCAAGAAAAAGTAGCAAATCGCTCATTTCGGTCGAATTTTCTTCTATAATGTATATTACATATGACATATCACTAGTTTGCATAGAAAATCTGCGACTTTAGCTTTTATTTAACCTACAAAAGAAAGCTGAAATCTATAAATTGCTCACCTGAATAATTTTGTTTTTTGAGTTATGACACTATTGAAGTAAATGAGCGATATGTATTTTTAAGCCGAACGCCCTAGTAGCCAGCGCTTAGCTTTAGTGGATTCATTATTTATAATTAGTTCCCATGTACAATAAATAAATAAGAAAAAAAATTGTAAGTGTACATACATATATAACAATTGAAGTTTATAAGCAAATTAAACACGGAAGGTTTCATTCTTGGAAATTTTAGAAACTTGTTATATTTATATTTTCGTGTAGTAATATAAATAAATCTTTCCCCCTAGATCTCAATACTCAGTCTAGACCGGCTGCTATTATTGTGAGTATATGTATATATGACGGCCGCCGTAGCCGAATGGGTTGGTGCGTAACTACCATTCGGAATTCACAGAGCGAACGTCGGTTCGAATCTCGGTGAAACACCAAAATTAAGAAAAACATTTTTCTAACAGCGGTCGCCCCTCGGCAGGCAATGGCAAACCTCCGATTGTATTTCTGCCATGAAAAAACTTCTCATAAAAATATCTGCCGTTCGGAGTCGGCTTGAAACTGTAGGTCCATCCATTTGTGGAACAATATCAAGACGCGCACCACAAATAGAAGGAGGAGCTCGGCCAAACACCCAAAAAGGATGTACGCGCCAATTATATATATATATATATGTGTCGAAACATGAAGACAAAATATATTGAACTTAATAAGATATGCATCTTTCTTTCTGGAAGAATATTTAGCCAATTAATTTGTTTTTAACTATATTGACAACATATCTGCCATTCTCATGTTTACAATTTCTTATTGGAGTAAGTTCCGGCGACCGATCCAGCTATTTGAAGAAATTGAATTTTTCATTTGCGATTTAGTTTCTTACTAGCTTTCAGGTGTGCTTCGGGTCGTTATCATGTTGGAACTTCATGGTCGTTATGGTCGTGGCATATTTTTCATTTGCGATTTAGTTTCTTACTAGCTTTCAGGTGTGCTTCGGGTCGTTATCATGTTGGAGCTTCATGGTCGTTATGGTCGTGGCATATTTTACTGTTCACGGAAAGCAATATACTTTCGACACTATTTGTTCAGTGCAATGGTTCAATGCCAAGTCTAGAAATACATATATCCCAACACAATTACGAGTATACGTCTCCGCCACGTTTAACAATACATTGACGATATGGCAGATCAAGCATGGTGAAAAGATTTAATGGTGTAGCCATTATCAGACGCTTAGCCGGATCTCAGCGAATTTGAAAAAATTAGCCGATGGGCTGACGGAGTTATGAATCGGTTGGTTTACGAAACAACTAGGAATGTGTTAGTGATATAAGAAAAAAATTAACACAATGTCACTTCGTGGACGAATATGTGAGAAATTATCTTACAGTCTTCGCTTATGTCGATTCGTTACTAATGAGCAACGACTGATTGGACGAGTGTGTGAAGACATCTGAAATGATACAAGGTGTGTTAAAAAAATAAGGAGGATTTTCAAACTCCGCGGGCTACGTACATTCGACTTTCGATTATTATTTTTTTTATGTTGGTACGTTCGTTTCGAAGGGTATCAAAGTTTAACCACCGTATTCACCAGATTTAGCCCCCTTCGACTTTTTTCTGATCCCAAGATTGAAGAGACACATGAAAAAATGGCGTTTTGCGACGATTGAGGAAATTTAAACCGAATCGCTGAGAGAGCTCAAGAAGGATAAGGAGCTTGAAGGATAAAAAATAGAAATGGAAATAGAAAAATGAATATCCCCTTATTTTTTTACACACCTCGTATACTATTGTATTACTAATATACAAAAAAGGCAATACAGCCTTCGTTCATATTGCTTCGTTGCTATCTGAACAACGACTGATTGGACGAGTGTGTGAATACGTATTAAATGAGCGGGCAGAATTCTGCTGCCGAGTACCAGGTGACTTGGCCAAACCTAGTATTCTATCTCTCTTTGAGATCTAAGCCTGAATATTTGAAATTAAATTTGTATTTTGAACTGCACTATTACTTCTTACCTCCCCTACACGTGCTCTTCTTTAAAAAGTCCTCCTGCTTATTGGTATGTTTAGAGCTTTAACTATACTAGGTACGGATTTATCTGGATTTTTCCTTAATTCTATAATTAACTGCTGCTCGTGTTGTAGGTTTAGGACGTTCTTCTCGATAAAGATATTCTACGGTTCCATATACCCTGAACTTACTTATTACGAAATATTCTGTTGATTTTTTAATGAAATCTAATTCCCAATATCTTTTTGAGATAAGCCTGTCTTATAATCATTAACAATTAATCTTTTCAAATAAACTGAATGTTTGTTTGTAGCCATAATAACTTTTTTACCAGATTTTAAGGCAAATATTAAAAAAGTTAAATGCGTTCATCAAATAAAATCATAATAAGAATGCTTGAACTATGCATAACATGTATAGTCGTGTACACACAACGGTACTTTTGCATTTCTGTTTGTTTATTTCACGATTGTAAAAAAAATGTGTAATAATTCAAATCGTATTTGAGTGTGAAGAATAATTGTTAAACTTAGTCTTAAAGGGCTTTACTTGATATTATTTCTTAGTTTTTTTAAATTACATATGTGGTAATAAGTTTGTGTTAATACCCAATCCAATACATTTTGTCCGTCACTGTACAAGGTGTGCAAAATATAAAGCGAATATTCAAATTTCGCGGGGTACGTACATTCGACTTTTGACTATTATTTTTTTATGTTGGTACACTCGTCTCGAAGATATGTTCTCAGTTTTAGCAATATAACATATTTAGTTTGTTTGTGAGAGGCATAAATAAGACAAGTGTTTTGCGTGTTCGGCGATTTTCTGCTATCGAAAAAAATTTATCAAAAAAGTTGCATCGAATTTTGTGTAAACAATGGAATTAAGTACTCAAAACACTTGAAATGTTGACAGTGGCATATGGTGAGAGTCAAAAAAATGTTTACAAGTGGTATAAGCTTTTCACAGAATGTCGAGACAATGTGAATAACGACGCTCGCTCTGGACGACCCAGCACATCCACAACCTATGAAAATGTTTAGAAAGTAAATACAATTTTTATGGAGAATCGTCGAGTCACAAATAGAGAAGTTTCTGAAGATGTCGGCATATCGCTTGGCTCATGTCATGTAGGTTAGGTTAGGTTAGCCTGGTTGGCAATAAGCCACGCATAGACCTTTTGGTCCCTAGCGATACCAGATGGAGACCGACCTCTATGAATACCTAAAGTAGACATCATGTAGGATGTCAGCGCTTTTGGCGAATCTAAGTAGGGCTGGGAGCTCCGCTTTTGAGACGTC
Source organism: Anastrepha obliqua (assembly GCF_027943255.1). Lineage (NCBI taxonomy): Eukaryota > Metazoa > Arthropoda > Insecta > Diptera > Tephritidae > Anastrepha > Anastrepha obliqua. The sequence continues at coordinate 62,417,672 of NC_072897.1, forward strand.
TTCCAGACCTTCAAACAGTGGGGCTCCCAGGCATCTTAGTCGCGTTTTTGATAATGCCGGACAAACGCACAGAAGGTGTTCTAAAGTCTCCTTAACATCCTCTCTGCATTTTCTGCATTTGTCCGTGTTAGCAATCCCTATCTTGTACGCATGTGCAGCCAATAGAATTTGACCTGTCAGCATACCTATGATAGTTCTGCATTCCTTTCGCGAGAGCGTAAGTACGAATTGAGTAAGTTTTTAGTCGTTAGTTCTACACATGATTTTTGCTGTTTTACATGTGGTCAGGTTAGTCCACCTAGCTTCCACTTGCCTTTTCATGTGGTCGTCCATTTAATGTATATTGTGTTCAGCGGTCTCGGTATGTCGTTCACTTGTTCAAATGGTACTCTCACAGCACTTTTTGTTATCTCATCTATTATTTCGTTCCCCATAATGCCTTTGTGACCAGGTACCCAGTAGATATGCAGCCTACTGTTTCCGGCTAGCCTTTCTATGGCCTCTCTGCTCCGTCGAACATTTTTGGACTTAATACAATATGAGCTTATTGCTTCTATTGCTGCTTGACTATCCACATATATATTAATTGTTGTGTTCCTGAGCTCCACTTTCCTCTTGAGCTGTGACCAAAGGTTCTGCAGGTGAATACCCCCCAGCCACTAGCCTCCTCGCGGATTTCGCTGCCAGGTTTTCCGCCATGAGGTCAATAGGTGGCATGCTGAGTATCATTTCCAGCGCCGCCGTTGGAGTGGTCTTCATCGCTCCTGTTATGCACAGAGCAGCGAGTCGTTGAATCCTTTCCAGCGGCATTAAGTATGTCAGTTTTTTTGTCGCAGTCCACCATACTAAGGTTCCGTACAGCAATATCGGTCTGACTACTGCTGTGTAGCACCAATGCATCAGAGAGGGTGATAGACCCCAAGTAACGCCAAGCATTCTTTTACATGCGTACAACGCATTACTGGCCTTTTTCACCCTCTCCTGAACGTTGTGCTTCCACATCAATTTGCTGTGCAGTATTACTCCGAGGTACCTTGCATAATCTTTGAGAAGTAGTTCGTTGTTGCCTAGCTTCGGGAGGTTCCACGCCGGAACTTTGTACTTCCTGGTAAAAAGTACCATGTCCGTTTTTCCCGCGTTTATCCCTAGCCCTGCGTGAGATGCCCATTAGTGTATCGTTTTGAGAGTGTTGTTCATCACATTACTGATGGTGTCCAGGTACTTTCCAGTAACTACTATAGCTATGTCATCGGCATATGCCACTAGTTTAGGTGCCCCTGTGTCAAGTTTCTTAAGAATTTCATTTGCTACAAGTAACCATAATAGCGGCGATAGTACCCCACCTTGCGGAGTACCTCTGCATGCATATTTGGTGACGCTCGCATCATTCCACTCCGCTCTTATCTTTCTGCTAGCTAATAGCTGCCTTATCCATAGATAAACCGCGGGTTGCACATTAAGTGACTCTATGCTATTTAAAATAGCATCTTTTGTCACGTTGTTAAAGGCCCCTGATATATCTAGAAATACTCCTAGAGCATACTCCTTATATTCTAACGCCTTTTCTATGTTTAGTACAAGTGAGTGAAGTGCAGTTTCAGTGGATCTGCCTTTAGTGTAAGCATGCTGCGCCTTGGATAATTCATCCGGCGCAATTGTGTCTCTAATGTATGTATCTAGAATCTTCTCTAACGTTTTCAGGAGAAATGAGGTCAAAGTAATGGGCCTGTATTCTTTTGAGTATAGAGGGTTGCTTTTTCCTGCTTTTGGAATAAACACAACTCTCGCTTCTCTCCACAATACAGGAACGTAGCTGAACCTCAGGCATCCCCTGACTATCGTTCTTAACCATGGTACCACAAGGTGGCTTACCTTTTGAGGCATGGCTGGGAAGATTCCATCCAGTCCTGGCGATTTATATGGGTCGAAACTTTGTATAGCCCATTCTATTTTGTTGGTTGTAATTACGTTCGTCGGGATTTCGTGCACAATATTTCCTCTAGGTTCGAGATCTGCAGTGCCCGCACACCCTGGAAAATGTGTACTGACTGGGTCTTCTAGAGAGTCCTTACAGCTGTCAGCCCACTCCCCGTTAATTTTTCGTATTGTTCTGGGCATAGACGGATTCTTGGATAGCAGTTTCCTGAGTCTAGCCACATCGTTAGTGTCTTCCATACTGCTACAGAAGTCTTTCCAAGATTCTCTCTTGGCTTTACGTATCTCTTTCTTGTATACTTTTAGTAGATCCTTATACTCTTTCCAACAGAACTCATTGTCAGCAACTTTGGCTAACCTATAGAATTCATGTACTCTACGTCTTTGTGCTCCTAATTTCCTGTTCCACCAGGGAGGCTTTACCTTGCGTCTATTACGTGTTGGAGGGCAGGATCTTTTAAAGGCTTTGACAAGAGTAGTTGCAAACAATTCAACCCCTTTCTCAAGTGCGACGTGTGACTTGTATTTCCGGGATATCAATGGTGTTTTTGATAGTATATCCCTATACAAGTCCCAGTTCGTATTCTTAGTATTTCTAAAGGATGTAAGCTTGTTTTTTGAGTGGAATATAACCTGAAAGCTTATGTATCCGTAATCAGAGAATGAGGGGCTACTCAACACTTCCCATTCCGGAACCATAACATGCTTGCTTGTGTAGAGTGTTACATCGAGTACATTCTTCGAGGTTGGTCCCACATATGTTGGTTCTTCACCTCTATTAGCTATTTCTAGGCTACTCTGAAGAATATAGGTAAATAGTGACTCACGTCGGTCGTTTATATCTGCACTTCCCCAGACCGTGTGATGTGCGTTTGCGTCCGTTCCTACCACCAGAGCATGCTTCTTTCTGGCAGCTTTTTCTACCAGCTTCCGAAGTTCCGTCTGTGGTGCTTCTTCATCATGTGGCATATAGCAGGACCCAAGGAGTAGCGTCTCATCCTTGCAGCCCTCCAGCGTCACCACTGTCAGATCGTCTGAAGAGAGATTATGATCAATATAAGAATATATACTTTTTTTGACTATTATCACTGTTCTTACCTTATTTTTTACAATCGGGATGTATGTGTTGTAGTTGTGTGACTTTAGACCGGAGACTATGTTGCCCGATGCTATCCATGGTTCCTGGACTAGAGCCACATCGTAGCCGACTCCCTCTATGTTGAGCAGGAGCTCGGCTGAGGCGTTCTTACTTTTGTGGAGGTTTATCTGAAGGACTTTCAGCATCTGGCCTCAGGACCTTCTCGGAGTTGGATACTACCTCCAAGTCACCCTTCTCCACTTCCTGTATATTGAGGGAGGCTTCCAGGATCTCTTCTATACCGATATCCTTTTCCACCTCCCCCGCAGCGAGCGTGTTGTGGTTGTCATCTGTCGGGTTGCGCTTTTTGAGGCGAAGGTGCACGCTACCAACTCCCCAAGCCATCCTCCCGAATCGCGCGTAAAGCAGGTCCTCTGCCGGCTTGTTGATTTGGATGATGTAGTCCTGGCCACCATCAGAAGTTGCTGGTTTTGCCACGCTCAACACTTTCCAATCGTCTGTCGGCACGTCCGTGTTTTGTCGTTGTAGTAGTCGCAGCGCATATTCCGGTTTTACCACTCGCGGAATGAAAACCTTTGCCTTCGGTATTGAGGGAATGCAGCTGTGATCAACAATTTCCCCCCCTACCACAGACCGTGAAGCGTTTTTACCGCTTCCTTAGCCATGTGAGCGTGGGGTCATCCTTGCATTTTATGATTTTGACGCCGCTGAACCACCCTGCTCCGTCGAATGCTGGCATGGGTGCGTCCGGCTCTGCGTCCATTTTTGTAAACAAGGTTTCCAGTAGCTTCATTTCCACTACCTTCCACCGTTCCTGCGACATTCGCAGCTAGTCGCTACGGTCAGTGTAATGTAATCAATCAATGTCATGTAATCCTTTCAGAAATTTTGGGCATGAAGCGTGTGGCAGCGAAGTTCATTCCAAAATTTCTCAATTTTTACCAAAAACAAAGTCGCATGAGCATCGTCAAGGAATTAGTGAATGAATTCTTTTATAAACATACGAAGTTTGTTCAAAAAATAAGGTGAACTTTCAAATTTCGCGGCCTACGAACATTCGACTTTCGATTATTCTTTTTTTATGTTGGTACACTCGTCTCGAAGATATGTTCACAGTTTTAGCTATATATCATGTTTAGTTTGTTTGTGAGAGGCATAAATGGGGCAAGTGTTTTGCGTGTTCGGCGATTTTTTGCTTTCGGCTCTTGGCTCTCCTGGACTCTTTCACTGAGACGATTGTGATTTGGTATCGATGCCATTACCATATACCCATGATTCGTCACCAGTTATGACCCTTTTAAGCCGGAGAATAGTAGTTACGTCTTCCGCATAGTATTGTATTGTATTTACGCACCAACCCATTCGACTACCCTGAATATTGCTGAAAACTTAGTTAATAAAAGCTTCACATCTCGTTTATTTTCCCTTTCGAAGAAAATAAAATCATTTAGCATTACATTATCCTGTAAAGCTATAACAAAAAGACATTGTGCCCAATTAAAAATCCAAACAAGACATGTACATAATACATGGTGAAAATATTTTTAGAGATGTGCTATTTAGCAGACCGTTATTCGGCTCTGAGAGAATCTGACAAAATCAACTGATGGGCTAACGTCAATTGGAATGTGTTGAACAAAATTCTGCTTGCATTCACACACCTGTGCAATCAGTTATTACTCAGATAGCAACGAAACAACATCTTAATTTTTTTTTGTCGTATATCACTAACAACAAGCTCTAGAGGCGCGAAACGACGTCTTTCCTTGTATACACGAAACGAAATCGACAAGAAGTATGTACATGCGAATGCCTCGATTTGTCTTTGCCTAACCACTGAGAAAGCGTACGGTAAACGTATGTACGTAAAGGGTTTTCCAATAAGAGGTGTTATTTTCATATTTAAAGAAAAATGCTATTTTTTAATATACCTAAGATGCTTTCCATTTCAATTCAACCGGGCTATTCGGGTCATGTTCTTCGATTTCGTTGTAAGTCAAATATGTTGCTCCCTAGTCAAAATAATGAGACACGTATTTTTTTGTTCACCCGAAAAAATTTTTTTTCAAGAGTTATCGGCAATTTTGTTTTTCGGCTCAAAATAGATTTTTTTCAATTATATAAGAAATTTTTTTTTAAATGCTCATAACTTAGTCAAAAATGAACCGATTTTAATGATTCTGGATTCAAAATGATCGCCATTACTTACACGAACGACTTCATGTAGAAACAATTGCAAACAAGTAGTTGAACATTTTTCATTTAGCAAAAACGAAAAAAATTGAAATTTTTTCGAAATTCAATATTTCAAAAAGTGTATTTTTTTTTTTTATAACTTTTTCCAAATCAGGAGGACACCTCAAACTTCAATTGAGCTGAATGCCCAGTAGCTAAAATGAGTTGTTTTTGAGTAATGAATTTTTGAGTAAAAAACCTGTTTCGCACTTTTTGTTTTTTGGAAAATAAAAAATGTTCAACTACTTTTTTGCTATTGTTTCTACATGAAGTCGTTCGTGTAAGTAATGATGATCATTTTGAACCCAGAATCATTAAAATCGGTTCATTTTTGACTAAGGTATGAGCATTTAACAAAAAGAAATTCTTATATAATCAAAAAAAAATCGATTTTGAGCCGAAGAACAAAATTGCCGATAAATCTTGAAAAAAAATTTTTTCGCGCGAACAAAAAAATACGTGTCTCATTATTTTGACCAGAGAGCAACATATTTGAGTTACATCGAAATCGAAGAACATGTCCCGAATAGCCCGGTTGAATTGAAATGGAAAGCATCTATATTAGAATTTTTTTTTAAATGCCCATAACTTAGTCGAAAATGAACCGATTTTAATGATTTTGGGTTCAAAATGATCATCATTACTTACACAAACAACTTCATGTAGAAACAATTGCAAAAAAGTAGTTGAACATTTTTCATTTAGCAAAAACGAAAAAAATTGAAATTTTTTCGAAATTCAATATTTCAAAATGTGTATTTTTTTTTTATGACTTTTTCTAAATCAAGAAGACACCTCAAACTTCAATTGAGCAGAATGCCCAGTAGCTAAAATGAGTTGTTTTTGAGTAATGAATTTTTGAGTAAAAAACCTGTTTCGCACTTTTTGTTTTTTGGAAAATAAAAAATGTTCAACTACTTTTTTGCAATTGTTTCTACATGAAGTCGCTCGTGTAAGTAATTACG